>NC_043714.1:27522951-27571804 GCF_006229205.1 Suricata suricatta
GGCTCTTTCCATGATTTGGCTATTGTTGACATTGCTGCTATGAACATTGGGGTACATGTGCTCCTATGCATCAGCACTTCTGTATCCTTGGGTAAATCCCTAGCAGTGCTATTGCTGGGTCATAAGGGAGTTCTATTGATAGTTTTTTGAGGAACCTCCACACTGTTTTCCAGAGCAGCTGCACCAGTTTACATTCCCACCAACAGTGTAGGAGGGTGCCTGTCTCTCCACACCCTCTCCAACATCTATAGTCTCTTGATTTGTTCATTTTAGCCACTCTGACTGGCATGAGGTGGTATCTCAGTGTGGTTTTGATTTGTGTTTCCCTGATGATGAGTGATGTTGAGCATCGTTTCATGTGCCTGTAGGCCCTCTGGATGTCCTCTTTGGAGAAGTGTCTGTTCATGTCTTCTGCCCATTTCTTCACGGGATTATTTGTTTTGTGGGTGTGGAGTTTGGTGAGTTCCTTGTAGATTTTAGATACTAGTAAGTATTTTTTGAAGTTTATTTATTTATTTTGAAAGAGAGAGCAAGCGGGATGGGGGCAGAAGGAGAGACGGGAGAGAGAGAATCCCAAGAAGGCTCTGTACCACCAGCACAGAGACCCAGGTGGGTCTCCAACTCATGAACCGTGAGATTGTGACCTGGGCTGAAGTCAAGATTCAGATGCTTAATTGACTGAGCCAGCCAGGTGCCCCACCATATACTTTAGGTAGGAAAAAACCCACACTCCTGCCCACAATAGTATTTTTTAAAAAGGAAAAAATATAAAAGAGTATTTTCTAATACCTGAATAAAGGGACCTATCTAAGCTATAAGAAAGATGTGAAATTTTATTTTATTTTATTTTACTTATTTTTGTTTATTTATTTTTTTTTACCAATGACTTTTTTTAAAATTTATTTTTGAGAGACAGAGAGATACAGCGTGAGCAGGGGAGGGTCAGAGAGAGAGGGAGACACAGAATCTGAAGCAGGCTCCAGGCTCTGAGCTAGCTGTCAGCACAGAGCCCGACGCGGGGCTTGGACCCATGAACTGTGAGATCATGACCTGAGCCGAAGTCGATGCGTAACCAACTGAGCCACCCAGGTGCCCAAAGATGTGAAATTTTAAAGAAAAACATCAACAGATCTCACGATATAAGGATTTAAAAATTTGTATGCAAAATGTTTCTGACTGAATTGAAAATGCACATAAATTGGGAAAACTATTATAGCAAATAAAACAGAAGTTTACATCCTAACAATATAAAGAACTCCTACTAATACATATGGAAATGTTAAGATCTCAAAAGATAAATAGGCGAAGGACACGAATTGGCATATTGTGAATAGGAATTTTAAATGGTTGACATGGAAAAATATTTAATACCATTAGCTCGTACAGAATAAATATATGTTAAAACAAGAATGACATGTCTTTTAATACCTACCCATTTAGGACAGATTTAAAAAATGATAATACTCATTTCAGGTGAGCACTCATTTACTTTGCTGTTGGGAGAATAAATTGAACCTAATAATTAAGATAGTAATTTGGTAATCTGTATAAGAAGTATCAGAGAGTTTAAAAGTAGAAGCCACAGGGGTACCTGGCTGGCTCAGTGGGGAGAGCATGTAATTCTTGATCTTGGAGCGTGAGTTCTAGCCCCACGTTGGATGTAGAGATTACTTAAAAATAAATCTTAAATTTTTTTTTTACATGTTTATTTGTTTTAGGGGGAGAGAGAGAGAGACAGCGTGAGGAGGGGAGGGACAGAGAGAGAGGGAGACACAGAATCTGAAGCAGGCTCCAGGCCCTGAGCTGTCAGCACAGAGCCCGATGCGGGGCTCAGACACACCAACTGAGAGATCATGGCCTGAGCAAAAGTCAGCTGCTTAACTGAGTCAGCCATTCAGGCGCCCCTACTTAAAAATAAATCTAAAAAAAAAAAAAAGGAAGCAACCTGTGTTTTCCAAATCGGGGGATGTTTCAGAAAATCAGTGTATATCTACATGTTGTGCTATTATACAGCCATTAAAGTGGAGGCATTTGAAAATATTTAATGATATAAGAAAAATGCATATGTTATAATGTGAAGTGGCTAAAAGCAACATGCTGAATTATATATACAGTGTGATCACAACTATGCACATAAGTATGCACGAGAATAGTTTGAAAAAAATGCACCGAATGCATCAATCTACCCATGATTTTTCTTGAGTGTTGTAATTATTGGTAATTCTTATTTTCTTTTTACTTTTTTCTTCTATGGTGCAGAAGAATTCTAAGTTGGAAAAATTAGAAAGTAATTTTTGTTAGAAATAAATATCTACTTTTAGCTTTCTTGCAACTTAACTAATGTCTCCCACTCTAATGATTTGATATGGTTTTGTTGGCTAATGCATCTGTCTCAAACTATTACATGATGTTAGTGTCCAAGACTCACATTACTTTCATGGCCCTCAATATGTGTCAGGAACCATACTGCATACTTTGCACATATTAACTCAATTAGAATGCACAATACTCACAGGAGGAGTATTATTATTCACATTTTATGAAGCAGGAAATTGAGGCACAGAGAGGTTAATTAACTTCCCCAAGGTCACACAGCCAGTACATGAGGGAGTTTGGATTTGAATTCAGCTAGGATATGAATGCCCCAGTGGCTCTACCCTGTATGTGCTGCATGGTTATGTTAGAGAAAAGACGGTTTTGTTTTTTAGAAAACAAGCAAACAAAATCTTATGAAGACAAACTAGCATCAAACAACAATAATAAATGCAAAATGACATTCTTGGGTCATGAATCTCATTTATGAAGTAAAAGAGTTAAGTAGGATGATCTTTATTTATTTATTTATTTTTAAAATTTCTGTTTATTTTTGAGAGAGAGAGAGAGAGACAGGGTGAGCAGGGGAGGGTCAGAGAGAGAGACAGATACAGAAATTTAAAGACAGGCTCCAGGCTCTGAGCTGTCAGCACAGAGCGCAACATGGAGCTCGAACCCACAAACCACGCGATCATGACCTGAGTCGAAGTGGGACGCTTAACCAACTGAGCCACCCAGGCGCCCCAAGTAGGATGATCTTTAATACCCCCTTGCCTGTGAACTCTGCAATTATGTTTATTAGCTAGAGAAACTGACTTTTGTATACTGTAGTAGGAATCCTGCTTATTTCCTCCACCCATCATTTCCTTCCCAATTTCACACCTTTTATTGGGAGCCTCTGACATGATCCCTAGCATCACCGCTCCTTCCATGCCCCGTTGATTGGAGCAGGGGAAATATTTCAGCCAAGCTGGGCCAGTGATTCCCGAGTTTGGAATTGGTGCTCCAGGATTCTAGACCACTCTTGACCACACGGGCTGTGTGTTCAATGTGAGTCTCTGTGGCCATTTTCCACCACTGCAGTGAGGAGATGGGACTGGGAAGGAAGGAAGTATGGTTTTTGTGTTTCCCAATGGCTTTCTCAGTCTTGCTTCTAGGCCTCCAGAAGGCCTTGCCCATTATCCTTAGATCCGACAAGACACCCTGTGTCTTTTCAATAAATTTCCCACTTGTTTTTGCTGAATCTAGTTAGAGTGGGATTATTGCTTGCTACAGGTTCCCAGCATGTCGGGTGTAGCCTTATGGTGAATACGGAGGAACTTTTGCATTGAGGCATTTTCCAAAATCTGACTTGAGATGTTTTCCTGGGGTGACTCGGGCACTACGACGAAGTCAGCTAAACAAGGAATGTCCTGAGAACCAGGCATGCTGGTGAAAATAATATTAAAAGAGATGGTGAAAGACCCACTGGCCAGCTGAAGGTTCCGGTCCAGAGTAGAGGCTAGTTTACAGATTTAACTTAGAGGTGAGGAGGCTTGATTGTTTTCAGGTCACCCAGGGCTTACATGCTTTGGGGGAATCGATGGATAGCCCGCTCATGAGAGACTCCTGGACCAGCTGGTGGGCCAGCACTTTGATGCCAGCAACAGGCATGTCTTGTTCAGAACATTAGGTCTTGACTGTGTGCAAGGACTCCCTTGGAAGTGAGAGAGTCACCTGCGCTGGCACTGGGCCGGTCCCCGTGCGTCTCTCTGCACCCTCGTGTGGGGCATGTCCCTCTTGTTCTTGATCCTGTGGATACCGCTGCCTGTGCTGGTCTTCCTGTTTGCCAGGCAACACTTGAATATCACTTAGAAAAACCAGAGTCGAACATTATTAGAAGAAACAATAAAGTGAGTTAGAAATAGCAGCTGCTAGGTATATGCAGAAGGGCAGAAAGGGACAGAGCAACAGGGAACTTTCTATTGCCTTCATTTTTTTTTTTACTATGTACATGTATCACTTAGACACAAACAAGTAAACAACCACTATAACACCCAGCTCCACGTCATAAAATGGTGTGTGTTATGTCTTCGTGGCAGTCTACACCCGCTCTCCCGTTTTTGACTCAAATCCTGCTGGTTTCATTCTATTTACTCTGTGCACTTTCAATAGCACAGACCTATTTTGCAACTTATTTCATTTAGAAGCATTCTTTTGGTTTTGTTTTGCTTTACTTAGATGCTTATAATTCTTGGCTGTGTGCAAGGAATTTGTACATTAAAAACAGTGGGTGTGTCTACCCACTTTGTCTTGCATTGAGTAATTATTAGGGAATCAATATAGTCATTGGGCACTGGCAATTTTGAAAATGTACATATTCTATAAATTTTTAAAAATGTTTATTTATTTTTGAGAAAGAGAAAGGGAGAGTGGGGAGGGACAGAGAGAGAAGGAGACACAGAATCTGAAACAGGCTCCAGGCTCTGAGCTGTCAGCCAGAGCCTGACGTGGCCTCGAACTCATGAACCATGAGATCGTGATCTGAGCTGAAGTCAGATGCTTAACTGACTGAACCACCCAGGTGCTCTGAGAATGTACATATTCTAAAGAAACTTAAAAAAAACAAAGAGCTGCTTCGGCTAAAGAAATGTTTTCGGCAGTCTTCAGAATGTTCCCTCACTTCCTCCCCCTTTGCTTTGTTTGGGCGATGGCAGATTGAAACCAGAGAGCATATCCAAAGCCTGAAGAAAGCTCTGATCAGTTTGTTCATTCCTTCATTAAGAAGTTCTTGCTCATGGAGTATGTGCCTGTAGCACATTATGCTAGTAGGAAATAGTCTGCAAGCTCAAGAAATGGAAGGTTGTGGAGGATATCTTTTGAGGGAAAGGTAGCCTTCGTTTTTTACATTAAGATAATTCATTACTTCATGAACTTTTGCTGCAGCATCCCTTTAGATAAGAAGCGCTTGGCAAAAACTTGTTTGCAAATAGAGGATTTACCTCTAACCTTGCAGGACAAACCTGTAGTCCAGATTGTCAGTATTCTCCTGCTTCTTGCCCCTGAGGCTACATAGCCTTGCAGATGGCTCTCAGAGGCGAGCTTCTAGGAACCTGGGAGAAGAGCCTGGGAGAATCAAGAAGGTATGGTTTGAGGGCCGTCTGGGTGGCTCAGTGGGTTAAGCGTCTGACTTCAACTCAGGTCATGACCTCGCGGTTGGTGAGTTCAAGCCCCACATCAGGATCTGTGCTGACAGCTCAGAGCCTAGAGCCTGTCTTCAGATTCTGTGCCTCCTTCTCACTCTGCCCGTCCCCTGCTAGAGCTCTGTCTCTCTCTCAAGAATAAGTAAACATTAAAAAAATAAAAAAAGAAAATAGAATGTATGGTTTGAGCACCACGCACAGAGGTTGCTGTCCATCCTCTTTCGTCGCAAAACCGTAGGCGCTGAAAGTTAACTGTGTGGACAGCATCTCCGGGAGGCCCGGGGACGCGGAGGCTGTGGGAGGAGGGCTGGCGCGCACGTGACCGTGCACCTCGCACACGTGCTGCGGGGAAGCGCGGCGGGGGGGGGGGGGGGGGGGGGGGGGGGGGGGGGGGGGGGGAGAGCTCTGACTGGAGGACGTGAATCCAGGGCCCAGCTGTCGCTGCAGCGGCTCCGGATCCTGGGGAGGAACTGCAGCCGGAAGAGATGAGAACGAAGAGCAGCGGACAAGTGGACGGCAGGGAGGCATGGGAAGCAGTAATGAGGTGAAGCCCACAGCGGCTTCAAGAGCAGAGGAAGGGCAACGGCCGAGAGAAGAGCTCTGCTTTAGATGAGTCACAACAGGCTCACATGCCAGTTGCCCCTGACAACACAGAACACACACTGGGCAGGGTCAGAGGTAGGGCATGCCAGTGTCCACCTGGGCTGAGTGGTCTTGCGCCAGTTACTTAACTGTTTTGGAAGATGTTTCCTTCTGGATAAAATGAGGGTAACTGACCATTTCCACACATAGAGCTGTTGTGGGAACTCAGTGAGATGACCAAGTGACAGCATCCAGCACCCTGGCCAGCACACAGTAGGAATTCGGTAAGGCTAGGCTTACTCCCTGTTCTGCTGCATCCCAGGAAAGGGCGAGGGGCTCCGCGTCCCCTGTGCTGAGTACAGTGAGAGCACAGAGGTTCAGGGACCGGGAGCTGAGCTGGCGCTGCGGGCGACATGGAAGAAAGCAGTGGGCGTCCAGCTGCACAGCCCTTCAGTCCTGGAATAGGCTGAACTATAAAACTCTGTCTCCGCTGCTCATTCTATTAATTGACGAAATAATGGTGATCAGGAGTAACCAAGAAAACAGTCAGATGTGCTGTGTAAGCTACTTACTAAGGCAGGACGTTCTCATTGCAGAAAGAATGTTTTTAAGAAACTGAAAATTCTGGTGTTTGGAAGCACTCTTTCTGGATCTCTGAGGGTTCCAGGTTTGAGGATTTTGGCTTCCATGCGTGAACCACTTCTCTATGTATACATCATGACGTGTTACTTTAGGTCATTCTCACAATAACCCTGTGTTGTGGGAACTTCTCTGGACCAGGTGTTAGGACAGGGGTCATAATCCTGCCCACCCCCGCTAGGGCCGATTGGACTAGGGGCGGATAAAGGTATCGTCCAAGCCAGGCTAATTAGTTCTCCTCGTTTTCATGATCACATCCCATGGTAAGGAGGGCACTCAGAAGGGTTAAATCACTTGTCCAGGCATTTAACTTGCAAGAGGCCAAACTTGGATTTGTGCTCAAGTCTGCTGAACTCCAAAGCCTCCTGCCTTGCTGCGCACATATATATGCTTGGCTCCTGTAGGTGAGTATGTCCGGTTCTAGTGGACCCAGCGTCGGCCTGGGTAGGGTCTGCAGGCCGGTTTGGGGCTAGAAGACACATCACCTTTCAACTAGCAACACAGGGTGAGCAGCTAACTTATCTGGGAGTCAGGGCCAAGGGGATGGGTTTGGACTGTCGTTACAAGGGATGAACTGTAGAAGGGAGATGAGCCTTCCAGGTTTCTAAAGATAGCCTTGATAGTGAACGTGGATATGGGGAAGACATCCCTTTGGTTTTAAATTATTTTTACAACTATAGGTAAAACCTCCAACCCTCGGTGAGCCTTTCCCGGGTATTTAGTTAATTTTTGCTTAAACAAACAGCCCCCAAATAGAAGCAGGTACACAAAAACTTTTATTAAGTGGAAGTTAGACTCCATGGTAATTAACCAGTTACAAGTGCATTTAAATTCATGTGTGTGGACACTGTAGAAGTCAGAATGGTCTTACTGAAAGTCCAGAGTTCTGGTGTGCCAGGTGCCAGTGCAGCCCGAGGGAGAACCATACACGCGGTAAGTACAGGTCAACGATGACGTCAGACTACATTGGCAACACCATGTTCATCGTCACAGCTAAGCATTACAGAACATGAAAGTCCAAAGACCAGAAGACTATTACTAAATTGACTCTTACTATAAGCCTTTACTTCTACTTCAATGCTTCCATAGGACCAATGCAGCAAATCCTCAACTCGGGGGGGGGGGACAGCGCTGTTCTTGCATTTTCCACTTACATGGGCTGCAGAGACTGTAAACATTCAGTGGTCCCCCTGATGCCCATTGCAGGTAGATGACGGCTGTCCCCTTGGGAAAGTGCAGTTAAGATAGTTTAACTGGTGTGAACATCTTCTATTGTTAAGTCTTCAAATCTGAAAAATTTCTTCTATTTCAATTAGCACCAGTTTATTTTAAATCTTTTTTCCTGGTGTTAAATATTTAGGAAACATTTTTTTTTTTAACCAACACACAAAGTCCCAAACAATGGAAAGCAAAAAACATTCAAAAAGTTGTTTTAGAGAACAGCATTTAGAAAAACAACATCGTTGAAACATTCAACAAATCTATGTACAATGTGCCAAGAGCTGGCAAGGAGCATGGCTGAGGGACAGTCACATAAAAGGTTTATTAGCCTGAACCTCCACAGGCTGTATTTACAGTCAGATAGGTATTCAGAAATGGAGTATCAGAACATCTGAATTTGGCTAAAAATCATACAAAAAGACACATCCCCACCCCTAACAACTTCTAAATAGGTAGCAAACATATCCAGTATAACCATAAGTACCAGGCTTAGAAGTGCGTTTTCCCATATTTTCCACATTTCTACAGACGGTTGAGAAACTTTCTCAAGGGACATAGAAGAGAGCTGGGATGGCGGAGAAACGGAGTTCTTTATTTCAACCTTGTCAGAAGAAGGAAAGAATATGTTTTCGTGCTGACTACCGTAGTAAATTACTGATTGAGGAGCAAGTATAAATTATTAGGGAAAAAGGTTTCATGGAAATACGAAATCAGAGAGAGTGCTGAAGAAATGTGTGTATATCCTATATGGACGTTCCAGACATGTCAAGCAATTATCTCCATGTGCTTCTGAAAAAAGCTCAATGATTTGCTTTGCTGGACAGCATTTTTAAATTTTGTTCTTTGAAACGATATAACCCAAACCCTTTGGAGAATAGTTTTTGTCCTTAGGTTGAGAATTAAACACAACAGACACAACCTATACTATGTTTATCCAATGCGATGCTCATGAAACCTTATGCAGTTTTGTTTGCCTGCTAATCCAGTGTTACCAGAATATCCACCTTTAAAAAACTGGGCACATTTGTAACAGCCAGCATTTCTCATTTCTGCTTACAAAGTAACATATAAACCATTTCCCATTTACCTTAATGGCTGCATTTATTTAGAGCCTGCAGTTTCAATGCACTGTCTTTAAAAATACCAGCTGGAAGAGTATCGATGGGGTCCCACATTCCCATAAGGTTACGCACTCAAGTTTATCTTCATAATTTGTGGTTGTGATAAGTCTATGAAAAAATTTACTTGGATTTGACATAAAATACATATTACTCTTTGAAAATGCATAGTTTGTAACTTCATACATTCATTCACTAATATTAAAGATTTTTGTAGGCAAGTACTTACCTCCACATGGTGGTAAAATTGTATTTCAAAAGATCTCTAAAAATTGGATAGCATCGCCACATTGCTTTGAATTAGTGCCCAGTTACTAGTTAACGCCTGTCATTTTACCACTGGCATCACAGAAGGGACTGCTTTTCTCTCTTCAGTCTGTCTTTCCTTGCTTAGCAGGCACTAAAAAGCAATGCTTTCTACTGACAGCATTTCTACTAAATACCCCATTTGAAATATTTTATAATTTCATTTTGATATTTTAGATTTGGTATAGAAAACAATTTGAAAAATGGCTTAATTTTTAAAAGTAGAGTTTTTAAAAAAACCTCGTCATGGACTAAGGGTAACAGAGGGTTTGTGATAACGGTTGTTTTTTACTCCCCAGGCCCCGCATTTGAAAAAGATGACCACAGGCCACTCGACAGTTGCATTTGATGATAGTCATGAACCCTTTGGGACCTAGCAATTTTTTTCTTATCCTGAGTTCTTCCTCTAAGTATATAGATTTTGAGACATGAAACACTTTGGAAACTATACTAGTATCTGGTTATTCCAGAGAGCATATGTTTAAATGGTTGACCATCATCCAACCATTAATTACAAAAATAGGAATTCTAGGTCGCGTTGTAGGAAAATATTGATTAATGACATTTTTTTTAAAACATACATAATCCATATTCCTGGGTTATTTTACACCCAGAGCATTTTCAGTTATTGAAGTCATGGAACATTTTGGGGGTATTGAGCTCTTTCCTAAAAATCTATATCTATTCTAAAGCTTTCTACCAGTGATCACAGAGGTTCCCCAAACATTTGGGATACTTTGGAAGAAGGGGCTTTGCTATCTTCACAGGGCTTGGTCAAGTCACAGTCATTGATTTCCAATTAGCAGAGTATAGGATAAAAAGGCGTACAAAGCAAAGCAAGGGTTTTTAATCTGCAAAGAGATGCATGCGGTTTTTTTGGAGGGGCAGTTTATAATTCCACCACACTGTGGATCCCTGGTGGGGGGGATTCCGGCTCTGGCCCTGCTGGCCCCAGAAGCTCTACTTTCCCCCATTTGTCTTGGTCACGTGTGACCGAAGCTGGGAAGAGGGCTCCACCAGGGTGAGGGGCAAATGCTTACCAACGAGAGCGAACTGGAAGAGTTTTCTCCTTGCGTAAATACCAACTTAAAACAATTATACCTTGAAGGGGCCACTTTCTTTTCACGTCATAGAGGCCAAGTCTGTTCTCATGCTGTATAACTGTGGGCAGAGGTCAGGGCCCAGAGAAATTAAGTGGGAAGCTCTCTTCCTTTGTCCTTCCATGCTGGTTCTGATCATGCAGCTGGCACTCCCCATGGATGGGCCCGGTGGGCAGGTGACTTGTGTGGAGGGCTTGAGTCCAGGGGAGACGGCTAGGTATCTGTCTTGTCATCAATCTTCCTCAGATAGTCTTTTGTGATGAGTGTCGCAGGTTGTCTGCTGGCCGACCTGCTCTCTGAATGGTCACCCAAAACCGTTCAGGCAGATAAAAATGTTTCTCCGGAAGAAGAGGGTAGCCTCACTGAGCCTCACATACAAGTCACAGTAATATATATCCCCTTGGACCTTAACTTAAGAGTGAGAAATAAGCAAAAAAGCAAAAGTGTTTAATCTGGACCTTTTGGAGGCGTGGCCTCTGTCGGGTCACACTAGCGAACACGAGATGGTTGCCAAGATGGCGGGAAATAAGACTAATCACCAGAACAGGGACTGTTTTCTCTCCTTAAGCTCAATTTCTTCTGTCAAGTCCTGGTTTTCGTCTTTAGTCAGAGATGTGGAGAGAATTCAGAAGAAAATAGACGAGCAACTTTTATTATTATTATTTTTTAAAGAAAATTTTGTTCTTTAATGACCGCTCTCTTGCCTTTTTCAGGACTTGCTACTTTCCGCTCTGGTGAATCTTCTGAATTAAAAATTTAGGGAATTGCCCCTAGTAAGTAAATGTAATAGTTAATTGGACTTAAGAATTAAATTCTTAACATTTTCATAACATAAACAAAAGGGATTCTTTCTTTGGAAGCTGGCAGTTAAAAGTTCTGTGAAAGGTATCCAATATGAAATAACTTCTTTTTTTTAAGTGAAGCCTGCAATTTGAGCATCCGATTCAGTCTCTGCCTTCTTTCACAATCTATCGTTATCTTCTTTGCGGACCCGAGCTTTCTTCTTGTTCACCGAGCCCCGCCACTGACCCGGCACTGGCCCTCACCGTTGCAAAAGGGACTCCTTTTCCTGCAGAGGAGGAAAGTCCTCCCCCAGCACTGTTTTCAGACAAATAATACAAGTCTCATTGATCAAAAATCTGTTAACGAAGTCAGTGGCAGGCCATCATGGTTTAGACCCCTCCTAGCTCCATGACTACACTGCCCGTGAGTGGTTTTACCCTCACCTCTTGATGTGAAGCCTTGTCAACAACAGGGCGAAGGGCCTGAAGCAACCTGTTCATTGTTGGACAGCCTTCTAGTCCCTCACGGTGACAGACATCTCAGGCATTGACAGTGTTGTTAAATTGCATTCGGATTTAAACATGACTTAGCCATACTACCAGGTGTTTCCAACTTTGAGTTGACAGTATCTTTTGATTTGATTGCAAAAAATTGTAAATCTGAGCTGCTTTAACATTTTCTGGCATCAATTTGCGTTTTTATGGGTAACAAGTGTTGCATGTTAGCAAAATAATTTTTTCCCAAGGAGTCAAAACTTCTACTCAGAACATCACAGTAGCTCAGAGACTCCTATAATGAGCCACTTTGATGGTGGGAACTTAGGGAGTGAGACATGGCAGCACCCTAAAGGGATACAGCCGGGGACGATTCAGTTTGCACGTGACAGTGTGAATGAGTGCGCTATTTGTTTCTAGGCAGAGAGTCGGGCTGAAAGGATGGGACCCTGGTGGGTCCCTGGTCTTTTCAGGTTTAGTGTCTGGGAGACTAAGGTGTGAGCCAGTGCGAAGCCCCTCCCCTTCTCCTTTTGGGCAGTGATTAGGCTGATTCACAGATTTAAGACTATTGTGGGCTGGCCTTGAGGTGATCCTAAATATCCTGTTATGCCCTGGGGTCTTAGGAAGGTCCAATGAAATAATGTATCTGAAAGACACCTACTCATTATATATGTGAAATGGTTAGTGATTATCCCAACACCATCAGGACGCTGGTGTAAGACAGAGTCAAAAGTCACTTAGTCCACCCACGGAAGTGAAAGAAGGAGCTTCTAATTTTTTCCATGACACATTTATTCCCATTTCGTCTTTGCCCCTGGACAAAGATGCTAAGGTTTTCTATGTGGAAAAACTCCATTTTGGAGTTAGTGGCAATTCTAAAATACCTACCAGTTCTGAAGCAAGGATGTTGCTTTATCAGAGATGAAACAATGGAAATTTCACCCTGGAATGAAGACCGCCGAGGCAGGACGCGGCGGTGGGGCGGGGAGTGGTGTGGAAGGGCTGGCAAAGGGCTTTGGCACGAGGAGGCAAAGTGTGCTCTCTTCAGCTGCAGGGGCTCCTGGCTGCCTTCTCTGGAGGCACAAGGCTGCTCTTGGCCCGCCCCTCATCACAGTGGTCACGGTAGTGAAAACTCAAGTTGGGATGATAGTTATTCAGTGCTTTGGGGCCTGGCTTGGGCGAGGGCTGGATAGCACTTCAGCGTATTGTGATCGGAGGCAAGGCTAGTTTACGGATACAGTATTTTTATATTCAAGTCCCCACGGGAACGATGTCCTTGATTTTAGTTGCCCAGATAGTGCCAACGTGTGAGTTTGTGGGGCTGAAGGAGGAAGTTGACCTGATGGCCGTGGAATGTGACATGTGCTTCCCCCAACATCTCACATGGAATGTGTGATGTGACTGGTGGCCAAAGGCTGCCATCTGCCCCTACGCAGGTTCTCTTTGGTGTGCACAGTGTTGGCCAAGAATCTGAGTTAGTTGTCAACACCTAAATGTCAGGTAACACCGTATTTCCAAGTCAGAAGACCTAGCAGCCCTGGGCCTGCTTTCTGCATGGTTCTGATTGTCTGGAGCTGGGTGCCTATGCAGTGCTGGGTGCCCTGTGCAGGGCTGGGTGCCTTGTGTAGTGCTGGGTGCCTATGCAGAGATGGGTGCCCTGTGCAGTGCTGGGTGCCCTATGCCGTGGGTGGGCAGGCTCTCTGGCTCACAGTGATCGCCACCCTTCTGTAGTGCCCCTGTTTTGCCTGATCTGAATCGTGCATTTACAGATACTGCCTGGCTTTTCTAAGGCTTCTGCTATAAACCATTAGGAAGCTTCTCTTTAAAAATGAAGCAAGACTCATTTGGTACAAAACCATATGGCAGTAGACACTTCATGGGGATTTAATGCTAACAATGGAGATATTCAAGGGAGTGAGAATAGAGATGTGCAGACTGCCTCATCTCAGAGACCCGGAGCTGAGGCTGTACGTGGTTTTCCAGATCTCCATGCTTTTCTAGTCCTCATGTCCACATTTTAGAATGTGTGCATTCTAAAAGCTATCTGAAAGCAAGGTCTGAGTGACCTCCTGACCACTTCACAGGAGTTGCCCAATGTATATACATTGATCATTCTATCCCAGCTTTTCTTTTGATGTTATCTGCATTGCTAATCAGCATTTGAGTTACTGAAATCTTAGAAAGAAAAGATGCTTTATTAGTTTTTTTTTTTAACAGTGAGTGGGCTAGAAGAAACTGTACAGCATCATGAAATGGTTTTGGCAAAGCTCAAAATTATTTGTGCAGTTAATAAACTCTCCATGGCTCCCTCCCTTGTTTCTGGACTCTTGGGAATATAGTGATTTTCAGATCGCAACCTTGCATGTCTGTTCTTCTCGTGAAAAATCAAGTATTTGCTTTGATAAGGAAATTAAAGTTATTTAGTTAGTGCTGAGGAAAAAGTTATTTCAAACACCACTGATAACCTACAAATTCTATCTTTGGGCTTACAACACCATGATTTCAAAAATTACCCGCAAATGACAGGTGCGGGTTAAATGCAAGTTTGTGGTAAGCTTGTCTGTGACAGAATCTCATTTTACACTAAAGAATTTACAAGAATGTTTCTCCCATTGCTTACAAGCATATCTATTACCATTTTCCCATTTAAGATACATATGGTTGATTCTTACAGTGTCTTTTCCTATAATACTTTGAAAACACACTGGCAATGATAAAAGGAGTAGCGGTCGCTGTCTTGATTCTCTTGTCATCTTTCCATCTGATCTATATTTCTACCCTTGCTACAGAGGGTTAATTGAAAAGATATGCATCAAAAACACTTGCTTAAAAGAGGCATAGCCCTTTGTTTGGAGAGCAGGAATTGCTTATAATATTAACACTTCCTGTCTGGTAAATACTGTATTTTAAAAAATAAGCTACAATGTATAAAACCAAGGTCATTTCCCACAAAATGTTCGTGTTCTTTGTGATTACAAAACACTGCATCTTGTAAAATATTTCCAGTTCTGTTTACTTGAGAAGTACCAAGGCTTATTATAAAAGTTTCATGTCTCTTCGAATTGTAGAAGCCTAAAGCAGTATATTTCCTGTTGTATTTGGAAAATTAAGTTATAACTATTATTGTATTTAATATTACATTTTGACACAACACATTACTATAGTGATTCTCAGACCCACACAAGAATTTATAAAACATGAGATTGTCTTAAAAAAAAAAAACCTATTTACAAAACAGGACCACAAGTAAGATTCCCACTTGGATTTCTGGTCCTATGATAGGTACACCTTTTAAAGCATGTATATCATTGGGTATGGGCTTTTTCAAAGTCACTCACAACAAGCAAACCGGTCGGCCTTAAATACATTTTATACTTTCTTGCTCTATTGGTGTGCGTTCCTTAGTGATACAATTGGTACCTAAAAGTGCTAATTTCACTTTATTTACTGACTTCTGCTTTGACGAATTACAATGCAAAAAGACACAATGGAACAGTCCCAGTAGAGAGGAATCCCCACAGGTATGAGGCACAGGGAGCGTGTATGTGCCGCTGGGAGGGTGATTTTTTTTAGAGAAATGAAATTTCCAGTTGACCCATGTACCCAGCGCCTTCTCCAAAATGATCCACATCCTCATCCATATTCATGAATTCGGCTGTTCCCCCTCATTTGTATGCACAAATCCTTCCCTGTCTTCATACAGGTCAATGCTACAGTTGATGTGGTCGATAGAAATTCTACAGGGTCATGAGAAAAAGCAGCACCTTGTCCGCAAAAGTCCATGGAAGTTTGCTCCTGAACATGCTAATAATGCAAAATGCATGTCTTTAACAGCTTTCGCCTACAGAATTCTGTGTACAGTCATCCAACCGAGTGATTATGAAAAGGAACACCAAGGCTTTGTATTCACAATTACATTCAGAAAAAGCCTTACAGGAGTCTGTGAATACCCACCAGGAACTGTGCCTGTGGTTCAAATGTCAGCCTTAGACCGCAGGTCAGCTACGAAGAAACAGCTCTTTGCCATAGAGCATTGCTCTCACAAAGTTGATATTGTCCAGTTCATGTAAATTTGTCTTGAAATACTTATGATGTTCATTAAAAAAAAAATACCACCCAAACCGTTCTGACTGGGAAAGACTCTGGAGATAAGAAAAATCTTTCTAGTTTTAGGATCTTCCAGACCTATCTTTCACATACCCTTTAATTTTCCCTGAGGAAATGAAATTATTTACAGTATTTTGCTACTATTCTCAAGGTATTCTCTCCTATATGTACGGTTCTTGCCACTTGCCTCCAAACATTCGCAGGTGAATGCTGCTCTTTCGTTTTCCGATGAAGTCTGATGAAGGAGGCCCGGATCAGCAGAGCCGGCTACTTCAGAGCCCAGGGCGGCTTTCAAAAGCATGGGTTGGGGTGACACCAGCGACAGCCGACTTCAACGCAGATGATCTCAAAATGGGACAGAGGGCATTTCAGTCTCAGAAATCTTCTGCACCATTCGTGTAACTATTTCTTTAAACAGATTTTTGGAAGCCCAAGACCTATAACCCCCATCACTCTCTATTCGAAGTGTTCATCTGCAACACAGTTGTGGCTGGACAAGGGATTGCCTAGTAAAGGGCAAACCTACCGCCTTCTTCCTGAGCCTGGCTTTTACCAACCAGGAGAGGAAACTTTCCGGCAGGTAAGGTGGAGGGAAGTCCGTGCCCACTAGAGATGTGCACTGGAGTCCTGCATCCCTGCCTGGAGCTGCTGCCCGTAAGGGAGCTCTCTCCTGGCTTCAGGCAGCTGCTTCTAGAGGGACAACATGACAGCCCCCTCCAAGGTGTCCAGGGACAGTCACCGCTGTCCAATCAGCATTGACAGGTGAGTGGGGGCCAGATATCCATAGGCCTCTTGTGTCTCCTCTCTGGCCTCCAACCCACCCGCTTGCTACCCGGGTGTTTCTCTGTCTTGTCACACTGCTGCCCATAAATCGGGTGCACATTGTCCGGGAAGGACGAAGGCTTAACACTACTGCCAGGTGATGAACTCTCTTTGCCTTGCAGCGACCTGAAGGATGCCTGTCCATTACTACGAAATGCCTTCTTTAGACAGAGATGAGAACTATTTTCTGAAGGAAGAAGTATCAAGGGAGAAAAAGGTCAAAAGGCTAGAGCACGCCTTATTTAGAAATACTTTGGGTCCAGGATCCATTGTATTGCCATTCCTTTTGCTCAGACAAGTTTCTGAGATCCGTGGGGTGGAGGAGCTCCATTAACCAGCCAGCATGCCATGGGACGGCCCTCTGCACTCCTCCCCACCTCCCCCTGCCAAATGAAGACATAAAAGAACATGGTACCATAAAATGAATGTTGGGCTTAATTTGGCACTTCACTTCATTAGTTCCAAAATATAACAAAATAGCTCTATGTCTTTTTTTTTTAATTTTGGCTTTTAGAATCAGTGCTGTATTGCAATTCATAGCTTTCTGGGTGGCTTGCAAGAAGTTAATCTTTTCCCAAGGCCAGCCAGGTAATTTTGGTGGTTCTCCAGTTATTACATGCCTTTGTACAAAAAGTGGATGTCGGCATGTGCAGGAAGGGACCAAGGGTCTGTGCACCCTAGTGCCAGAGAAGAAGGTACATGAAGACCAGGGCTACTAGGCAGAAAGGAGTCCCCGCGTAGGTAGGGGACGCAGAAGATATGTGTAAAGAAGGTTTTAGAAAGGATAAGAGATCCCAGGGAGGACGCATTCAACTGTATGCTTCTGCTCACACCTGTGCATTGGCGAAAACCCAGGGAAGGACTGAGCTAGGCTCCTCCAGGCCAGAGCTCAGAACCAATGAGGCGCTGCCTCTTGGGGGCACAGCCGCAACGCCTCCCTCAGGGACCGCTCCACAGTGAAGACCTCTCCCTCCCTGGGTCCCACAGTTCTGGGAGGCGGGAAGGATGGACTTAGCCCCTCATCACTGTAATTGTTTTTGACGAGTGACCTAATCCAAGGATCAAGAGCCAGGGAGCTCTGCCCAAGAGAACCGCTTCTGCTCTGGGACTGCACCCCAAACATCCTTCCAGTACACGGTGAACCCGCTCGCGTGGTCCACCAGCTCCGGACTCCCGCGGCCCAGGGGCCATCCGCCCCCAGCTCAAGCGTCCCGGACCAGGCCAGAGCATTGTGTCACAGCAGAGGGTGCCTGTAGGTGAAACGAAAGGACTCCAGGGAGGAGGAAAGACATGCTGGGGTTCAGGATGCAAATACACTTCTGCCCTTTCAAAAAATGCCCTTTCCTGGCTGACCTCGTAAAGACTAAAACACACATTATAGCTGCTGCTGTGGCTACTATTGATTGGTAATCATGAAATGAAACAGGATTTTCAATCACACATGAAGTTAAAGGAAGCTCTTGTCCTGCTCTCTTGAAATACGTATTTTTAAGAGAAAAATAAATGAAGGAGGAGAACAGGATCTCTTCTGAGGAATAACATTTAACAAGTCACACGAGAGCTCCAAAAACAAAATTGCCAAAACCTGTGAACGTCCGGGCTGTGGATAATACGCTGTGGCGTGTCCTTCCATTTCCCTTGCTTAGAAAAGGAAAAGGATTTCTGGTACTCCTAAATGACTTCTTTCAACTCTTTAAAACAAACATGTACGGACAATCTCTAAACATACACGAAACTCTCCTGTGTGCAATTTCACCGAACATTCCTATGGCTGATCGTTGGCTCCCCACCCTGACACAGTGCATCCTGAAAGGTGCTGTTACTCCTTTGCATAGGCAGAGAAGTAACTCTTTAGCAGGGCAATCGAGAGCAGGACAGATAGAAAATGAGCTTATATAGAGAACGTGACAACTACTCTCTTCCCCACACCACTACCACCAAAACAAACAAACAAACAAACTTACTAGGCTAGGAAACCTGCTAAATGCAACGCAGTGCAAGCCCTGGTCCTATTAAATTGAGAGACTCCTACACCCACATGCAGTTTCCTTTTGGTGTTCTGTACGTTCCCCTCTGAGCACATTCCAAGTGAACAGTGCCAATATATTTATAAGAAAAATAAAGTTTTGGACCTTCGCGTACTCAGATCACATTTGTGTTGGTCACTAACCCATCTCCCAGACATGCTAAAGCATAAAACCTGTAAAAGTGCACCTAGCATGGCTGTGGTTTGCTGACCTCCCACGTCTTTCTGAACAGAGGGGGACACGTCAGGCTGTGCTCCACTGTCTCCAGCAAACAGCGGGGGTAGTCAGACTTCTCTATCTGTTCCGAAACCAGTCAGTGGTGGGGTTTTGAGGGACAGCCCCACGACCCACTAACCTGCCACCGGCACCGTCAGACAAGCAGTGACTGGTGGGCTCCGCGGTTTGCACTGCATCCCTGATTAGAAGCATCGAGGCTTACCCAGGTGGCTGCCCGTGCCAGTCCTTGATGGAGCTGTGACAGGTGGAGAATCGGTTGAGCCGCCTCTCGGAGCAAGGGCTTCTTAGAAATCCGAGGAAGCCTCCTAGATGCTCGCAACACTATGGCGGGATGTCCTGTCTCAGCGTGGGGCTGAGGTCTGCTGGTGATCTCCCTTCGAGCTGATGCCATCCGGGACCCTCCAAGCGAACGGCTCTGCGCGGTTCGTTCTGGGGCCATTCTTCCCAACACGACAAACTAACAAACGAGACACAGAAGAGATACCCAGAGTGCTGCGCTTTCGGGCAACACATCATGATGTGCACCGCTCCAAGAAGTCAAATGGAAAACCGGGAAAATACTATTCACAAGGAAAGCAAGTGTGTTGCTCTCTGTACAAATGCTACCGAGTAATGCGGAGCTTTTTTTTTTTGAATATGTCAAAAAAAATCTCAGAAATGGCATTATTCAGAAAGCTTATCAAAATATGCCTCCTTTCTATGTAAAATGGGCTTTGTTGGCTCAATGGCTACAGAAGTCCACAGTTTGCAGATCTAGGCATACAGCAAAAAAGGCTGACTTTTCAAGGAAAAAAAATAGTACAGCCGCTCTAGGCTGGATTCTCAGCAAGAGCAGTGGAGCGTGGTGGCCTTATTATTTTTTTTTTTTTTGCTGTGACTCCACCAGGTTTCCTGGAGGTGCTTTTCCTGGGCTTCAGGTGTATTCCGTTCAGAAGCAAAAGCGCTTTCGCAGACCTGCAGCGGAGGGCGAGGGCGGCAGCGCCGGGGCCGCGGTGGCAGCCGGGCCCTCAGTCGGTGAACCGCTGGCAGGCCTTCTTCCAGCGGCAAGCCGTGCACCACAGGTCCCGGTTCTCCATGCCGTACACCTTCCGGCACTTCTTGCCTTCGCCCCTGGGCTTCCTGGAAGACAGACACGGAACGTTTATTCGGAGCAACAGACTCAACGCGCGTTCTATGGAGGGCTTGGAATCCCTTGGAAGAGCAAGAGGCAATGTTAAGAAACAAAGCAGGGGTTCTTACTAGGTTTGGACTTGAACGTGCTGGATGTTTTCGCGGCACTACACTTAGCTATTACAATTTGCTACTACAACTCTTAAAGAAAAAATTTTTAAATTTGAGTGAGAGAGAGTGTGTGTGTGTGTAAGCGGGGTAGAAGGGGCAGAGGGAGAGAGGGTGAGGAGAGAGCGAGAGTATCTAAGCAGGCTTCATGCTCAGCTCAGAGCCGGATGTGGGGCCCGATCCCGTGACCCTGGGATCGTGACCTGACCTGAAATCAAGAGTGGATGCTTAGCCCAGGCGCCCACAATTTGCTACTATAACTCCTAAGCTTCTACCTGTCCATTTGTGGCTGTGTCCATTCGGCCATCTTCATAAAGTTGAATTAAGCAAGTAAATACAACAAATACCAGTAGAGAGTTTTCTTCATTTACGTTTTAAATATGTACTTTCAAGTGCTCTCTTGCTTTTCAAATATCTAGCATTCTGGTTAAGGGAATCCTGAGAAGGTTCTCTTTGATCTGCGTATTAAAAACTATATCTCATAGTTCTCTTAATACAGAGGTTAATGCAACTATGGCTTTAATAGATCCAGTAATCACTGTTACCTATTCTGCGAGAAAACGTACAGCAAACCATTACCACCCCTCCCCCCTCCAAAATCTTCATTAATAACAGATGGGTGGGGAACACCAAGGGAACAAAAGAAAGGGTGCTGTGTCCGTTTCAGGGATATTTTATGGAAGATCGTATCTCTGGTTTCTCTCGTCCTTGCTGTTCTGTTTCGCAGTGAATTCCCTTGAGTTGAGGAGTGTGGGGCTTCAAGCAGTCATACCTCAGGCTGACCGTCCCTCTGGGTGGGGAGGACAAGACCGTGTGAGTGTGCTGTCTCTGCTCTCCTGTGCCCACCGGATGATTATGCGTTGGTGACACCTGGGAAGTACAAGGAAATCAGAGTTGATGGACAGGTTCTCCTTGCCATGCATTTATTTAGCCTTTGCCACACGGGCAGTGGCACCTGGCCATCGGCCACGGAGATGAAGTGCTTTCTTCGGAGACCCAGGTTAAAGGTGAATTTAAATGCTTCCCCAAACAAAAAAACTCAGCAACAATGGATACTTCAAAAATCTTCATAACTTCATGTCCAACTGCCCACAGTAACATACTTTCACTTGAATAATATTCCAAACCTTAAAGTATAGTCTCGCCTATTGTAACCCTCATGATCTACCTTTCAGAAAAGACATATCACTAGAGAGATGAAGAGAGTTATCTCAAATTATAAGGCTAGTCAATGGGAACAGCACAATGGGGACCTCGGCCTCCTGTTTGCCTTACGAGATCATTCACAGCCCCTCAATAAAGGGCTTCTTGCATGAGGCAGCCACACAGCAGACTGTGGGATCCAAACAGGAAGAACGGCTAGGAGCAACGAGCCCAAGCAAGTGGAGAACCCAAGTCATCCATGAAATACTTCCTGAGCGCTCGCTAAGTGCCAAGTTCCCTGAAAATAGCTTTCATTTTCATAACTACCCTACATAGTAGGTACTATGCTTGTTCCCACTTTAAAGATGAGGAAACCGAGGCCTGGGGAGGTTAAGTAATGCGGCTGAGGTCATGGAACTTGTGATGGCAGGGCCAGCACTGTGCTGAGCTCTGCCCGACGCCAGAGCACATGTTTAACCCCGGAACACCTCTGCCTCTCAGACACAGTAGCAGGAAGGCCCCTCGTTCTGGATTTCTCTTGCATTTCTTACCTCTCCCTCTGCATCACCTGCTCTCATAATGCTAAAGATCTTCCCGCACCTGGGATTCTCAACAGCTACAAAAAAGGAACTTTTGTAAGAAAAGCTAAATGGCATTTCAAGTAAATACACGGCATTGTCATATACAGAAGTGCAGACCTTTAATGAATTTAGAAACTTCATCATCTAGAAGCCAACATGGCTGCAGAAGTACCATGGCCCATTGACAGTCATGGGAATATCCCTAAAGCATCCTTATAGGATGGAATTTCTCTAGTAGAGATACTAGTACTTTTTATTTCCCTTCAATTCAAGGGAATATATATCAGTGTTATTTTCCTAGACATTAATTTAAAAAATTAAACAGGTAAGTAAAAATCTAACATTTTAAACCATTATTGCCATGATTCTGAATTATTCTGTACCACTGGTCTTTATGCCTTTGCTATGGCTGGGTTGGAGTGAGGGCCAGAAGACGTATACATATGTTTTCTTTAAATAAAAGATTTGGCATTGAGGGTGTGCATTTGATGTAGACAGATACGTAGGCCTTTCCAGGTGCCGAGTCTCCCCTCCACCCACCCCACGCCCCATCCCTGACTGGGTGCGTCACAGCCGACCAGAGGGAGTGAAGGCTTCAGATGTTTTCACACCCACCATGGTGATCTAGAATGTGCTCAGATGCATTCTTTTAAATGGTCAAGACAATTAAAAAATTAAAAATTGTAGAATGCATAGCATCTGAAGAATACTGCCTTATTAGTGAGAGAACTAGGAGAAGCTTAGTTGACGTGACATCAGCTGGGGATAATGTGGAAGGTTCTACATTGTGCAGAATGGCCACACCCCTGTTGTGTGGGGCGAGGCGAGGTGGCAGGTGCGCTTCATTCAACAGGTATTTATGACGTACTTACTATGCACCATGCACCGTTCTAGATCCTGGGTACATAGCTGTGTACAATACAGAGTTTCTGCCCTCACAGAGTGCACATTCTAGTGGGGGGACAGACAAGAAATATGGACAAATAAGATCATTTTAGTGATGAGTGCCTGAAGAAAATAAAACAGGCCAATGGGCAAAGCATCATCAAGGGAGAGGACGTTTATTTATTTAGGGTGGTGAGAGAGGCCCCTTGAGGGGACGCCTTTTATCCCCAGGGCACTCTGGAGAAAGGGGGGACGTTGGCACAGGTCTGCAGGTGCTGAGTGCCGGCGGGGTTGGGGGGACCAGAAGACACGCGGTGTGGAAGTTGGGGGTGAGAGGGCAGGAGATGGTAGATTCGGGGCATGCCTCCTGGCTGGGATGGACGAATCTGAGGTGAATGTCAGTCTTTTTACTTTTTTATGTTTATCATCTATTTTTGAGAGAGAGAGAGAAAGAAGGAGCACATGCATGAGTGGGGGAGGGGCAGAGAGAGAGAGATTGAGAGAAAGAGAAAGAGAGGGAGGGAGAATCCTCTGCACTGGCAGCACAGCCCAACATAGGGCTCCAACTCAGGAACCATGATACCATGACCTGAGCTGAAGTTGGATGCCCACCAACTTTGCCACCTAGGCGTCCCTGAGTTGAACATCATTCTAAGTGCCAGAGAAGCCACTGGAGAATTTTAAGAAAGGGAGACTGATTAATGCTTCAAAAAGATCCCTTTGGCTCCTCTGAGAGTGAACTGGAGACAGTCTGTAGGGGAGCCCTGCAGTCTCGTTAAGAGGCTTCCGCACTTTAGGGGGGAAGACGTACTGGTGAGTTAGACAAGGGTGAGGCAGTGGTGCTGAGAAGTGGCTGGAGTCATGGCAGGATCGGGCGGAGTCTGGGACCTGCTGAAAGACGGCAAAGAACAAGGACACATCTACAGAAGTCTCAGGGAAGCATCGAGAGGAGCCAAGGGTGAGTCCTAGGTGCTGGCCCGAGCCGCTGGAGGGACGGTGGGCCGCCTACAGAAACAGGAAGACTGGCGGTGTGGTTGTTTGAGGAGGGAGTGAGGTCCAGGCATTTGAAATTTCCAAGTACACCGTTTGAGGAATACGGACCGACTGCAGGAATAACCCCTCTCTAGTCTTTATTTCTGATAATGGCTTTCTTAACTCGGGAGTTCTAGGCACGCGTGCGTCATCCTGTCCAGCCACGACAGACCTGGGTTTCCCAGGGCAGGACACAGGAGAAGCCAGGACCCACGTCACACATTGGCGTGCGGGTCCTTTCTGTGTGAGGGTCAATATGACCTACCTCATGGGCTTGACACTTAATAGCAAGACAATCATGGTTTAGCTTTTTATTTTAGTGGGGGCTGTGGGTGGCAAAGAGAAGTGGTGGCTGGTGTAGGGAACTAACATGTATTGAGCGCTCGCCACTGTGAAAGTCAGGCTACTGGGTGATTTATGATTTCTTTTAATGCTCACAAAACCCCAGTAAGGGAGCTCTGTTACCTGCATTTTATAGATAAGATACTTTAGACTTTGAGCCGGGAGGTGGCCTGCTTAGCATCCCAGAGTTATAAGGAGCAGGGGTAGTAATTTAGCGAGTGCTTTGTTAAACGAAGTGCCTTTCAGTGCTATCTACTTTCCTCTCCACAGTGACCCCAGGATAAGCAGCATCACTAGCATTTCCGCTTTCTCAGTGAGGAAGTGGAGAAGTGAAGTTAGCTGCCGCACAGTTAGTGAGGCTGGGCCAGACCTGCCTACAGGCTATTTCGTACCAGCAGCCACTGGAGCTGGTTCTGAACGCAGTCCAGGCCCTGCTCTTTCCAGTCTTCCTTCCTGCCATGTAGCGATGGAAGTGTGGTGTGTGCAGAGATAAAGCCCCGTACAGCATTATTTTGGCTATCTCTCCCAGGGGTCTCCATTTGTCAAATCTTTATCAGTTTTATATCTTAATCATTTCTTTTTTTTAAATTTTTAATGTTTATTTATTTTTGAGAGACAGAGAGACAGGGTGCGAGTAGGGGAAGGGCAGAGAGAGAAGGAGACACAGAAGGCTCTGAGCTGTCAGCACAGAGCCTGATGCAGGGCTTGAACTCACAAACGGCGAGATCGTGACATGAGCTGAAGTTGGCCACTTAACCGACTGAGCCACCCAGATACCCCAAACATTCCTTTAAAAATTTTTTTTTACATTTATTTATTTTTGAGAGACAGAGGAAGACAGAGCACAAGTGGAGGAGCGGCAGAAAGAGAAGGATACATAGAATCCGAAGGAGCTCCAGGCTCTGAGCTAGCGTTCAGTCCAGAGCCCGATGTGGGGCTCAAACCCATGAACTGTAAGATCATGACCTAAGCCGAAGTCAGACACTTAATTGAGCCACTCAGGTGCCTCAATCATTTCTAAGTTCTATTTTGGGGCATGTTTTAGAAAGTATATAATATACTTGGAGAGAACTCTATGGTATTTTTCTAAATAAAAAATAAGTGAATAAGTAAATACATTAAAAAAAAAGTATAATCTCCATTTTATTTTTTTCTAGAGAACAGTTTTTCTTTGGTCCTTAAGGACTTAGCTCCTCCCATGGGCTTCGGCGGAGGTCCTGGGGACAGCACTTTGTGGGTCTAAATTGGGGTGGGGGGGTTTGGTCCTTCCGTGCGCCACACGAGCTGACTCCCAGCAAGACTACCTTGCTGTGGGTGGCGCATCTCACACCAGTACAAATGTAGTTTCACACAGCTTGGCAAGCCTGGACGACTCTATATGCCTTAACGTTTCTGCTGATTCGGCATGATTTCAGGAGAGTTTAAAGAACTTCAGTCTGTAGAAATCACGGCTCATTTCTCTCACATGTTCAGTATACATGTGTTACATCAGTCAATCCCAAATAGGGAGAATCCACTTCCTCTGACCTCTGGGTCACAGCAATGAGACGCGTCACAGGCAGTGATGATAGTGAGCGCTCCACACTGGTACCAGTGCCAGGCTCTGTGCTCAACAAAACAACTCTATGAGGGAGATTACAGTGAGGACATTGCCTAAGAGAGGTCATGTGACTGGCTAGAGGTCACAGTTTGTAAATGCCAGAGTCGGGATTTGCATCTGAGCCTCATACCAGAGCAGTCATAAGAATGTTGTGTCTCTCTGTAAACATGTTGGTGAATTCTTTTCTTTGTGATTTTCTATCTCTCAAATGGAAAAAAACCCCACACTGTTGTCTTGGTTGTAACCTCTTATAACATGCTATTCTGAATCCCCCATCAAGGTGTTAAAAAAAAATCCAGCTCAATGTCTAAGAAATAAGCACTGCTATTTTAGGTTCCAAGACCCTCCTTCCAGCCTGAAGCTTCCAGGAATGGCCTTTGGAGAGCAGGGTTATTAGCTCTTGCTTGCCTGGACTTGTTACAGACAGCATGCTTGTGTGTGTCCACCTCCCCCATTCATATGTTGAAGCCCTAATCCTTAGTGTGGTTATATTTGGATACAGGGCCTTTAAGGAATTAATTAAGGATAAACCAGGTCAAAAGGGTGGGACCCTGATCCAATAGGATTAGTGTCTTTATAAGAAGAGCTACCAAAGGACTCTCTCTCTACCCCACCCCCTGCCCTCACCACCAGAAAAGGCCTTGCGGAGGAGAAGGTGGCCCTCTAAAGCCATCAAGAGAGCTCTCACTGGGTGCTGAATTAGCCAGCCCCTTGATCTGGGACTTCCAGCCTCCGGAGCTGTGAGAAAATACATTTTGGTTGTTTAAAGTGATCCAGTCTGTGGTGTTCTGTTATGGCGGCCAAAAACTCAGTTTTCTGCCATGAAAGGACAGAGAAAAGAAGGTAGATAATTAGAAGAAAAGACGGAGTCATTCGGGAAAAACAGCTCAAAAAATGCTGTAATTAATGAGGGTCTTCGCCCTACCAGCACATCTACAGCCTTCGGCTAGAAAAGACTGACCCCTAGTTACATTTGTAAATACGCAGAACAGCCTTCTCCATGACACACCTTTGGGAAGGGGTCTTACCCAGGGGAACTTATTAAAGCCCGATGTTCAGGAAATCCAGTGTAGGCAAATGAATAAATAAAATCCTGCAAACCTTGGGATTTCTCAGAAGGAGATTATTTCCATTCTCTAGGAAGCATATAAAAGCAGCTCCCCCTCCCTTCCATACCAGGTCTCCAAGATGTGGAGGGGGAAAGCAAACTTTAAATGGGGTTGACAACCTCAGGGCATTTGTTCTGGAGTACAAAGAGAAATGTGTTGTTTAAAGAGCATTTCATAAAATGGAGGCTGCTTTGTTCTTCAGTTTGGATATGATTGAGGCTGTCACTAATACTAATTCATTATAACTGAAAATGTTTAGAGCTTCTGCTGAAGTGCTTACTACATTAATTTAGAAGGCAGGAATTTGCATACTCTTAGATTCACACTGGCTTCTAGGGATGGGATAGCTTACCTGGAGAATTCAGGGACCGGGCCACCTAGTCAGTGGACGTGTGCCAGTCCTGTGTCTGTGTGGTGTGGACTTGTAAGATCCAGCCTTCAGTCGAAGGAGGCAAACAGTATGCACCTACTTTTTAAAATATTTTTTTTGTGTGTGTTTTAAAAAATGTTTATTTATTTTTGAGAGAGAGAGAAAGAGCAGGGGAGGGACAGAGAGAGAGGGAGACAGAGAATCTCCAGCAGGCTCCAAATTGTCAGTGCAGAGCTTGATGTGGGGCTCAAACCCATTAACTATGAGATCACAAGCCAAGCTGAAATCAAGAGTCAGAGGCTCAACCAACTGAACCACCCAGGCACCCTGTACCCAGTTTTTTTTGTAAAGTATTGATAGATAATTTAGCAACATAAAGAACATTTTGAATAGTGAGCCTTCTTTCAAGAGTAAAACAGAGCCTTGGAAAATACCATCCCCTCCCTGTATCTTTATTTAAAAATTTTTTTTATGTTTATTCATTTTTGAAAGAGAGAGAGAATGTGAGTGGGGATTGGGCCGAGAGAGAGAGAAGGAGACATAGAATTTGAAGCAGGCTCCAGGCTCTGAGCTGTTAGCACAGAGCCCGATGTGGGGCTCAAACCCACGAACCATGAGATCACGACCAAAGCCTCAAGTCAGATGCCCAACCTACTGAGTCACACAGGTTCCCCACCCATATCGTTATTTTTAAATATGAATGGCTGCTAAGACAGTCTAAAGGGTTGGCTGAAACATTACACAACCAGATAGATTGAGAATTCTCCCGTGAAAGAATAAATTAGAATCTAAATTAGGATTTGAGTGGGATACCTAGTTAACCTAGCCACTCTATATACTTTCCATCAAAGTTCTTGTCTAGCATATCCTTGGTAACCAATGAAATTAGGGACTTTGAAAAATCTAGGGCTTGGAGATGAGGGTAGAGATAGACACCGTGTTTACAGCAGAGAAGATTTCACTGCTGGAGAACAAACAAATAGAATGTATCCTGGCTGGTATCTTACTGCATAAGACATTTAGGAACTCTGGAGGACGTGTAGCTAGTAAAAAACCACTCGGACTGACTTCTCTATATTTCAGAAGGAGATGATTTAGTTAACAAAGCAAAAGCAAAGACATTCTGTTTTCTGGTCACAGAGCCTGTGGGCTGTTCCACCTACGTGCTACACTTGTTTGCACACCAGAGAGCAGTACGGTGTATACTCTTGAAAATTCTTCTCAAATCAAAGACAGGAATGAACAGGATTCAGAACAGTGGGTTTCTTTTTTTTAATTTTTTTTTTAAATTTATTTTTGAGAGACAGAGAGAGACAGCACGAGCAGGGGAGGGTCAGAATGAGAGGGAGACACAGAATCTGAAGACGGGCTCCAGGTCTAAGCTGTCAGCACAGAGCCCGACGCAGGGCTTGAACCCACGAACCGTGAGATCATGACCTGAGCCAAAGCCGGACGCTTAACCGAGTGAGACACCCACGCGCCCCTACAACAGAGGGGAATTATAATTCCATAATTATAGCTGCCATTCTAGGTTAGAAGACTTGTCTCAAATGTGATATCAAGAACCACTCTGGGTCTTTTTATATCTACCAAAAATAAAATAAAATAAAATAAAGTCCCCCAAAGGACTGATTGCTAACCTCTGACACCCTCTTCAGTAGGTCGCTGTTCTTGCGAGGAGCAAGACTGATACATACACCTTCTCTTCTAATGTCTACAATAAGATCCTTCATTGCTTTCTTGCTCTTTCAGAGTGGCAAACACTTACTACTATTGGGTGAGGCAGGCGACCTTCATAATTACTCCAGACCCTTGACTATTGTCTAAAAGTCAAATTTCAGGAGTATTTTCTGGAATCCACAAATTTCCAAATTGCTGCCAGCAGGATGCTTTTTATTGTTGGCTATTCTCCTAGGGAATTTAATAAATATTCATTGACAGAGCACAGCATAACTGACTGAGCTGCTTTCATTTTTATCAGCCCGGTAGGAGGCCTTAGTATTTTCTGGAAACCTCTGGGAGCTGCCTGGGGTTGACAATAAGAAGCTTTTGTGAGGTCCTTGGGGAGAGGGGTGGAGAGGTGAGAATAAGGTTAATATCTGTTACCATAAGCCACTTTGTGAACCTTATCAGGAGTTATAAACCACTGTGGGCATCAACGATGTGTAGGTCTGTGGATATTCTGTGATAAGCTATAAAAGACCCAATATATTTTTAAATGAATGGCTAGGAATCAAGTTAATTCACAGTGATTTATCAGACAGCCATCATTTAATATATCAGATCAATTCTTATATACTACTAAAACCTGACTGCATAATTTAGTACTCGTTTATTTTCAGAGTGTCCATCAGCATGGATTATTCAAGCTTTGGAAGAAAAATTTTTTTTCAATTTATGTTTTTTTTGCTTCAAAATGGCGTATCCACAAACAATAATTTCAGAGTCATAAGTTTTATAAAGTCACTCATGATTGTACATATTATTAATTACAGGGTCTTTGTTTTTCATTATGTTCAGCATCTGAGTTCAGCTATTGATTCTCTAGAGCCTTTTGGAAACAGACAACTACACCACCAACACAAAAAATCTTGATATGTTTCTGACAACTTGTTGATCAACAGCTGCGAGTCTCTCTTCGTCTTCTAAAATGCCAGTCATCACACATTTTTCACAGGGAAGGTGGGCTGGTCTAGGCCATGAAATACATTGGTGAGGAGTTTACAAATATCAGTTAAGAAATAGAGTACTTCTTGGGAATGCAAATTGGTGCAGACACTCTGGAAAACAGTATGGAGGTCCCTCAAAAAATTAAAAAGAGAACTACCCTAAGACCCAGCAGTTGCACTACTAGCTACTTATCGAAGGGGCACATGCACCCCAAAGTGTATAGCAGTGCTATCAACAATAGCAAAGGTATGGAAAGAGCCCAAATGTCCATCGATGGATGAATTGGGGAAGGAAGATGTAGTGTATATATATTTACAATGGAGTAACACTTGGCAATCAAAAGGAATGAAATCTTGCCATTTGCGACTACATGGATGGAACTAGAGGGTATCATGCTAAGCAAAATTAGTCAGACAAATATCATATGACTTCACTCATATGAGGACATTAAGATACAAAACAGATGAACATAGGGAAGAGAAGCAAAAATAATATAAAAACAGGGAGGGGGACAAAACATAAACTCTTAAATATAGAGAACAAACAGAGGGTTTCTGGAGGGGTTGTGGGGGGATGGGCTAAATGGGTGAGGGGCATTAAGGAATCTACTCCTGAAATCACTGTTGCACTACATGCTTACTAACTTGGATGTAAATTATAAGAAATAAATAACAGAACATTAAAAATTTTAAAAATAAGAAATAGAGTACTTCTGGCATTCTCAGTTTTGCCTTTTTCTTGCATGTTTTGACAATTTGTTCTCCAAACTTATGTTCAGCTTTGACCAGATCTCAGGCTTTTTGTTTTTCTACTTACTGGAATGCCTGTGAAGGTAACTGGAGGAGACTGCCAAGAAATGCTGAAGCTGCTGCCGTTGGGGGTGAACTTGGCCGACCCTGGAATGGTCACGGGGGGCGTGGCCTGTTACACAGAAAACAGAGCATTGTGTTCAAAAAACATTCTTCCTCAGAGTCTTAAGCCATCATTGCCTAGGTAGGGCCTCAAAAACGATTTCAGCTCTATTAATAACTTAGATTAAATATCCAACAAAAGGAGATTACACATAGTCAAAGAGAATAGCCAGAAATCAACTTTTTATGTGTCTTAGCAACCTAAGGACTAAAAAGGAGGTTTCTGATGATTTCTGAAAAGAGATTTTATTATACATACATATATCTATTTTAGGACATATACCCATTTGTGCGAAAAACACCATGCCTCACTATCCAATTGGGAAATAATTTTATACAGTGATGCTGCATGCATAAATTGGTACATTTCGGGAGGGTAATTTTTTAAATTTTTATGAGAATATTTACTGCAGAACTGTGTATTATGCAAAAAACTGGAAACGTAAACGTCCAATAGGGAAGTGGGTCAGTAAATCACAATACATCCGCAGAGCCTGATGGTGTTGAAGAATACTCATTGACATGGGAAAATGTTCATTCTGTATTAAATGGCAAAAACAAAGCACAAGAGAAATGGTGCTACAATAAATTTCTTTTTTAAAAAAATGAGTATACATATACACATAGAACACACGGAAGGAAGAACAAAAAGGGTTAACCAAGGGGCTTTCTTGTTGTTGGGATTAGGGGATGAATTTTCTTTCTTTGCTTGTGTTTCTAATATTTTCTATGCTGAACACTTACAGTGTCTATAAACTGAAAAGTCCCAGTAGTATGAATAAGCGGTTTGGGAAGGACCTTTCAATCACCTACTGCATGTTCCAACTACCAAAACACTCTGAGCTGGTTCAAGCCCATGATTTCCAGCCAGCGTTTCTAAACAGAACACTGACAAACAGGAACAAAGAAATTAATTATTCTCTTTGACCAACATAGCAAGAGTCAGGAATGAAATTTATTGCCTCAACTACTTTAATAATTAGCTCTCTTCCATTGCTCTTGAGTGTGAGTCTACTAAATAAGTGTCTGAAAGCTTCCTCCGAAGGTTTAGTTTTTCTGATTATAAATACAGGCAGTGGCCGTGGGTTGGTAACTGGCACCACTGGAAAATAGTTTGGCAAGACATAGCAAGATCCATAAGCTGTTCATGTTAGATCCTCTGACTCAATAATTAGTCTTCTGGGAATTCAGAAGGGAGAAGAAAAGGTCCTGGACAGAGGTTTCACAGTATAGTTATTAATGATAGTGGAAAAACTGGAGAGACCAAAAAGTATATATCTAACAATAAGAGAACCATTAAGACAGTTTGGTGCTTTGATTTAACCGAATGCTGTTCAGTTACATGGAAAGTGTTTATAAAACAAGGGTAGGAGAACACAATTAACAAATACAGAGAGGAGATTTTTTTTAAATGTTGCATAAAACAGTTGAGAATTATGGAAAAAGTGTTTTCTTAAAAGTTGAATATTCTGAAATGTCATTAAAACAAATCAATGTTTATTATTTTATTTTATTTTTTGATATTTATTTATTTTTGAGAGAGAGAGACAGATGGAGCATAAGCAGAGGAGGGGCAGAGAGAGAGGGAGACACAGAATCTGAAGCAGAATCCAGGTTCTGAGCTGTCAGCACAGAGCATCATGCGGGTCTTGAACCCACAAACCGTGAGATCCTGACCTGAGCTGAAGTCGGACGTTTAACTGACTGAGCCACCCAGGCGCCCCAAGTATTTACATTGCTAACAAGTTTCCAGGTGATGCTGACACTGTTGATTTGGGGAACACCGATAATCACTGCCTTGATCTGTGAGAGTTAGTTACCAATTCAGAAGGCAGGACATGAAAGCCCAGAGCTGGGGCGCAGGGCAATTCTGCCATTGTGACAAAGCTTTTCAACGCTCGCCTTTTCATTTATTTATTTAGTTTTGTTGAACAGATCATGTGCCAAGCACCTTTCTGAGAGCTTTACGATATTAAGAATGTTAATCCTTATGAACAACCTCTAAGGGATTGGCTCTTTAGTCAATATCGGGGAATCCAAGAACCCATAGGGTTCTATTGGTGTGAGATCTGGGCTTTCAAAGAAGAAATAACAAACTCAGCTACTGGGCTCCATGTGGGATGCTGTTTTCCCACCGTGTCACCCTTTCCTCACAGGTCAGAACACTACTGCTTTTGGTCAGGGGTCAAAGTGATGACTCTCACAGTCTTTTGCTAGTCACCTGGTAAGCGTGGTCGGCGTGCACGAGGTAGAGGGTGGTGGGAGCTGAGCGGCTCAAGGGTGTCATCAGTTTCGTCTCGGTTTTGGCACACGGAGCTTCCGTCCGGCTTGAATCTGGGATGGGAAAAGTAGGCGGCGAAGCCAGGGACTGAGAAGGTGAGACCGGGGCCAGGCTGCTCAGTCCATCTGCCACGGAGTCTGTGTTGAGCTTGATCTCAGTGTAGTAGAAATCCTCTTCTCCATCGCTGTAGTCCGAGTCCCCAACACGTCTGGAGTGAAGAAGGCGACAAGATGACACAAACCCCATTTGCTTTCTTGCCTCGAAATCTTGCACATGCTGTTCCCTCTGTCTATAATGCTTTTCCTCTGTCTTGTCTGCCTGGCAAACTCTCACTTATCCTGTAACACTCAACTCAATGGTCCACTTCCAGGGAGGCTTTCTTGATCTCTTAGAACAATTCATTCAATCCATCAATTATTCAACAACAATTTATGGAGAACCTATTATGTCCAGGCACTTTTCCAGGGTGAATATCAAGGTGAACAAAGCACAGGCTATGACCCGACGGGCTTACATTCTAGTGGGAGAGGCAGACAAGCGCCCCACAGGGAAATGCATGTTGCATATATCAGGTAGTGATAAATCCCAGAAAGAAAAATGAAGCAGATTTAGTGTCCTGAGTAGGGTAACTGATGAGGGGAAGGCATTATTTTAAAGAGAGTCTTTGAAGGAAGGCCCTCTGAAAGGTGACATTTGAGCAGGGGCCTGAGTGACAGGAGGGAGAAGCCCTCGCCGGAATGCATGGGGAGATCACGCCTTGAAGAGCAGCACGCGGCCCTGGGGTGGGCAGGGGTCAGTGGCCTCCACAAAGCGCAGCGAGGCCAGCAGCTGGTGCTCCGGGCATGGGGGACAGTGAACAAGGCAGGGGCAAGGTCACACAGGGCTTCGTAGCCCACGGAATGGCTCTGCATTTTATTCTCAGTGTGACAGAAGCCGGCTGGCTGGGGGGCGGGGGGGAAGGTTGTGAGGGGAGGTTTAAAACGATCAATCTAGTTGGGGCACCTGGGTGGCTCAGTCCCTTAAACATCCGATTTCACCTCAGGTCGTGATCTCACGGTTGGTGAGTTTGAGTATGAGGCCACTTAGTGAGTTTGAGGCCACTTGGTGAGGTCCACTTAGGGCTCTCCGATAGAGAGCCCGCTTTGGATCCTCGGTCTCCCTTTCTCTCTCTCTTTCTCTTTCTGCTCCTCCCCTGCTCACTCTCTCCCCCTCCCCAAGTTATAAATAAACATTAAAAAAAAAAAGGATCACTTAGGCTAATGTCTGGAGAATAGTGGACAGAGGGCAAGAGCAGGAGGCCAGAGAGAGCTGTTGTCACTAATAATCCAGACGAGCTTTGCAGTGTCTGGAGACCGGGCAGTGATGGAAGTGACCAGAAGTAAATTTGGTTTGTACTTTGAAGGTCAGGAATCAGGACTCAACTCCTAACTGCTAGATCCTCTATGTTCCCTCTGAAGTGTATTTATTCTGTTTAATTCACTTTATTTAATTATTTGACACATTTCTGTACTTTTTGTAAAACCCTCGTCACTTCCCTAACACGGTGATTTCGTTCTCCACGCGTATCGACATATCTGGTATAGCGTAGTGCCCATCACTGTTGAAGGGATGAAGCTGATGTGGTAGCACAGTGATTGTGAGCACGAATCTTGGAGTCAGGTTTCCTGGGTTCAAATCCTGATACCCTGTAGCTGTCGTGGGATTCGGGCAGCCTCCATGGCCCAGTGCTTCAGGCTCTTTACTGATAAAGTGGGGACAATCATAGTGCCTGCTTATGAGGAGGATTAAGCAAATAAATATACAGGGCGCTAAGTGCTTATTAAATTAAAATTCAGCTGATGTTAGAAGGCTTCAATTTTGCGATCAGCCAGAAAAGTATCTTCTTGGTGCTTTCAAAGGTCTCCCTGAGACACGAGAAATTGTACTCTTCCACAGAAAGTTTTGAGTAAAATAAAATAAAATAACTGTCCATAACCTTTGCCAATTTCTAAAGAAGTAGTGCACACCCAGCAACCTGGCTTTGTAGGACGCCCTCTGCTTACCTCCCTTCCACGGAAATCCCCAAATTTCCGGAACATATCCACCAGCAGTAGATCACTGACTTGGAATCAACTCTTACCCCCACTTACCAGCCCTATACAGAACGTCAAATAAAAATCTGCCCCTCGCCTCGGCCTCTCTGCTTGGTCAAATCAGCGGCTTCCCTCAGCCTTGCCCCATTTCCCCCGAGCTCCCAGGCTGAGGCACGTGGGGAGGTGTTTTTGTGCTTTAGCAGGTCGGGCAGGACTTGGCTTTCTGACAAGCATACCATTGAAGACCCCAGAGAGTGGGCCCAAGAATGTGTGCCTGTGCTATTCCTGTCCCCACTTCCTTTCCAGTAAAGGGCAGGCCAAGTTGTACTGGCTGCCGAGTGCTACTAATAGACACACGGGCCTGGGGGAAATCGTGTGTCCCACGGGGGGATAAATCAGGATCAGCCCCTGGTGTGCAAGCACAGAGTGAGGTTTAAGGGAAAAACACCGTACCTCTTCGACTCCTGGTGTGCGTTGTGGCAATATCAGAAGCAATATATGTTTTGGGGGTGCTGTGGTAGGCTCCCCTCCCTCCCTGCCGGCCAACATTATTTAATCATCTCTTCTATCATCCTACATCCTAACTGAGCTCCTGGATTAAGGCGAAGGTGATTTCCCTCTCTCAGGTCAGGAGAGAGCTCGGGCTCAGGCTTCACAGACACAGACTGGTCCTGGAGCCCTGCTAACCCAGGCCCTTCCCGTGCAGCAGCTGGTGCGGTGGTGAATCCTAATTCACCAAAGCAATTTTAGGAGCACAGAGTAAAAAGGGAATCCTAGGGAAGCAAATACAGTGGCTGCATTTTGGATTTTACCCACCACGAGAGCAGCCCTGGGAGCTCAACGAGAAATCGTGAGATGCCACTCACAGTCTATAAATACATATATGTGGCGTGTGCTTCTGCGAGGTTCATGGATTGAATTGGATTCATTTTTCTGGGCAGATGGACTTTAAAGCGAATACCCTAGCTCCTGATTATAGCTTCGGGAAGTTTTTTCCTAAACCTTTAAATAACTCTGAGCTATTTACATTAGGAGTTGTCCTGACAATGTGGTTTGAGGGGGGACACTGCAGGATTTCCTTCCCTGGAGACTTTAGCAACAGGAAGGAGGGCCTTCTGTCCTGCAGTGTTTTGGTCTGGTCTTTCCTGGAGGGCGAAGCTAGCCCCTCTGGTGGGGGGAGCAGAAGCCGGGCCTTGCGGTGTCACACACGCGGTGCTGGGTGACCTACGCGCTGAGCCCTGGAAGGGCCTGGCCCCGTCCCCAGACAGCGGCACTAGGGGGAGTGTGCTAGATCCCCGCTTCTCTCCAAGGTCGTTGAAGGAGCCCACCTGCACAGAGCAGCACAATCACCTTAGGACCCATTCTGTTTTCTTTTTATACCACTGTTTTTTATGAATGATGCATTTCCTAAATTTATCCCTCGTTGGGCAGAGCGAGTCTAGGGTTTAATTCTCAGCACTCGTCTTGTTTAAAGGATTTCTTTGTTCAAGCACCTGGAGACTTGGTCATGCATTTTGATTCGCGTTGGGCACAATGACTATGACTTACAGCCTCCCAAGGTCCCTTCTAAGTCTGAGGTCCTTGAGCAGGAGAGACTCAGGACAAGACTGCTGAATGTCCACTGCTCCTCTGGTGTGGCCCCTGATCACTGTTGGAAACTCTGTGTTCTCTTTCCTTAGAAAGGTTTTTATGTAACACAAAGAAATGCATAGATTGTACAAATAAGGGGTTTATTTGAGCAACAGAAAATGACGGAGCCAAGCCACAGCGCATCATGAGAACAGAAACCACAGTGCTGACCGAGACAGTGGTTCTTAATCCCTTTTTAGGAGATGCATATATATGCTTTTGAGGCTCAAAGTCACCAATACTCTCCGTTGGGGAAAAAATGCACGTTTAATTTGGCAGTTTCAGGGGGTCCAGAGAACCTACCCTACCCTAATGGTTTATATTTCATAAATCACTCTCCAGTACATTTTATTTTTTTGACCCTTACCCATGACCTTGCTGGGCTGATATTACTATTAGCCTCATTTTCAGAGGGAACTGAGGCTCCGAGCAGTGACTTGCCCAACGTCACTTAGTAAGTAAACCAGGGAGGCTCTGCAAGTTTAAACCCGTGTGCTCTCCACCGGGCCACCTTGGCCTCTATTACCCGAGGGGCCCTCTCCACAGTGATTAGAAGACCGAGCAAGCTGGGTCTACTCCTGTGTTCAGAACCTCTGAGGCACAGTGTGGCACACAGTTTCTGGGCGCAGGGGGCCTTAGACTGAGCTCCTGGAGACTACATCAAGCTCTGAAGGGAGGGGTGTCTCACCCAAGATGAATGGTCCGTATGTGTTTCTGGATGCCTGCTGCTGTGCTCAGCACTTTCCCACAGTTTTTCCAGAGGCATTTGAACATCACCTTCATAGAATTCTGTAAACAGGAGAGTTATATTAAAATGTAAACTAGCCCCTCAGTGTTTTCTTTCTGTCATCCCAACAACTCCCCTCCATTAGAAAAGCAGTAACTCCCCATCACCTTTACTCTAACTCACCACCCCATTCTAGGAACCGCCACGCCCCCCAAGCTGGTGGGGATCCTGGTGACCTGAGACAGTTTTCTGCGTCCTTCACAGATCCCAAGCTCCCCCGAATATTTAGTTCAGCTTCATTAAGGTGGTCACAGTGGTGTTAATGACTGTACCTGACATCAACTGAGCACTTACCATGTGCTAAGTGCTGTCTTTTAAAAAGAGTATCTCATTTAATCATAAGAGATGGATAATCTTATAACCACCATTTTATAGATTCACAGAGAACTTCAGTGAATTGTGCCCAGTCAATAAGCCAGCTTCTAGCGAAGCTGGGAACCCAGGGAGTTCAGCTCCAGGAACTGCCCTTACCACCAGGGACACAGGGCCACCTTCTCTTACAAGGGTCTCAGCATTTTCTCAAGAGAGTCCGGCATGGTGATTGAGAACACTGATTTTGGATCTACTCTCTCAAGTCCTTAGTTTCCTTCTTTATCAAGTAGGAAAAATAGTACCTGTCTCATAGGGTTCTTAAGGGATTAAATGAGGTCATGAAAGTGAATCATTTAGCACAACCGCAACAGGAGTAACTATTCAACCAATGGCAGTTGTTATGGTGTTATTATGATTATGCTTCCTGAAATGAATCTGACAGGAAATTAATTTTCTCCTGAGAGGGCCCTTGTCATTGGGATGCTGCTGCTTTGCTGATTATTCCCATGGCCATGGTGACAGTCACTTCTGTGTGCTCATTGAGCCCCATTTCCCCTTCCTCCTGGGCACACACACAGCTAGACCGCATTTCCCAGCCTCCCCTGCAGTCAGGAGGGGTCATGTGACTGAATCAGGACTAATGGTAGGTGGGTAGAAGTGATGTATCTTCCTCTAAGATTTGTTCCTAAAGTACTTCCCAGGGCCCACCTGGGCAGCTGACTAGATGCAGAGGACAGCTGGGCACTGAGGGGACAGCAGAACCACTTGATCAGGGCTTAAACTTCTCTTTGCTATGAACACTTTGGGCAATCTCATTAAACCTAGGACCTCATCTGAAAGTAGCGTTTTTTTAAAAACACTTATAATAAAACACATAGAAAGAAAAGTATATTGAAATACAGTTACTAAAATATTAAAAATATTTTGTGATATGGTACTCTATGTGCTCTTTACTTAACATAGTAAATAACAAGATCTTGAAGTGAGTCTAGTAACTACCATAATTTCAAGGTAGTGTTAAGCCTAAATAATATTTCATGATATCCCCTAAAATTACTAAAGGATATGAAAAGATCTATGATTTCTATTGGTAGTAAAGTCACAGGGGGCACTAATACTGTGGTTTGATGCCATCAATCTTTTTTTTGATGCCATCAATCATAATCGAAGGAAATGGTAAATTATAGTTAAGGGGTTAATGACAATCAAGATACACTTTCCCCCACTCCAAGTTCACAGATCCCCTGAATTCTGCCCGCCCTCTCGCACCTGGAGACTCCAAGAACCCCTGTATTAGGAGGAAGGAGCCCGGGCCCCTAGAGGCCTGTGTGGAGCAGAGTCACTCCCTTCACCACTCCCACTGACCTGACCTGACTGGATTGTGACACACAAAATAAACAAATATGGTGTTAAGCCACTGAAGTTTGGAAATCGGTTGTTACATCAGGAAGCCTATCCTTACCAGTAAACACAGTAGTGGTGATACGTGCCCTAAACTGATGAAGTTGAGTCGCCTTGTTATGAGTCCAGTAAGATTTCTGTCATCAAGTCCTTGTGGGGCCCACCAGTACGTGCCCTGTTCCATGGAGCAGTCATTTACACATTTAGAAGATGACCCATTCAGGTATTACTGATGGGATTAGTACCCTGATCCAGACAGCCACCCTCACGGGAGACTTTTTGTTTCCCAATTGAAAAGACGCTTGGAAACTTCCAGAACTGAGGAGTCTTCTGTGTGTTGGGGAATGGCCGCTTTCTGCATGGAAACCGCAGCGGCACATGGCTGCAGTCTGCTAGAGCAGATTAGCCACAGCCAGAGGAGCCCGCTCTTCCTGTGGGTGTTGTGAGCCCAGGCAGGCTCCGCCTAGGTGGCTGGCAGTCATGGCACAGCAAGCTAGCCATTCCTGTCTCAGCACCCAGGCTTCACATAGAAGTGGAAGGGGGTGCTCGCCAGGTAGTGGGCAGGGCTGAGGCATGCAGGAGCTAAAGCTACAGGAGCTGAAGAGGGGTGTGCAGGAAGCTGAGAAGCAAACACATACTTAGGAGACTTCAGTTATTTTTTAAAAGTTTGTCTGTTTATTTATTTTGAGAGAGAGTACATGCATGAGTGAGCAGGGGAGTGGCAGAGAGAGAGAGAGAGAGAGAATCCCAAGCAGGCTCTGCACTGACACCAACGAGCACTGACATCGGTGTGGGGCTCGAACTCACAAACTGTGAGATCATGACCTGATCCACAATCAAGAGTGGACGCTAAACTGACTAAGCCACCCAGGTGCCCCTAAAAGGGAAGGTATTAAAGGTGACTTCTAGGGGCACCTGGGTGGCTCAGTCGGTTGAGCATCCGACTTCGGCTCAGGTCATGATCACACGGTTTGTGGGTTCGAGTCCAGCATCAGGCTCTGTGCTGACAGCTAGCTCAGAGCTTGGAGCCTGTCTTCACATTCTGTGTCTCCCTCTCTCTCTGATCCTTCCCTGCTCGTGCTCTCTTTCTGTCTCTCAAAAATAAATAAAAAACATTAAAAAAATAAAGGTGACTTCTATAGCTAGGCAAGTTCTGTGTTGAATATGTTAATTTAGAGATACCTACTATAGATCAAGAAAAGGTGGCAAGTAGGACACTGGACATATGAGCATGGAACTTAGGGAAAGTCAGGGCTAGAGATAGAAATTTGGAGTCAGGAGCCAAAGGATCACTTAAAACTTAGGTCTGGATGAGATCATTGAGTCAACAATGAAGGTAGAGATAATTAGAAGGTCCAGGACTCTTCAGCATCCAGTATTTCTTATTGGAGATAGAGCAGGAACAGTGAGAGAGAGAGAGAGAGAGAGAGCGAGAGAGAGAGAGAGAGAAAGAGAATCAAGACAGTGTGGTGTTACTACACAGTTAGAAGGCTGTTGAAGAAGGAAGACGTGGCCATCTGTGTTGAACCAGGACTGGGACGAGTCCTATGAGTTCCATACATGGTGGCTGTCAGTGGCCCAGACAAGAGCAGGTCTCACAGAGCAGCGGGATGGAAGTCACACTGCTATGGTTGGAGAATAAGTGGGATTTAAAGAAGTGGAGAGAGGGGCACCTGGGTGGCTCAGCTGATTGAGCGTCGACTCTTGACTTCAGCTCAGGTCACTATGGCTGGGTTGTGGGATCAAGCCCTGCAGTGGGCTCCACACCGAGTGTGGTGCCTGCTTAATATTGTCTCTCTCTGCCCCTCTCTCCTACTCATGTTTTCTCTAAAATAAAAACAAACTTGAAAACAATAAAGAAGTGGAGAGAATAAGTGCCGTCCTTTTCAAGAAGGGTGGCTGTTTTGTGAGCAGTAAAGGGAGAGCTTGTAAAGACCAGCCATACTAACTTGAGGTTTTATGCGGATGGGCTCAGTTGCAAAGAAGAAGAGACGGACGATGTAGTTGAGATGTGGGGAAACTACAGGGCGAGGTCCTGCAGAAGAGGGGGGACTCGGCACTCGCACCCCCGCACAGGGGAAGGGTTGCTCTGAAAAGAACGACCAAGTGATGGACGTAGATTCAGTTAGTTTGCCAATTAAAAAAAAAGGCATTCCGGTCTTAATGCTTCTAATTTATCAGTGAGGTAAGAAGTGAGGTCAAATCTAAGGGCAAAGCGGGGAGGTTGTGCGAGAGCAGAGGAGGCTGAAATGGTCGCTTTAGAGACTGGGAAAGGGCCAGGCGAGGCAGGTGATATTATTTTCATAATCATGGGGGGCGGGGAGGTGGACAGGGAGAGCAAGAATCAAAGAGTTAGGAAACTTATTCAGTGTCCGTTGATGGTTCCTACCCATTGGTCAGTTAGGTAAATATCATAATTAATATAACAGTATTACACAACTTACAGAACCAAATTCCTTTTACATCTTAGGATTTTTTTTTAAGGGTTCAAATTGCTGATTGTTTTAGGAATTGACTATCACACTGGTATTTTTGTGCCATAACAAGTATTATTTATAAGATTGCTGTTCCTAGTCCTTGCAGTAATATGTCAAATACTTTTATTTTTTTTTTTCAGAGAGAGAGGGAGCATGAACAGGGGAGAGGGGCAGAGGGAGAGAGAGAGAATCCAAAGCAGGCTCCACACCCAGCACGGATCCCAACACGGGGCTCAATCCCATGGTCCTGGGATCGTGAACTAAGTCAAAATCAAGAGTTGGATGCTCAACCAACTGAGCCACCCAGGTGCCCCAAACACTTTTTTAAAAATTGGTAAGTAGCAAAGCTTAGGATTAATTGTAGAAAAATAAATATCATTGGTATAACTCCTTTCCTTAGTTAGGAGAAAAACAGTTGATACAGAGCTATAAAATCCAAAACTAACAATAAAGCTGACCAATATCCCCTCTAAACTCCTCAGAATTAGGATAACTACCAATTGCAATTGTTTTGAGTATCATCTCCTCAATTACACTCTCACCTTTTGGGTCCCGCTAAGGGTTTGACAGAAATCTGTTGCCCAAAGAAAATGAGAAAATGGATATGAAAAATATCAACTTTGCTTCCTCCTTGCTTTTTTCTTTTGCTGGGTTTCTAAGAGACACGGGGATAGGCCAAATGGTGTTTATCACAGTAAGCTCTCTGAGGGTAGGAGCCCCACACTCTACTCCTGTGCCTAGCGTAACTTATTAGTATTAATAATACTCATTAGCAAATTAGTATTTGCTGTGCCAAATCTTGGGGAAGTTGCATTTTGGGGCCCACAGCAATGAGCCATATTTGAGACATCTTAATTTACTTAAGCATTTTGGAAGTTACTTAGTAAATAATCTATGTTCAAAGAATGTCTGTCAAAAAGATTGTTATTCTGTGGAATTCCAGAAGATCTCCCAGTGTTATTACCACTTGCTGGTCTTACTTGGTTGTAAATGAACTTCTTAGCATAGGCCCATAGCAGGCATGGTGCTTACTGAATTATAGATGGTTTTCTCTATACCCAGCACTTTTTTCTTCTAACCTTACACCCCCTGCACTGCTAGGTACTCGAGGAAGGTCTAGGTTCACCAGAAGGAAACAGAAAATGTGCAGCAGGAAAAAACGATGGTCTAACTTATGATGATTTGGGTCATTAGCATAAGCAATTGGGAGGACTTTATGCAGTATTACACTCCAGAAGCACAGAGAAAGCTCCTGCTGATTTGCAAGGTGGTTACAAATGCAAATTCAGAAACATAATTACATTTAGCAGGGAGACCTTTAACTGGGTTTGGGGAGGGGGCACCCCCAACTCTTTCACAGAGGGGAAGTTCTGCTTTCTCCTCTACCTCTTCTTTTTGGCATTTCCTTTGAATAACATTTTTCATTCATTATCCCATTTTATCCCAACCTGCCAGAATTCTGCCCTCATAATTTACCCATGCACAGATATTTGTTATTTTTAAATTTAAGAGGAAAACAGATGAAAATATCTATTATTTTGACCCAGTTCAACTTTTAGGGGCTCTATCCTAAGAAAGTCATTTGAAATGTCTGCAAAGATGTGTATGAAGATCCTCAAAGCACTTATTTTTAGACTAGTAATAAATCAGAAATAATCTCAAGGTTGCTGAGGGGATTATCAGCTAATTGGTTACATTAGTTCCACCCAACTGAATATTAAGGAGTCTTAAAAATGACGTTGTAAGAAAAACTTCCTTGATGTAAAAACAAGCTCCCAGTGTAATAAGGGAAGTTCTGATACTTCTTTGTCCCTATAGGCCAGACCTCTCTCCCTCCTCCACCCTGCCCTGTGCCTGGAGGCTCACCTTCATCAGTGGGTCCACTGGCCCACCGGGTTCTGGACGAGTTTGGCTGATGTGAGGACTGACAGGAGGTGGAGGGCAAGAGAGGAAATTGAAAGGCAACAGGGTATGGATTCTCTCAACTTCCTGTCTGCCTGGCCACAGGTGGGCAGTGGCTCCATTTCTTCTCCAAAAACTAACACTTGTGTTGGTATTTTCAGAGTGTTGATAACCGGTATTTTCAGAGTGTTGATAACCTCCTGGGCTCTAGAAACCTCTCTGGTTATTTGCCTATTCGGGCTTGGGGTGGTAATGTGGTTAGCTTTTGGGGCACCTTCTTCTGATGTCCCCTAACCCTGTCTACACCTTTGTCAATAGCTTCCTCATTAAACTCTTCTCAGTCACTCCACTTGAGCACCCAAGCTGTTGCCTGCCAGAACACTGACTGATCCAGGGGACAAGCAGGTTATAAACGTATGCGAACATTATATTTTTTTGGGGAGAGGATGTGTCATGCAAATAAAAATGTATTACTGCATGGTGGAAATATTAGAGAGGGGTATCTTATTTTTACATGAATTTGCAAATTACCCTACTTGTAATCTATTTGTAAAAATTATCCTACTTTTAATTTTAAAGTTATTTATTTATATTAAACATTAAAACTTTTTAAATGTTTATTTATATTTTAGAGAGAGAGACACAGAATGTGAGCAGGGGAGGGTCAGAGAGAGAGGGAGACACAGAATCTGAAGCAGGCTCCAGGCTCTGAGCTGTCAGCACAAAGCTTGATGCAGGGCTCAAACCTACGAACTCTGAGATCATGATCTGAGCTGAAGTTGGCCACTTAACAAACTGAGCCACCCAGGTGCCCCCAAAAGTTGTTTATTTAAAAATGGAAGTCACCCTATCACACTTGCTTGAAGAATTTGGGAGAATAAAAGTATATTAAAATGATTATCTCAACTCGAATGACTCAAGTGGCTTCTTTCTATGTATGTGAAGGATGTTCTTGTGTCAAACCATGAGTCCCCTCCAACAGCGGTTAAGTACTTTTCAAAGTCCCCTAACGACATCCAATGGAAACAAATCTTTTGTCTACAAACAGATGACTCACTGTTACATTAAAAGAAAAAAACAAGCCACGGGAGGAGGAGAACAGGAGAAAACAGCTAAGTCAACATGGCCCAGGTTGCCACATGGGTCCTAGCTCTCCCGAGGAGGCCAAACAAAGCAAAGTTGCTGGGGAAGTCACAGCGGCCAAGTCTGAACGTGCCCATCTGCGCTTCAGCCCCGGCTGCCCCTCGCAGCTCTACCAGAAAGACGTTCACAGAGCTGGGGGTCCAAGGGAGACGAAGCTACCCTTGGTTGGGACCACACTAAGGTCTTCCATACAGCTGCCTAATTTCACGCTCACAACCCCGGGGGAGTCAACCTCCCGGCGGTTGCAAGCAGACTCCTGGGACCTCATACATGGCCAGCTTGAGCCCCCCAGCAGCTCCCAGGCACGGTCTCCAGAATAACCTGCCTTTGGCACAAGGGGCGACGATGGCTTGGAGACTGTGTCCTGGAGACGCTTCACCTTTGCAGCAGTTTCCAGACTATCTTGGACACCAGCCACTTGGGGGTTACGGGTTGAGATCTTTGGCCAAGACTGTCCCCCATCTTTTCTCTGTTTGCCCTTCCCATGGCAAGGCTCAACCCTGGTTTTGAATTGTTTCCTATCTGGAATACATGGAATGGCTTCTCTTTTCCTGAAAAAAAAAATGCAGACTGGTTCACAGGACTGACAGATGACTGCTGAAGGTCACCTTCCGTTCCAAGAGTGGAAACCTGGCTGAGTTTTGAAGTGTTATATTACACACCTCGGGAGAAGTCCAATTAAAGCTATGTTCCAGAAGATACATGAACATTACTGTCCACTTAACACACAGTAGCCTGGGGTTAATACCAAGTTGCTTTTTCTGAAGCAACTGTGAAGGTCCTTGGGTATGTTTCATATGGTGACTGAGCTGTCTGTGGATGTGTTCGTGTGTATTACGCATGTGTGTGTGTGTTGGGGGTGGATGTTCATACATCTAAACCTCCTCAGAGAGAACTGGAGTCCTTGAGGGAAGGGGAAGGTCCAATTATTCTGCATATCCGAGTGTGGGAGGCGCACACACTGCTTGGCAGAGGCTCCAATTGCTCTTTGAGGACTAAGAGGTCCACTCAGACCCTCAGTAGCTTCCAAAAGATTCACTAACTGCCTAGAAGCTGGTAAGAGTTCCAGATCTTTCCTTTATTGGGAAAACAGCCTCATATGTATCACATCAACTTCGGGGCTTTATTTCTTTATTCGTAAGACAGGAGGACTGAGCGAGGAATCTGAGGTGTGTGAGGTTACTGTAAAGTGATGGGTGATTTAAATGTATACCAAACGTGGATCAAACATCTCCCAACGGTAGGCACTGCTTACAGATGCTGTGATGGTAATAAAACTGCTATGAACTGCAAGTCTACAAGTCTTTTTGTAGATATATGTTTTCTTATCTCTTAGGTAAATACTGAGGAGTGGAATTGCTGGGTCATATGGTAAGCGTCAATTTTAACTTTATAAGAAACTGCCAAACTGTTTTACAAAGTGGTTGCACCATTTTACATTCCCACCAGAGATGAATGAGAGTTCTTGTTGCCAACATGTGGGATTTTGTACACTAAAAAGCACACACTGTAGGATTCCATTTACTGGAAAGTCTGCAATGTGCAAAATGGACCTACAGTGACAGAAGTCGGGGAAGTAACTGGCTGTCTGTTTTTGCAGGTGTTTTGAGGGGCATCTGAGTTCAGAGGGGACTGAGGAGTGCTGGCCCTGATTACAGTGGGGGTTACCCAGGTGGAGAAATTAGTAAAAACTCACTGCACTATATATTTAAAATGGGCTCATTTTATTGAGTGGCAATTATACCGAAATATAGTTGATTTCAAATGATTCCTAGAACAAGGTCAAGAACATTCCTGAGTTAATAAAAATCCCTACTCATTATCTGTTTTCTCAATCAGTGCCTTCTAAAAGTGCATCGGGGGGTGATGGTCATAGAGAGGGGCACTTGTGGGGAAGAGCACTGGGTGTTATATGGAAACCAATTTGTAATAAACTATATAAAACAAAAGTGCATCTCATCCTTAAGAGAATCTGTACCTTTCTGGATGTGCTCAAGTGGTCCTGTGACTTGGAAAGGTTGGGCTAGGTGATTTCTGAAGTCCTTCGAGGTCCAATATTCCAGATCTTCTGTACTGCTTGGTAGATTATTCTGAGGTCCTTTCACTAAGGCGTCTAGATCTCACTCTTTGAGTCCTGATCCTCCCTGTGGCCAATCAGCTCCCCTGATCTGGTTGGCAATGTTGTGTCATTACCATGAAATCCGTACAGTGTGACCCCGAGCTGCTTTTCTTAGCACCACCCTCCCCAGCAGTTCTAACAGATGGGTCTATTTCTGGAGCAGCGGTTCTTCTTGCAGAAGGCACTCTCTGCTCAGAATTAGTGGGCTAGGAATTAAGTCAGTGCAGAGACTGGCAACAGTTTATGCGTGAGGGCTTCGCGGGTTTGTTTTCTTTTCAGAGCAGTCATTCACAATTTAAAGTGACTCACTGCTTTTTTGGTTCTGAAAGACCGAAAATGCAGAGTGGAGCAAGTGATTAATTCATTGTTTACTACTGCACAACTATTGCTAGAGCACCTTATGATCACTCAGCACTTTTTCTCCTCTGACTTGGGATTCTCCCTAGCCCACGGGGAAGACGGTTTGTGGTCAAGACACTTGTAAAATCAACGAGAATAATGAAGGCTGGAATGCAGTGATGGTCTTTGAGTTGCTGCTGATGTTCTGAAATGCGGAGTCCTGAGTCGATTTTCTTGTAAGGCTCCTGATTTCTGCCGCTGTCGTTGGTGCCCTCAGCCCTGACCTGAACGCAGGCTGGCCTCTTCCATGAGCCCTAAATAAGTGCAAGGTGGCTGAAGTGGCTGAGGGATCCAGGGTGGTGAGCTGCAGCAATACTAATACAGTCAATGTGGGACAGGATGGGGAATGGAAGTGAGCACCCCCTTTCCTCCACATCCATGCGTCTCAAATTTCTCTTCAATCAGTTATCAAATGGGTAGAAAGGAAAGCAAAGTATTAGCAGCCATCATTTATTGTTCATATAATCCTCAGAACAACCTCATCAGTGGGGTGCTATCATTATGCATAGTTTACAAACGAGGAAACCGTGGCTTAGAGAAGTCAAATGCTTTGCTCAATACATAAGTATTGAGCTGGGTGCTAATTCCAGAGCCTGAACTGTTTTATCCTGCTCAAGGATGGACGAACTTAGAATCTGACAGAATTAGGGAACTGACATGGAGAAAAGCATACTCATAAGTAGTTATCAGCACTTTTTGATTTCCTAGAGGTCTTGTGGGATTGATGGTGGACTATAGAAATTGTTTTCTCCCAGGCCCCCAGAGTGTCTCTGTAATAAGGGTCACTGCATCACCTTGTGGTGGTGACCAGAACTGCACGTTCTGTAAAGTCTGGGTCCTGGCTTTTCTCTGAGCATGGAAGAAAGGTCTGTTCCTCTGAAATCCCAGAGAAAAAATTCTGCTAGCACTGGGCTTGAGGTAGTTGGCTGGCTGATCTCCAGAGCCAGGAAAAAGGAGTCTTTCATTTCGGTTTCTCCCATTTCCAGTACCTTGGCTAACGGTCCTCTTAAGAGCGATGGGTACTTGATTCAGGAAGTAGCGGGCTGCGGCAAACAGCCTGGAGTTCTGTTTGCTGCCCTCAGATTTCTTTCTGGACCCTCTGCAGCCCAGTCCCACCTTGCCAAATAATGTTGGCTGCAGCTGCATCTGATTACTTTCTTTCCATGTTATTCTCCTCTGTGGGCAGAGGGAAATGTGGATTCCTCCCAGAATTTCATCTTTGCTATTTCAGCTAGGCTGATCTTACCTCTGCCACATTACAAGCTACAGGACTTTGGGCAATTCATATAACCTTAATGAGCCTCTTCTGCAAAATGGGGATATGACTATGCCAAGAAATTTTGTGATGACTAAATGAAATGCTGCATTTAAAAGCATGTTGTATTTTTTTAAATAGTTTATTGTCAAATTGGTTTCCATATAACACCCAGTGCTTCTCCCCACAAGTGCCCCCCTCCATGACCATCACCCCTTTCCCCC
>NC_043714.1:27571904-27592621 GCF_006229205.1 Suricata suricatta
TTTTTTTTTTTTTTTATCATTTCCTTTGCATTGCAGAAGCTTTTTATCTTGATAAGGTCCCAATAGTTCATTTTTGTTGATTCCCTTGCCTTTGGGGATGTGTCGAGGAGGAAATTGCTGCGATTGAGGTCAAGGAGGCTGTTTCCTGCTTTCTCCTCTAGGGTTTTGATGGTTTCCTGTTTCACATTCAGGAAAACTCCATTTTGAGTTTATTTTTGTGAATGGTCTAAGAAAGTGGTCGAATTTCATTCTTCTACATGTTGCTGTCCAGTTCTCCCAACACCACCTGTTGATGAGGCTGTCTTTTTTCCATTCGATACTCTTTCCTGTTTTGTCAAAGATTAATTGGCCATACACTTGTGGGTCCAGTTCTGGGTTCTCTATTCTATTCCATTGGTCTATGTGTCTGTTTTTGTGCCAATACCATACTGTCTTGATGATGACAGCTTTGTAGTAGAGGCTAAAGTCTGGGATTGTGATGCCTCCCATTTTGGTTTTCTTCTTCAATATTACTTTGGCTATTCAGGGTTTTTTTTGTGGTTCCATATGAATTTTAAGATAGATTGAGGGGGGAACAGCATGTTGTAAACTGTAACTAAATATGCAAATACAGTTGTTATCAGCAAATGTTTCTCCAAAAGATAATGCCTTGTCGATGCAACATGTCTCATACTCTCTTCCTCTTTCCATAAGAGGGGCATGGATCACCATAAGAGGTGAGAGTGAGATGTCCATGGGTGGAGGAGGTGGGAGAAGAGTGGAGAGAGGTTCCATAAGCAGGAGAAGATCAGGACCACTGCTTCATAATCCCATCTAGAGAATATTCTTCCCCTTTGTTTAGAATCTAAAATGTCTGTTAAAATGATGCTACATTCCAGTACGTGGGGTTTTAGGGCTTGTATATCCTTTCTACTTATGGTCACATTTAATCTTCATGATTATCCTAATAGAAGTTTGATAATACCTGTTTGCCTGGTTTAAAGATGAAGAAGCTGATAACCAAAAGGGAGACAGGATTTTCCAAGTTCTCAGGGTGGCAAAGTTGGGTTTAGGATGTGGATCTTTTGATTTCTGTTCAGTGCTCCTACGTTTATCACTTACTGTGTTCTCTCTTTATAACATAGAATAGGGGCCTCCAAACATTTTAAACCATGAACCACAGTAAGAGATACAGTTTTGTACATTAGCCAGGTAAGTGTATAATTGACACAAAAACACCAAGAAACATTGCTTACCCTAATTGAGTACAATGCATCCTATTCTATCCTATTCATTAAAGAAGTGCTACTCGAGTAGCTCATTAAATTGACTCATAACCCACTAGTGGATTGAGACCTGCAGTTTGGAAAATACTGATCTAGAAGGTTCTCAGTCCCTACAGGACATCTAACCATCACAACTGCCCATGTTGTCTAATGGATTACACAAATTAACTTGTCGAAATCTTTAAAAGATTTAAAAAACTCTAAAATAACTGCATCACAGTTACTGTGTTTCTACCACATCGTGAGCACAGCATTTTCCACCCCTAGTCATTATTGCCTCTTTACGCATCAGTGCCCACCCACCCAACTTCCAACCTTACCGTCACTGGCTATGTCTTGATCTTAGGACACTGTGCATTGTGCCTGATGGACACGCAGCAAATACTGGTTCACTTAATAAAAAAATAGGGGCGCCTGGGTGGCTCAGTCGGTTAAGTGTCCGGCTTCGGCTCAAGTCATGATCTCATGGTTTGTGGGTTCGAGCCTCGTGTTGGGCTCTGTGCTGACAGTTAGCTCAGAGCCTGGAGCCTGCTTCGGATTCTGTACCTCCCTCTCTCTCTGACCCTTCCCTGCTCACACTGTCTCTCTCTGTCTCTCAAAAATAAATTAAAAACATTAAAAAAATTAAAAATGAATAAATAAAAAAATAAACAGCAACCATCCCACATTCTCATTACTGTCACTATTCAAAGTGACGTGAACTTAGAAAAAGGCAACGACTTGCTCTCTGTAAGATCCCTCATTTAAAACTTAGTGAGGACAACCTTCAGCCACCAGGGGGATACTACCTACTCTGGGGAAATCCAGATCTGAATATAGAGGGAAAAATCATAAAGAAAGAAGGAAGACCATGTTCTTGTTCATGCACTTATTCCAACCATCCAGCGCCCTGCAGAGCGGGTCTGTCTTCAGATGAAGCCACTTTGTAATGAGGTTTTTTTGCTCTTTTCCTTTGGTGACTTGACTGTCCCCTAATTTAGCCGAAGACGACAGACCTTCAGTACAAGTCTGACCAGTGCAATGTAACGTAATGCAAGAATGTGAGTTTTAGCTGGTGTGGCTCCATTAGAAAGGCTGGGCAGGCTTTCAGCAGCACACTTTACAAGGTGGGGTTTCCCTGGGCCGGGAGTCCTTGCCACAATGGTGAGACCTGCTTGGTGAGAGTCAGCCCTACACAGTCAGGCGACCCCAGAGACACAAGTCTGTGCAGCCTGAAGCAAGAGGACAAGACTTTGGGTCCACGTGGCTGTCTCGCCTGCAGGTTCCCCTGATACAAGTGCCAGCCTGTCTCCCTGACTAGTCAAGTGAAGGTGCAGTCCCTGGGTCCCAGTGGATGCTGAACCACTCCAGCCCCACCCCGCACCGAGGCGCCTGGGGTGTAAAACAGCAACTTTCCATGCCATGGTCGCTGAGAAGGACAGGAGACCACACAAATGCCCTGTGCTCTGGGTAGAGAGAGAGGCTGTGCAACCTCTACTGTTACACATGCTGAATGATGCTAAAAGGGACGCAGGGAGGGACAGTTGGACCAATGCCATCTCTTTGTTGTGCTCTTTGGAATGAATTGGGGAAAAAAAAACAGGTTGCACTGCAGTCCTCAGGGCTTTCCTTTGGATTTTTGTTTGTGAATAGTCATTGATAAGGAAGCTCCCAGTAACAAATTAAATACCAGCATATCAAATAACAGTTTCATATTTATACGGTGATTTAACAAAGGTTGAAGTGTTTTCTAGAGGTAGCAGTTGCATTGCTCTATTCTCTGAAATAGAAGTGCTTCTCAAAAATTGTGAGTAGACATAATCATTTCAACGTATGTGAATAAAATGAAAAGAGTTTGAGCTTTAGGTCCAGGCAGATCTGTGCTTGAATGGCAGCTCTGGCCCTTTCTAACCTGCCTGTCAGCGGCGAGTTGATGCATAACCTCCTGCTCATCAACCTCCTCGTATCAAAATAGGGGAAGAATACTAACCAGCAGGACTGCTGTGAGGATTAAATGAAAGTATAATCAATTAACTTAGTAAATCAGCTAATTAGGTTTCCCTTTTCACTTCTAATTTGGCAAATATATAACTTGTAGTATGTAAGTACATACATAGGTTTATATGTCAGCTTGCATGTATGTTTCAATGTGGGTTTATAAAATCAGCCACAAAGTATTCTTCCCAACAACCCGTCAGGGCTTACGGAAACAGAAAAGAGAAAAATATAGTATTAACTTTACTTTACAGACAAAGAAAATTAAGTCCCACGAAGAGAGTGAGTTAATCACCAAACCAAGCCTGAAGTGCAATTTGATGCCTGTTAATTCTTACATCACAGATGAGGTGGGGCGAGGGTACTTGAAAGAAACCTATCAACGACTTGGTCATTTTTGGTTTTAATCGTGACCCTTAAATTATTTTGAAACGTCAGAGAACGTCAGCGGGGAGCACCGGGTGTTTCTGTCGATCACAAGGGGCGTGGGAAGCACGAAGGCGGAACCATCAGGCCAGGCGCACACAGGCCCTTCCAAGGCGGCCGTTCGTGCAACTAAAACCCCAAAACGGTGTGGGCGACACACCAACCTTTCTTTTCCTGGGAATGGGCTCGTCAAAGAGCAGGTTGCTGGCCTCCGCCTCGTCGATGCCGTCGTCCGGCTGCGGCGGCGGCGGCGGCGCGGGGCTGCGGAACGGCTTGAAGCTGTCGGCCGACAGCGGCGGCGACGGCGTGGACGGGTTGGACTGGTCGCTGGGGGCGCTCCAGCTCCAGTAGCCGCTGCTGCTGCTGCTGGAAGGCACGCCTCCTCCCTCCTTCCAGGATCCGCTGAGGCCCTCTGTCCGTGCACACAAACACAGTGTCAGAGCCGCCCGGGCGAGCAGCGCTGTGCCCCGGGCGGGGAGGGGGAGGGGGAGGTTGGCGGTAACGGGGCGGGGGGGGGGGGGGGGGGGGGGGGGGGGGGGGGGGGGGGGGGGGGGGGGGGGGGGGGGGACGACCTTGATTTTATGCTAATGAAAGCGCTTGCAGCCCATTCCACACTTTGCAACGGCTGCGTATTAAACATTTACTCCGAACCTCCAGAAAACCCCCACCGCATCGTGTTATAGTTGATAAACATTTCGCTATTTTAATCACGTAACAGGTTTTTCTAACAGTTTTTCTCCTGTGTGTTTTGTTCAACACTAGCTTCTCAGGATGACGGTGGAAATTATATGAAAATGAGAAAAAAATAAGCTGTTCGTGTTCACTAAGTTTGGGGAGCTCTGTATTCATTGACTGCATTTCTAAGAAATCATTGGCGCTGGTCTCCTCCCAACCCCCATCCCCTATTTTAACCTTTTGAAAGGAAGTTCTCATAGGTCTGTGGTCCTTGGATTACATTTCTAGAAAAAGTTAGTCTAAAATTTAAGAACCTAAGAAAATAATTTCTGCATAGTTACCCAAAGCCATCTACCTTATTGTAACAGCTGCTTCTTAGAGCAAATGAGTGCCTTACATTTGGTGAATGTTTTCCGTCTCACAGAGCTCATTCACACAATCTCATGCATCCTCACATCTGTCTCTCAGAGTGAGGATTGTTATGCCTACTGTACAGATGGGGATCCTGAGGCACCAGGAAGTGAAGTGACTGGCCACATTTCTCCTGTGTAACTGCTGGGCCGGAGGCCCAAACCCCGGTCTACCAACTGGTCCTCTTTCTCCTTCATGCATGTGGGCCCCGTGCTGTGAGCAGCCTCCTTGGTCTCCAGCAAAACTGAGATCAGAGATTGATTGGTAATAATTACTGATAAGACTGGTGTTGAATTTTACCTTTCCACTTGTGGGGAAACATTATGAAATGTTTGCTAATGCAGAGCGATCTTTGCTCAGTTAGGCGGGGGCAGGGGGGGAGTCTTTTAATCATTGAAGATTTGCTTTACCTTTGAAGATGCCCAATCTTAATTAGCACTTGCATAAATTCTACCTTCTTTTTAAAGGATAATTTCTCCTTCATATTTATGTGCATTTTGAATATATTAAAACTATAGTCTAAGTACATGCAGGGAAAAGTCTCAAAATGCCTCATTAAAAAAATGCTGCTAACATCCGTGTAATTAGTAATGAAGACAAACAGCAGACTAACATTCATGGAAAACTTTCTTAACCTCCTTCACATAATTATAGATTTCTAGCATATTCCTCAACCATGTCAAACAAAAAGTTCACTTAAAGGACTGAAGTTTGAAGTTGAAATACCAGATGTAAGTTACCTATCTCATTAAAGCAAGGCTCTAACAGAATCCAGTGGTCATTTATGCAGGCTCATTCCTGGTCAGACTCAGCTAAACCAAATTAGCATCTCACCTCTGCAGTCTACACAGACTGATGCACTGACTGGACCTGAGTTGCCTATTGAAGATAAGAAACCTCTATTCAGGACAACACAACTTCAAGAGGGAACTAATGTAAGGCCTTAGTAATATAACCTGGTGTGACACACTTGCTTGGCAGGCTTCTGAGGCTTATAAATACACTGCAGCAAGCACTTGTAAAATAAAATAAGTTCATGGTGCTAGATGTGTAATCATGCTCCACGTGAGGAACTGAATTTATTTTGAGAACCAACTATGATTACAGTGTGGTTACTTTGCTTCACGTCAATGCCCAAAGTTAATTTGTTTACTTGTGAATGATCTTTCCTTGCGAAACACTTTTTAAACAGAGGGACAATGTGATATAGAAATAAATTTTTCAGAAAAAAAGTCAGAACTCATTCAGAATTTTTTTTTTTAAGAGAATAGTGTCTTCTTAAACAAGTATTTGCCAAAAATGCAGACACATGCTGCTGGACTCTTACTCTCTTTGCAAACCCACATCCTGGCAAAATGATCCTTCTCAGACACAGAAAAGGATCACCAAGGTTTTATAAAACTCACTGATATACAGTAATTCTGGATATAATCTTTGTTTCTAAAAAATTTGATAGTTCCTTCCTTATCATAAACTGCTCTCCCTTTTTAAGAATTTGCTTCCTGTTGTAGACTTAATGGGAGATAATAGACAATTTGGGATTCTTAGTAGAGTAGTAATTGCTTAAATCATAATTTAAAATCATAATTTAGAATTTTCTTTATAACTTTATAACTATGCTAACAAAAGTTTTCATTGAAGAAGTGAAGAGTTTATTTTGATTCTAACCTTTTAATACAAAGGAACATTAAAGATGTTCTCAATTAAAAAAGAATGCAGTGGTAAAAATGATGAATACATTAAAAATAATACTTTTTCTCCTCTGAGGATTCCATGGAATTCTGCAATTCTTTTCTTCCTGTGATTACTTTTGGGGGTGCCTTCAGTTTTGCTTTCACCGTAATCTTTCTTTAGTGGCTTTACCAAGATGAGAAAGGGAAGCCAGGACCCCTGTTTACCAATAAGCCGTGGTCAGATCACTCAGTAGGAATGGTCAGGCTTCTTTCAAGAGCACCTTGTACCCCAGCTGGATTGGAGTTAAGTTCTGGTGAGGACTCACTGGATGTTCAATATATTTATCTTAACACCTCCTCCTTAAAACCAAATGATGTGTGAACCGTAGCTCAATCCTGTAATTGACTAGGCTGGCTTTTAAGAGAAGGGTTTCCCTTGCTGGAGAGCTTTATTCAGTAGTCTCAGTGCCCTACATTTCAGTGACCTGCAGCTTGAACTGAAGTTCGATCTGGCTTCCGGCCAAGGGTCGTCCACTGGGAATGCTCTTGCCAAAACCACCAGTGACTTTCTACTTGATGCAAAATTTAGTCCTTCTCATGGCTGACCTCTTGCAGCATCAGAGTCTCTCCCTGAAACACACTTTTACCTTGGCTTGCCTGAAACCACACTCTCCCGGTTCTCCTCTACCTCTGTGGTAACCCGTCAGGCTCCCCTCAGGCTCTTTTCCCTCTGCTGGTCCCTCACATGCTGAAGGGCATCACCACCCCCGTGAGCATCCTCTCTTTACACTCTTTCTACACAATTCCTCGAGGTGATCTCATCTCTTCGTATGGCTTCACAGTTCCACACGGTAAGCCCGGGTCTCTCTCCTAGGCTGCACCCAAATCTCCACCAGACATGGACCCTTAAAAAATCCTCAGGTTCTGACTACTAAACATGTTTCAAACCAGCCTTAGCATCTTCTTCAGAAACCCCGCGTCTCGCCCAAACATTTACCCATACATCCATTTCTCTGCTCTGTTCTCTCTTGAGGAGTGGGCCTCTTCTGGAAGCACACTGGGTGCCTGAAAGTCACCTTATTGTCCTCCCCTTCCTCCTCTCTGTCCATCACCCAGTCCTGTTGACTTTACCTTCTTCACATTTCTAATCTCTGTCCTATTCATCCCGACTGTGACCACTAAGGCCCAGGACGCCCATATAGTTCTGTTTTTTGTTTTTGCCTGTAAATCCTATCATAACTTTCCAGTGCCTATCACTTCATAGCTATCCTATAGCCTCAGATTAATGTCCAAACTCCTAGCCAGGAATACATAGCTCCTCTTGATAGATCCTGGGTCAATCTTTCCAACTTCATTTCCCTCCTTATTTATCACACTGAATTACAGGTGTCAATATTATATCGTGACTAAGCAGATCTGGAATTGGAAAGATACAGAATAGAATTTCAGCTCTGATATTTGCAATCAGTTAATCCTCTTGTGCTTTATTTAGTTTACTCCTTTGTAAAATAGTGATAATAATGTCTCATAGAGTTGTTGTGAGAATTGCATGCTAAAAAGCAAGTTTAGTACTTGCTTGGCACATAGTAAGTGCTTAATAAATGCTAGCCAATAATATGATGGATACTTGTTTTTCCTCCCCAAAGAAACTGTAAAATATGAATGATTGAGTATGAACACTGTTTTCAATGATGTATTCAAACCATCTAGCATGGTACCTAGTAAATATATATTGAGTACGTGAATGGACTACATACTTCTGTTTGATTAATATTATTCCATTGGGACAAAACTTTTTCAAAATATTTAATATTCAGAGTTTTTTGATCCAACTACCTGTCCAACTGAACAGAAATAATGCTGGTGAAGATGACTTCATTGGACCATTCTCTATTTACCTAGGGAAAAAGAACATAGGCACTGAAAGATGTGTTCTGGACAGGTGATGGAGCTCAGTAAATGTGAGTTGAATGGATGGATGGATGGATGGAGGAATGAGCTGCCGTGAGGCCTCTGGGGAGATGAGGAGGCTGATAGTGGTGAGGTCTCCATTTCTTCTACATATATTTCACCTTGCTTTCTGCCAATGGATGGCAGTTAATTGTTTACTGTGTTTGATAGGAATGGGGGCCCTCACAGAGAGGCTCTGCTCCTGGTGTCAGGCCTTCCCTATGCCCCATCCCCCACGCTTACCATTTGGCCGCACGGGAGGGCTTCGAACCAAAGGGCTGGTGGACAAGCTGGTCAGGACCATTGCTGCTGTCACCTTGTCCATGTCCAGTTCCTCTGAAGATTTCCTGTCAAACAGGGTGGGGGAGGGACACTGTTACCTGTGCTTCTCTGTGCCTGCAATGGGCCGTGTACCCCACATGTATCAGGTACCACATGTTACTACACACATTTGTTCCTTTAACTTGTCCCCATGAAAATCCAAAGTTTTGTTAGCTTTACTTTACAGATCAGGAAGCTGAGGTCCAGAGGTTAGCAATCCAGTCAAAATCCTATAGCATGAGGAAGAGAAGGATTCATTCATTCATTGGATATTCATCTAACAAGTGTTTATTCAGAGTGTACTATAGGTTAGAACTTGTTCAAGGCACCGGTGATCCATGGTGAACAGCAGAAGAGGCTAGTGGGAAAAAACACAATTATCAGTAAACAAACAAAAGGGAACAGAAGAATTTCTGATAGTCACAAGTTCTACGAAGGGTATAAACAGGTTGACATGACTGTGATTGAGGGTGGTTGCACTCAAGGTGGTCAGGAAAGATTTCTCTGAGGAGAAGACATCTGAGGTGAAGTGTGAAGGGGGAGGGGTCAGTCCTAAGGAGGTAGGGAAATGTCCTCCTAGCAGAAGGGACAGCTGTGTAAAGGCGAAGTGGTGGGAATGAGCGCTGAATGTTTGAAGAACCACCTACTTGGGGTGAGAAGGGGAGAGGCATGCAGAGCTGGTCATGTGGAGTCTGCGGCCATGGGAGCTATTTCAATTTTATTCTACGTGGAATGGGAAGTCACTGGAAGGTGTCGAGCAGGCCTAGTGACACAATATGATTAAAAATAATTACCTGAGCTGCTATATGGAGAAAGGATTTTAGGGAAGGCGGACTAGAAGCAGGAGGCCAGTTAGATAATTGCTAGGAGACGAAACAAGACGAAATAGTGGCTTGGACTAGGGTGAGGCAGTGGCAGGTAATCCGGCAGAACTGGTCATGCACCGAGTGTGGGAAATGAGCGAAAGGGAGCAATCCAGGGTGGCTCCCGGGGATTTGGTTGGAACATTCACTACTAGAGCCATTTAACGAAATACGAGAGTGTGGAGGAGAAAGGCAATTAGAGGTATTTAAACTCCAGTGCTCTGCTTCCCTATACTCCTAGAAGACAGACAGGTCAGGGGAGTAGTTACCACGCTGGTAGAGAGAGAGGCCACTGGTAATCATTCACTGAGATGAAGAGGTTACTCTGGTTCATTAATTTTGGCCACTGAACCCCGAGTGAAGGTTCGTAAGTTAATGATCTCTGTGGACTGGAGTCAGCTTGTTGAAGCCGATTTCAATAAAGAAGTTAGTATCAAGAGGCCAGAACTTACATAGCACATTGACATCAGATAAATTGTACCACCTCCTGAGAGAGGAACATTTTCCATTTTCAAATTAGGGAACAGCTGAAGAAGTGCAACAGAGGGTTAATAAACCATACTGACAAATGACCGTCATGTTGACCAATAACGGCTTACATTCAAGCGGTGCCATATAATTTGTAAAAGCAATGAACTCTTAGAGATTGAGACTTTATAGGATCACTTCACAATACACTGGGAAAAGAGATTCCTAAATTGGAGAAAAATCAAAGCGTCCCCAAAGTTGGGGGCTGCTTTAGTAATTTCGCCACGAAGTCATAAAAATTATTACAATTTGGCCCTCAAATGTTCACGATGACACTAAATTACTAAACAAAGCCTACTCTTTCAATCCTAGGTGCCAAAAGATGAGAATTTTTCAAATTTCCTTCTATAGTTCTTCTCAAAGCACCTTACCCTCTTTCTTGGCAAATTGTTCTATCAAAAGACAAAGTGCTTTTTTTCAGAGAATGGCAATTAAATGCTTCTAGAAAGCAAGCTTGAGAGGACACAGTAAAATTCACTCTGCAGGAGTTTTCAAGACAATCTCATACACTTAGGGGAAAAAAACCCCCTCATTCATTTGGCACATAATTAAAAGATTTACAATATCCATAATTGACACGAGCCTCATCCTTGGGAGTAGAGGTGATGCTGATGTCTTACAGAAACAAAGCTTCCTGAAACAGCACCGGAGAAAGAACTCAAAGTGCCTTAAGGTAATTTTGAGTGTTTTGTTGGCTCCATCTCCCTATGTAGTCACAGGGGGAAGGAGTAATTGGAGGCCTTGAAGGAGAAAGGTTTGCTCCACAACCTGCTCTCAGACCTCTGCCTGTCTGCCCGCCCCAGAGCCCAACTGTCAGGCTCACTCCATGCCAGGGCGGGCGGGGGACACACACGAGTAGCCTGTCTGTCCTCTCTTTCAAGACTGTATTACTGGACTTCTCTCTCCAACCGTCAGTCTTCTCTTTCTCTTGGTAACAAAGGGCTCGAGAACCAGGATAAGCGGTATGAGCCCGGCACAGGGAAATGGCAGGACTACAGGGAGAAGTCTCCTGCCCTCTAGGGCTTGATACACAGTCACGCCTTTCCTCCCACTTACATCTTGGTTTCAGGAATCTTTATTTTTCCTTCCTCAATCTGCTTTGTATCTTTTTGGATTTTATTTTCACATCTAAGGTGAACATTTGATTTTAGAGGTCGGACTGGTAATTAACTCAAAAGCTAATCTGTGTATTTTTTAAATATGAAGATCAACAGAGAACGTATCATTATAAAATATGCATTTGTTTTGCGTCACCGAAGTCTACTACTCCATTTTGAAACAATTATTGAGTGTCATAAACTGGATTTCTGATGAAGAGTGAAAAGAGTGATAAACATTAGCATGACCAGAGCGTTTTTGTATTTGGATTTCCTCTGAGTTTCCCACTGGCATTGGAGGTCACTAACAACAAGAATAACAAAAAAATCCAAAGAATACGTTGTTACTGATTCAATTAACCTGTATCTCTCAAGGGGTATTTTATCAGCTACATGAAATGTTACCAGATGATATGGTCTTGAGCTGAGTTGTGTTTTTGTTTTTATCTTTGTTTAATTTCTTTTGGTTCAGTACTATCTAATTACTGATTAATTGGCGCTGCAAATTCAAATCCTTATAATTAAACAGGAAGAGATGATATACAAAGTAGAATTTGTTACACTTTGAGGAAATCGCTGGAAAGGCCTTCTGGTAGGTTTAGAGTTGTGGGGTGGGGGGAGGAAACTCACTAGAGGTGATGTGAAATATTCTTTCCTAATTTGAAATTGAACTACTGTTGAAAACCTTATCAACCCCAGGTTTGCAAAAGGCTGAGGTCTTTTTCAGTTAATCCTTCCTCTCAGATTTAGGTGAACATTATGGAACTTAATAAAATTTAGAATTATTTTAAAACGATGGTAATATTTGTTGGCATTCTATATGGCATTTGTCCCTCATGTTGACCTGGCTTGGGTGGATGACTATGATTTCAAGATGACAGGACCTCATTTCAGGCAGGAAAGCAGGCAAGTCTTTGGCAGTCTGCTTAGGAGTCCTATTTGAAGGATGTGGTGGGTGCTGAGAGAGGACAGAGGCCGGGCCCACTCAGGGGGCCTGTGTGCCAGGCTAAGTGGTTCATCATATTCTTTCAAGTAGAGAGAAGCCATTGGACATTCATCAACCTGGGAAAGAGACAGATGATCAATCTGTATTTTAGAAATGAATCACAATCGAAAATATTTGGAAAGGGAAGAAACTAAAGAAAGGCTGTTTAGCTCTTTGTAGTTAAATCTTACCTCAAACCCAAAGTGTCAGACTAAGGGACAACTATTCCTCTATGAAAAGAGGCATTTAGTCTAGGAGGACAGCACTCCTTTGGTATCTGGTAAGGCTGTGTCCTGGACCTCTCTGGGGCAGGTGGTAACAAGTAATGCAAGAGTGCAGGCTCTGGAATTAGTTAGATCAGGTGGCTTCAAGTCTACTCTGCCATTACTAGCTGTGTGACCTTGGGTGAGTCACTTGATATCTCTGAATCTCTTGTTTATTCATCTGTAAAAGGAGGATTAAAGGAGATCTGTTGAGAAGATTCAGTGAGAAAACACACGAGCACCAGCACAGTCTCACCCACTGTCAGAGTTCCATAGATGTGAGCTATTATGAACCTCCAAATTCATGAATCTATCCATAGCATATCTCACCCGTGAAAGAGGAAAGTATTAGATGACTTCACACTCTATTCTTATGAGGCACCAGCACTAGCAGTTGTTGCTTTGGTGGTGGTGGGGGTGTTATTATTTTTCATGGTTAACAGAACTGTTTTAAATTCTTAGGAATTACTCTGTAAGACGTGGCAACTGGCGCATGGAGGAGCAGCTGCTGGTCCCTCACTGGAGCCTCACAGGACCTTGGCAATGACATGGCTCATGACATCATGGCTCTTGAGGGTTGTTCACAAATAGCCAAAGCCTGGAAGGCGGTTTGGATTTTATGTGTAAGGGTTTCTGCCTTCAGTCCTCCGTCTTGGGTACTAGCCATGAACTAGGGGCTCTTCTGGAAACCAGAAACACAGTCTAAAGGAGTATCAGGTAGAATGTGTGCCTTCCTGGGCTCTAGCCTGTTGAAAATCCAGTCCTTAATCAAACACATAACAAACAAACATTAACCTACAGCTGTGACAGATGCAGGAAGCAGTGGTATGCATTTGATGAGGGTCTATCTAAGCACTGGCTAAGGGGAGCCTCTCTGGGCTGAGGCGAGAGCTTCCGGCTGAGGGGGACAGGAAGTGAGCCCTCAGGCCGCCTCAGTGAGCTCTGGGCTGTGCACGGCAAAAGCATGGGCAAGACTGCCTTCAAAAGGAACAGAAAAAGGCTGAGCACAGTGAGTGTCCTGTGGAGAGGGGACAGTCCGGGTAAGGCCTTCCAAGTCCTGGAAAGGATTTAATCCTCATCTTAAAGGCCGGGGGAAGCACTCAAGTGTTTCAAGCAGGGCGGGGCTGGAGAGGTCACAGAGGTTGGGGCGATGCTATCAGATTTGCTTTTCAACAAGCTCACTCTGGCTGTCGTGTGGAAAATGAGTTTCTTAGTTTGACAACCAATCTTTTATCTGAGGACCCGACTGCCTGGTGGCTGTGGTAGCAGGTTGCAGAATGACATCATCTGCGACATGAAGAGGCAATCAGGGGCATGGGCAGCGTCAGCCGACCCCGCCCCAGGCCCTGGGTCTTGAGCTGGTCGGGCCCTGGGCACTCGGCCGCGACCTGTGCTGACAAGGCCACCTATTGTTTATATTGCAAGAAGCCTTTTTAGTTCTTTTGAGTCACTTTGTGCCTGAATGCCATCTGCTTCCAGGGTGCATGCAAACACCGTCTCCCCTGGCTAACCCACCAGCTAAACAGAGAAACGTTTTACACCCCGGAGAGCCATAAAAGACATTTATCTGCAATTAAAGCACTGTAGTAACAAACGGAAATAAAAATGAATAATACATTCCTTAGATTAGCACTAATCCAGTTCCTCAGCAACTACAGAAATCTGCTGTCTAGACCAAGTTTGATTACTTTTAAAATGTGTGATAATCCTAAAACAAGGAATGAAGTCTCAAAATGAAATCTCTTCTACAGGAAAGCCCACGGTAACCAGCTCCAATCTTGGAATCCTGGGAAGCTTTTTACTAAGGGTTTGGAAAACTGGATTCGGTTAACTTTTAAATGTGATTAAGCGCAAAACTTCATTTCTTTCTAAAGGTATTTTGTAGCAAGAGCAGGAGTCTAGTCAATGTTAACTCTTCCAGTTTAATTTTGGCCGTTGTTTCTTTTAAGACTACAGGGAAGACTAAGGAGGCTGCCTCTTGCAATAATGTGTCCTGTGGGCCTGATCAAACAAGATAGGATATTAGAGCGAACACATCGTAATACACAGGCAGTACAGACTCGTACTTCTGGAGCTACCTGTGGTGAGGGTCATTTTATTTATCTTTATTTAAATCCAAGTTAGTTAACATATAGTGTAAAAATGATTTCAGGAGTAGAATTTAGCGATTCATCACTTAACATATAACACCCAGTCCTCAACCCTATTTAATGCCCATCACCCACTTAGCCCATCCCGCCACCCAATACCCCTCCAGCAACCCTCAGTTTTTTCTCTGTATTTAAGTGTCTCTTATGGTTTGCCTCCCTCTCTTTTTCTATCTTATTTTTGCTTCCCTTCCCTTACGTTCATGTTTTGTTTCTTAAATTCCACATGTGAGTGAAATCACAAGATAGTTGTCTTTCTCTGACTTATTTCACTTAGCATAATACACTTTAGTTCCATGGCAAATGGCAAGATTTCATTTGTTTTGATCACTGAGTAATATTCCACTGTATTATATCATCAGTTGATGGACATTTAGGCTCCTTCCATAATTTGGCTATTGTTGTTAGTGCTGCTATAAACATTGAGGTGCATGTGCCCCTTCGAATCAGCATTTTTGTATCCTCTGGATAAATACCTAGTAGTGCCATCGCTGGGTCACAGGGTAGCTCTAGTTTTAATTTTTTGAGGAACCTCCATACTGTTTTCCAGAGTGGCTGCACTGGTTTGCACTCCCACCAGCAGTGCAAAAGGGATCCCCTTTCAATGAAGGATTGTTTTAAAGAAATCTCTCATCTGTCATGGATTGATACTTCTGTAAAATACAAGAAAAACTGGCCCCCGGCAATAGTGGCTCTGTCTTGTTGCTATGGGGGCCTCTAAACTGTTGCTTCTCCTCAATCCCTGCACCTCGCTCACGGTAGACCCGGAACGTTGAAGACCATTACTAGCCCATGTTGAGTAGCGTGGAACCAGGCAACTGCTGTGACGTCCAATTCATTTTGCCGAAAAAAAGGATATTCAGCCCTGTTTCTTTCTCTCCCCCACCTGCTGCTCTTTCCTCTTGGACCCTCCCACCGTGACTTCTCTCCTGACCCTGGTCGCTCTGCTCACTGCACTCCGTATTCCATTATGAAGAGCCCCTCCTGTACCCGCTCCCCTTTTAATGTGCCTGGGCCTTCCTCTCGGGTCACTCCTTTTTTCCATTAGAGTTACTCATCCTGCCCCCCCAACTGTTAGCCTTCAGCCTGCTCCCCTAGACCATCCCTCTTTCCTTGAATGCAGAAACCCTGTCCCTTGTGGCTCAGATGTGCAGCTATCTTGTTCTCTGCCTCTCTTCCTGATTGAGCATCAACCAGCCCTTCCATTAGCACCTCTTTTCCCTAAAAGTCACCAAATATTGTGGCATCTAAGTTACAGGCATTATTTTTGCCTCATCTGGAATTATGATCCTAGGAAAGTAGGGAAAGCATCCCATATCCTAACTTTGTAGTTTCTGTTCCCTTTGCCCCAACAACATAGAGCAGAGTGCTGAACTTGACAGGAAGGATGTCACAGTCAGATGGAGGGGGGTTTAATCCCAGCAACTGCATTTACCAGCGGAGTGGTTTTAGGCAAATCATGTGGCTTTGTATGGTTCATATTCCCTGTTTATAAAATAGGAATGATAACAGTAACACCCTCAACGTCATGGAGTTTTGGAAGAATTAAATAGTATATGTTAAATATCTGGCATATACTAAACAACGAGAAGTAACTGTTTTCATCACTCTTTAACCAAACTCTTATTTCAGGGAACTGCTCTCAGATTAAAACCCCAAATTTTATCCGCTGAAGTATTTATAGGTGAAATAACATGAAAATTAGGACTCTAATATACTATAGCCTCCCGCTCCCTCACCCCCAAAACTATGAGTTGGGGGGACAATTAGATGAAATAACATTGGTAAAATGCTGACAGCTGTCAAAGCAGGGTGATGGGCGCTGAGGGACTCATTCCTTCTCACACGTCGGTGCTTATCTGAAGCGTTCACAACACAAATAAAAACAAGAACACAAATCTCATTTTGGCCATCGCCTGTTATTGCTCTACCCCAGCCTCACACTGCTTTCCTTCTAGCTCACGCCATCTCACTGCACCTGCATGTCTGTCCCCCAGAGACAGCCAGTCTCTGGCTTCTTCCGCTTCCTCCCAGGTCACCTACTTCCTCCCTACAGCTTGGGTTCACCGATTGACCACCTGGACACAACTCTCACTAGCAGCCTTGAATCCCTGGCCTTTTAGCCTTTAGCTCAGAACAACCAAACCCAGGCTGGATCCTCTCTGGCCGTTCCTCCCTCCTCCGCCTCAGGGCAGCCATGTGTTGATGGAAAACACCACGGATTGCTGATGGACCCATCCTCTGCTCAGACTCTACCTGTGCCTCCCTCCCGAAGACCTTTCACTGTCCTTGGCCACCACACTCTCCCATTCACACTCGGAATTATCCTAGGTCTTCACCTCTCTCCCCAGGGTTCAACTCCCACAAACCCAAACAGGTACTCTTACCTCCTTCCTACATTATAGAGAAAATTGAGGCATGACCTTTCTTACACTCCACCTTTTCACCTCCTTTCTTCAATCTCACAGGTACTAGGTGGAAATGTTGCTTTTCCTCTTTGAAGCCAGGCCTCTGCCTGTGCTGTCTGCACCTGCTGCAACACCTCGCTCCTCCCTTGTGTTCATGACCTTGCTCCTCCCTGGTGTTCACGACCTTGCTCCTCCCTGGTGTTCACGACCTTGCTCCTCCCTTACGTTCACACAGCTTTTCTCACCACCTGCTGACATGCCTGAGCCATTTTCCCACCTGGGCACAGGGACGTGGAGCAGGAGTGCACAGCGTGGTAGAAGAGAACTGAGGAGGGCAGTTAGAGGGTCAGAGGGTCCAAGAGAGGAGAGGATCTCAAGAGGGGGATCAAATGTGGGAGACCCGCCAACCCAGATCAGGACTGACAGGGTCCCTGGAATTAGCAGCCTGGAAGTAGGCAGACACTTCGGCAGGAGTGGAAGAGGCCTGGCAGTGGGTTGTGGAATGAATGGGTAAGAGATTGTGACTCTAAATGACTCTTTAAAGAAACCTGGCCACAAAGCAAAGAAGAGTATGGTTCCTTGGGGGAGTTAGGAAAGTGTTCACTTCAGAAGAATGGAACTCTAGCGCACTGAAACGCTGGCAGGAGCATTGGAGAGGCTGTAGATGCAGGCGAGAAGGGATTATGAAGGGACAAGGTCATCACCGAGGCTGCAGAGTGGGGTCCTGGGCTGGATGGCACTGGCTTTAGAGTTAGAAGTGGAGTGAGGAGAACAAACACGGCCTGGGTGCAGGCACGTTTGTAGGTGTGGGGCCTGGGAAGTGGATGCTGTTTCTTCTTGGAGGTCTCTGCTCCGATTCCCTCCTCAGAAGCAAACATGTGTCCGCTGTTTGTAGGTGTGGGGCCTGGGAAGTGGGAGAGGGGACTCTGGCGTGCAGAAGGTTTCAAACAAGGCTGACTAGGACGCTGGAAGTCTGGCAGCTCCACGGAGTTTGGAAACTTTGATTCTGTCATGTGACCCGTCAGGGTTCTGAGGACCAAGCCTGCAGCCTGGAGCAGGAATGTGGGGCCTGCTGCGGCACCGAGACCCTCCTTGGGGTTTCCTGGGTGGCTTCAATGAATACGAGCACAGGCAAAGTGGAGAGTGGTGGTAAAACTGTGTAGGGGAGATGGCCATGGGCTCGTGGCTGGATTAGGATGTGTGGAGGCTGGAGAAGGCTGGAGGGGGCTGAAATATGGGGGAGCAAATGGAGAGAATCCAGAGATCCTAATGAGCTGAACAAAAGAGGTGTGGTGGAAGCAGAAGGGACGAAGGGCTGTAAGAACAGTTATGAGTAGGAGAGGGGTGCTGGAGATGGGGGTGTCATACAGAGAGGAATTCTGGGAAATGGCAGGGCCTGGTGTATGGCCACAGAAGTGGGGGTGGAGCCAGAGTAAGGGTGAACGTCACTGGATCATGAATAGTGAGACTGCATATGAGATGGGCACTGAGGTCATCCAGGACGATAGCAGGACTGAGGGGAGGCAAGCTGCAACCAGGTAGCTCAAGCCTCCAGTTGAGAGGGAGTAATGACCCAGGGGCACCTGGGTGGCTTGGTGTGTTAAGTGTACAACTCCTGATTTCGGATCAGATCAGTATCTCAAGGTTCATGGGTTCGAGCCCCATGTCAGGCTCTGCTCTGTCAGCCAGGAGCCTGCTTGGGATTCTCTCTCTCCCTCTCTCTCTGCTCCTCCCCTGCTAGCATGCATGCTCTCTCAAAATAAACACTTAAAAATTTTAGAAAGAAAGGGTAAATGATCAAGATGGCAGGACTGCCAGTCAGGGACAGAGGTGGGCGATGTCTCACAGCAGTGAGGAGAGGGGGATAGCTTGTTGACGGTCATGGGGGCGTGCAGACATTCTTGGGGGATTCTCCACTGCCTTCAGGACAAGACTCAGTGCTGGTGTGGGAAGCACGTGGCCCTCTCGAGCTGGGCCTCTCCACCTCTCCCGCCTCCGCCCCCCACAGGGGCTTGCAGAGCAGCTGCGCACTCGTGGCGGTTCTCCATAATTCTGCTCCTAGCGCTGCCTCTGCACAAGCTGCGGCCTCTGCTGGGACCAGGCTTCCTCCCCTTCGCACCCGGCCCATTTCACTCACCCTTCCACGGTCAGCTCGGGGCCACTCTGGGCGGTGCCAGGTGCCTCCCCTCCTGCCCTGCATCCCCGGACCGCTGTGCTCTCAGCTCCTCCCTCCTGGATCAGGACTCCGTCTGGCTTCTATTTCCAACATCTCCTACAAAACCTTGCCTACGGTACATTCTTAGTAAAGGTTTTTTGGACAAATTGGCACTTGGTAATGGTGGTTCCCAGGTGCTGAGGGACGGCAGGGGGGAGGAGCGTAAAAACTTCTGCCGTTGTTCTCTGTGCTCTCTCTTTCTCTCTCTCTCTTCTTACTAGAGCTGGTAATTTATTCAGTTCTTCTGGTGGCAAAGGAGTCCTCAACAATGCAGCTATTAAATAAATCATTTATATAAAAATTTTTTACTGGGCCTAAAAGATGTTGGCCTATCTGTGCGAAACTGATTTCGTTCCAGCGTCTGAGATAATTCTTCTGTATTCACAGAGCCTCACAGACCTACCGGTGAACTCTGGAACGGCAGCAATAACATTATTAAATAATAAGTTCCAAATCCCCTGAAAACAATTCTGTGTGATTAGCTGGACTTCTCGATGTGAGCAGGCTGCAAAGTGTAGTTCAGGGAAGCATCGGGAACGTCCCTAGATGGCCTCGTGCTTTGTAGCTTTGGCGCTTTGATTGCAGCTAACTCGCTCTCTCTTGAGTCAGGAGGCCAGTCTTAAATCCATGAGGTTCTCTCTGAACACAAAGCCCTGTGTGCACATGGGGTGCCCGTCTCGGTCTGCCATTGAGGCACCAGGTAGTGAGGCCAGAAGGAACACATCGAGTTCCCTCCTGTGATAACGTGTGATTGTGTGTGTGTCTCCATACATGTGTTATGTGGGTTGATGTCCTGTGCAGGTCTGTGTGTCTCTCTGAGCATCTGTGTCAGTGCACATACCTAAGTGAATATATATGTGTGTTGTGTGTATCTGTGTGTGAATGTCTCTGTGTGGATCTATGTGTCTATCTGTGTTGGTGTCCTGTGTGTGTCCATGTGTGCTCAGCTGAGTGTCTGGGTCTGTGTGTGAGCATCACCACGTGGAGCTGGGCTCTGAACAGGTGCACTCTCTATGTGAAGGGGGGTGAAAGGAGGTGGGGGTGGCTGTGCCCTCAGGCCCTATATCCTGTCCTTCGGCAGCGAGCCTCTTTTTCCCCAGCCCGTTGGGATCGCAAAAATCCTTGTTCACGTCCTTGTGTTGCACTAAACATCTGCTGCTACTCAGCAATGGCCAAAGCCAAGTTGTCAGACTCTCTGTAAAGAGCTTATGGATGCTTCAGGAAGCATTTGGCTGTCCGGCCAGTCTGGAGTCCTGGGGAGCACTTCATCAGGAAGGGCCTCTGTGTGTGCAGGGCCTCTGTGTGTGCAGGGCCTCCATGTGTGCAGGCTCTCCACGTGTGCAGGGCCTCTGTGTGTGCAGGGCCTCTGTGTGTGCAGGGTCTCCATGTGTGCAGGGCCTCCAGGTGTGCAGGGCTTCTGTGTGTGCAGGGTCTCCGTGTGTGCAGGGCCTCCAGGTGTGCAGGGCCTCCAGGTGTGCAGGGCCTCCGTGTGTGCAGGGCCTCCAGGTGTGCAGGG
>NC_043714.1:27592721-27689382 GCF_006229205.1 Suricata suricatta
TCTGTGTGTGCAGGGCCTCCAGGTGTGCAGGGCCTCCGTGTGTGCAGGGCCTCCGTGTGTGCAGGGCCTCCGTGTGTGCAGGGCCTCCAGGTGTGCAGGGCCTCCATGTGTGCAGGGATTCCACGTGTTCAGGGCTTCTGTGTGTATAGGGCCTCCATGCATGAAGAGCTTTCGTGTGTGCAGGACCTCTGTGTGTGTGCAGAGCCCCCATGTAAGTAAAGCCTCCATGTGCACAGAGGCGGCGGGGCCCAGGCTATGGGGTGAAAGTGCACTGAGTCACTCGGGCAGTCTGCAGGTTAATAGTCCCCTGATAGATTCGCAGTTGTCCTTGAGAAGAAAACTGTAATCAAAGCTCCATCTCTCACTCTTACATGTGAGTCCAAGTTCTGGTCTTATTGGTACAGTTAATCACATTATTGCTTAGAGGCCTCAAATCCTTTTAGGACTCAATAATGTAAAGAACCCCCAGCCTCACTTTATAGTGATAATAGTTATTTCATGAGGACAGCTGGGAGAAAACAAATCTAGTGTTTTCTGGTTTGCCAATTAAAGAAAAATGTGATTATTTTTTTCCCCTGGATTAAAAAAAAGATAAAAAAATACTGTATTTCTTATTTCTGCTGTTTTTCTTACCTGAAATAGTAACATTATTATGTTGGCAACAGATCTACATGTGGGCTAGAAATGACAGTTGTAAGCCACTTTATTGTTTTTACAAAGAAAAAGGACTCATCGTTTCTCGGCCTTTTGGCTAAGGTCAAGTGCAAAGAGAAAGGACTCATTATTTGTGACCAAGCCACCCAACGGGCTCTCTGGGAGTGACAGGGAAAGCCCCCCTTCTGATAAAGCAAGTTTGGCATCATTACTGCCCACATATTGCAAAGGCACTGGGGCATGAGCTCTGAGGGAAAGGCCTGCCCTCCAGGACACAAGCTGGGCAGAGAACTGTCAGACAAGGTGAAGTGGGTTAATTCGCTCACATGCCCTATGGTGAAGGTAAATGTGGACTTTTAATTATATTTTTAGATTTTGGTTTATTTCACATTTAACCTGTCTGGGACCTGCCTGCAGACGCTGGCCACCTCTGGCCACCTCTGTGGCCGGGCTGATGCCTCCACTGTCCTGTGCTACGAAGAGGGGAATAAACTGGTAAGTGATGTAGGCTGTATTAATCCCTTTTAAGCTGCTTAAGTTCCAGATTTGGCTTAAAAAGAAGGAAAAAATTGTAATCTTTTTTCAAAAGCCACATCTTCTTTCTAATAATAGCTAATATTTAATGAGCATTCCCAATGCCAGATTTTTATATACACTATTTTAGATCATGGGTTGATATTATTTCCCATTTTACAAATACAGACTGTGGTGACTTCCGAAGGGCAGGGGGCCAGTCGGCCAGGCCCGCCTGATTCGTGGCCCAATGGGGTCTTCATGTCACACACTAATGTTGTTTTCATGATCATCTCCATATTCCTGTTTTATTTTTATTTAAAAAAATGTTTATTTATTTTTTAGAGAGAGAGAGAGAGAGAGAGCAAGCAGGGAAGGGGAAGACAGAGCAGTAGACAGAGAATCCAGTGCAGGCTGTGCTGAGAGCACAGAGCCTGATGTGGGGTTCGAACTCAGGAACCTCAAGATCATGACCTGAACAGACTGAGCCACCCACGCGCCTTTCCCCATAATCTTGTTCTAAATTTGAGACATAAATGTCATCTTCAATAATTGAAACATATTTATAAATTAAATGCAATTCATTGTAGATTATGCATTTTTTCTGCATTACTTTTAAAATGATCTTATAATGAAACAGATTTCTTTTATATATGTGAGTGATTCCAAATTAATGAGAACATAGAATATAAAAGATCAAGTTGGCAAAAAAGTAGATTAAATTATAGTTTTATTACTCATATTAATAAAGAGTGTTTTGCTTTCAAAGGGATTCTCTGTGGATTTTCTTTAATGGGGTTCTTAGAATATGCTTAAAATATTTCAAATGACTGATTAAATTGCAACTCAACTCACATACCCAAATCCTGACCCCTCCACTAATGCCTCTTTTATACTGTTAGGTTGAACCATCTGAAATTGCTGATAGGCACTATTTTTTATCCACACAAGTGGCCGTTTCATATGGCTCAATCTGATATTTACTCTTACTTTAAACATCTATCTTTAGTTTCCCAGAATAGAAGTGAGCCTATTTATCCTCACTTTAAATTGATTGTTTCAGATCAATGAGCCAGACAATAGTTCTCTTTCCTAAGGTGTGTACGGTAGGTCATTTTATTTCCAGAGCTGACTTTTATTGAAGATAATCTGCTATTAGTATAGTTCAATCAAGCTTCAATTTGATAATGTCTGCTGTGTGCAAAGTATTGCTCTAGGCAGCATACTTGCCAATGTTCTACACAAGGCCCTTGGAATGTCCACATTCTGGAAATGAGTGGAGGCATCTATCCTGCCCTCCAGGGAACTCTCATACACGCACAACATTGCTGGCTCTACTTCCTGTGTTTTCATTTATATTTTAACCATGTTACCAATATATGTTTCAGTCAATCCAGATAGCTTTTATTTGATGACAGATCAATTCAGACGGTCTTGTATCTGGAAAACGGTAATTCCATCATTCTTAAATTTGTCCCTAACAGTACCTAACCGCTGTGAAATCAAACCTATTTGTTGAACACCTAAAGGCTGAACAATCGCACATTTAGCTATGTATACACTGTGCACAGGGAACATGACTTCCCCAAAGGAATAACCACGAGAAACTGATCCAGTGAGGGGCACAATGCAAAGGTTACCACTGGGCGTAACGGCAGATCAGTAACATGGCTGGCTGGCCACTGGCCAAGGCAGATCCCTTTTCCTGTAACAAGAGGTGGATGAATACAGGTTCACAGTGCCAAACCAGGCTTATGCTAAAGCCAAGTGAGGTCCACAGGCCAGGCAAAGCCCGGCAGCTTCCATTTCACATTTCTTCTGAAAACAATACAAATGGCTTATAAGCTTAGGACGCTAGAATTAATGTTTAATGTAAGAAGCATCACTGAAAATGCTTGTACAGCTATCAGGTATGAATAATAATTTATACCACTGCTGGCAACTTTTCACTCATTTAGGGTGTCATATTAGTGAAGCAGCCATATATAGGGGCACTTCCTGTAACAACAGGTTGCTTAAACCATGGTGGAATTACCAATTCAATATATTTTCAATTTTGTGCTATTACAAAGTTCTCAATATTTCAAATGCAAATAGGCCCCTCTTAGTCAACAGTTCAATGGTTACCTATCCGTCTTCTTTCCTTTTTTGGGGGGGGGAGGAATCATTAGGAAGGCTTATAAATTTCTGCATGTTTGAATCCATGAGCTTACAGTAAGGAATTATCAAACATAGAGACTACGAAATCTGGATTTATATGAGAAATTTGATGAGAAAATGATCCAATTAAAATGATTATAAAAATATGGAGAAAAAAAGCCTTTTTTGTATGCATGACACTAACTCCATTAACATTTCTTACTTGGTATTTCCATGAAGGTTCATCCAACATAGACAAAAATAAGCACCTGCTTTCATTTGTGGGCAGGTAACCTTCTAGAAGTTCAGAGATGGAGCAGCAATAGTTGTTCTATCAGTTTGAGTCTGCTGAGGAGCAGTCACCAAGAAAGGCTGAGTTCTGTAAGCAACTTACTGGGGAAGAAGCCTACGATGGACAGGGCGGAGGGGGCACAAGGAGGTCTGGAGGCCACCAGGCAGGTCTAACACCTGTGAGGAAGAAGCCAGGGAAGGGCAGATTGGGTAGGAAGTACTTCAGAGCAGTTCTAAGAAAGTCTCAGGGCTCCTGGGTGGCTCAGGAGGGTAAGTGTCTGACTCTTGATTTTGGTTCAGGTCATGATCTTACGGTTCATGAGATCAAGCCCTGTGTCCGGCTCTGTGCTGACAGGACACTGCCCACTGGGATTCTCTCTCTCCCTCTCTCTCTGCCCCTCCCCAGCCTGTGTGCATGAATGCTTTTTCTCTCTTTCTCTCAAAAAATAGACTTATGGGGCGCCTGGGTGGCTTAGTCGGTTAAGCGTCCTACTTCCGTTCAGGTCATGATCTCACGGTGTGTGAGTTGGAGTCCTGTGTAGGGCTCTGTGCTGACAGCTCAGAGCCTGGAGCCTGCTTCAGACTCTGTGTCTCCCTCTCTCTGCCCCTCCCTTCCTCATGGTGTCTCTGTCTCTCAAAAATAAATAAACATTAAAAAATTAAAAAAAATAGACTTCAAAAATAAAAATAGCTTGACCCGATGAGGTGTCTGAGCACAGGTGGCCTGTCTGAGGAGTCCCATGTCAGGCAGAATGGCCTGACTCTAGAAGCCGTGCTGTGCTCGGTCCTTGGGGAGGAACAGGCCAGGGACGTGGTCTTGGTGGCCTCAATGGTTCCACCAGTGGCAGCAGCTTCTCTTCAGAGATCTGACTGGTACACTTCCATGCCCTCCCCAAAGTGCTGTTTCTTATTGGTGATTACGCAATTTAACACGGGATCTTATTTCTTTCAAAGCTCAGCCGCCCTCAGCCCACTCCCCCTGCCACCCCAGCTGGACCCCTTCACCAGCTCCTCTGAGATACATTCCTTGAGGACCAGCTGTCTGTCCCCTCACCAGGCCTCAGCTATACTTGCTGTCACGGTACAGAGGAAAAACATCTTGTCACCAGAAATTCCAAGGACCACTCCAGTATTTGCCTGAGTTATTTTTATTATAACTCCTTTGGATTATGATCCTACTGGGTCAAACCTAGGGTACACCCTATCTCATTAAATAAACCACAAGAGTTAACTTTTAGGCAGTATTTGCTCTATGGCAGCAAAGTTTACTTTCATGAACTTTATTAATTCTCGTAATAAGTCTATGAGGTCAGTACTGTTATTACTGCCATGCTGGGGAGGGGGAGGAAACTGAGGCACAGGGAGGTAAAGCAAAGTAAGCAGTGGAGCTTGGATTCTTATCTAGGAAGCTGAACACCACCGTGTTTGTTATGGACTGAATGTTTGTGTCCTCCCCAAATCTGTATGTTGAACTTCTAACCCCAGTGCAATGCTATTAGAAGGGGCAGCTTTCGGGAAGTATGGTTTAGATGAGGTCATGCCAGTGGAGCCCCTATGATGGGATTAGCGTCCTTTTAAGAAAAGGAGAAGAGGCAGCCTTACAAGAAGAAGAGGGAGAGCAAGTAGGCGGCTATCTGCAAGCCAGGAAGAAGGCCCTCGCCAAGAACAGAATCAACTGGTATCTTGATCTTGGACTTCCCAGGCTCCATAACTATGAAAAATAAAGATCTGTTGTTTAAGCCACCCAGTTATGGTGTTTTGTTAAAGCAGTCCAAGGTGACTGAGACAGTGTTTTTGCTCAGAATGCCAGCAAAAGAGGTTGGCAAGATTAGGCAAATGGACAGGTGGCCAGCTGCATGGGTGCAGTTTACCACAGGCCAGAGACCAGGGATAGGCAGCCACTGCCCAGGCACGGCCAGCCTGGTGGCATGAGGCAAGGGCTCACTTTGTGAGCTTGGGGGGACAGCAGCCCTGCGAGGCAAGAACCCGGGGTCTTAGGCTTCAGCTAACACATTGTCTTCTGGAGACCACCTGATGCTGGTTCCTAGTACACTCTTGCCACAATCTGACCTGCTTTGAGAGCTACGCATGGTCTACCCTGCAAGTGACAGACATCGGAGACTAACGAAGCTGCAGCTGGGAAGATGGGAACTGACAGGGATCCTGGTGACAGCGGCAGGTCTGAGCAGGCCTCTAGCAGCAGAGGCAATGGGAGTGAATCGTGGTGAAGAGCAACAGTGCTGAGGACACCGGGACAATAATGTTTTGGTCACATACTGTAAGGATGGAGAAATCCGTAGTGAATGGCAGGTCGGGTGTAAAATCTGTATCCAGAGAGAAAAATGTATATATCCATGCACACAACATTTTGTACGTTGCTTCAGCAGGTTGATGGATTCCTTGAAGTTGATCCGTAACCTCCAGCAGGTTAAAAACTCACTGATTGAAGGAACTTAAGGGAGGACGTGTGGTGCTTAAAATCTATAACATGTCTTTAAATGGCCCTGTGTAATTGTTTTTTAAGGAGGACTCCCAGAGGATATTGGAAATCACCAACTGTTTTTTATTCTGAGAGAGAGAGAGAGACAGAGAGAAAGAGGGAGGGAGAGAGAATCCCAAGCAAGCTTTGTGTTGTCAGCACAGAGCCCCACGTGGGGCTCAATCTCACGAACTGTGAGATCATGACCTGAGTTCAAATCAAGAGCCAGATGCTTAACCAACTGAGCCACTCAGATGTCCCGAAAACCACCAACAGTTGAGGCATGGATTCTTTTTTTCCTTTTATGCTGGTGAAATCCAAAGGATGGGGCCACAGAACCCCAAGTACATGACATGACTTCTGAAAAGCAAATTATGCCTGATTCATTTATTATACTTCTTTGAGGAGATAAATATGCGAGTGGGCGCAGGGGAAGCAGTGCACGGAGTGGCTCACACCCGCATCTCTACTGCTGTGGCGCCTAGCAGGTGAGACCACGCATGCCTCCCAAACCAAGTCACATTGTGGCAGGAAATATACTGATGGCCATCACTGTAGTTTTGATAAACGCCTATAATAAGGTTCCAGCTTATGTATTATTTGTTTAAAATGGAGTTATCATGGAATCAATGGAGACTTGTCATGAATAAAGAACCAATTTAGATAGAGGGAAAAAAAGGTGGAAATGAACGGGCGCTCCTTTGGAAGGAGACATGTCAACAACTGAATTCCTGTGAAACCGCCACTTAGGACCAGTTTATAAATGATCTGGACAAGGCTACAGAAACACTTGTTTTGCTGGTGATCCTGATTTCTAGTTGATAAGGACAGATTTCAGAAGATATTTTAAGACTGTATTAAATAGCAGTTCCTATCAAAACAACAACAGCATTCTTCACAGAGCTAGAACTAACAAACCTAAAATTTGCATGGAACCAGAAAGGATCCTGAATAGCCAAAGCAATCTTGAAAAAGAAAACCAAAGCTGGAGGCATCATAATTCCAGACTTCAAGCTGTATTACAAAGCTGTGATCATCAAGACAGTGTGGTACTGAAAAACAGACACAGATCAGTGGAACAGAATAGAGAGCCCAGAACTGGACCCACAAATGTATGGCCAACTAATCTTTGACAAAGCAGGAAAGAATATCCAGTGGGAAAAAGTCAGTTTCTTCAGCAAATGGTGTTGGGAAAACTGGACAGCAACATGCAGAAGAATGAAACAGGACGACCTTGTTACACCATACACAAAAATAAAGTCAAAATGGATGAATGACCTAGATGTAAGACAGGAAACCATCAAAATCCTAGAGCAGAAAACAGGCAATAACTTCTTTGACCTCAGCCACAGCAACTTCTTACTTGATATGTCTCCGGAGGCAACAGAAACAAAAGCCAAAATGAACTATTGGGACCTCATCAAGATAAAAAGCTTCTAACAGTGAAGGGAGAAATCAGAAAACTAAAAGGCAACTGACAGAATGGGAGAAGATATCTGCAAATGACATATCAGTTAGAGGGTTAGTATCCAAAATCTACAAAGAACTTATCAAACTCAATCCCCCCCAAAAATAAATAATCCAAGGAAGAAATGGGCAAATGAATAGACACTTTTCCAAAGAAGACATCCATTCAGATGGTGAACAGACATATGAAAAAATGCTCAACAACACTCATCATCAGGGAAATACAAATCAAAACCACAATGAGATACCACCTCACACCTGTCATAATGACTAAAATTAACAACTCAGGCAACAACAGATACTGGTGAGGATGTGGAGAAAGAAGAACCCTTTTGCACTGCTGGTGGGAATGCAAACTGGTGCAGCTGCTACAGAAAACAGTACGGAGGTTCCTCATAAAATTAAAAATAGAACTACCTAACCACCCACAATTGCACTACTAAATATTTACACAAAATGGAAACTGCTCTTTCGAAGGGGCACATGCACCCCAATGTTTATAGCAGCACTATCAACAACAGCCAGATTATGGAAAGAGTCTAAATGCCCATCAACAGGTGAATGGATAAGGAAGATGTGGTATATATAGAGAATGGAATATTACTTGGTGATCAAAAAGAATGAAATCTTGCCATTTGCAACAATGTGGGTGGAACCAGAGTGTATTATGCTAAGCAAAATAAGTCAGAGAAAGACAAGTATCATATGACTTCACTTATATGTAAAATTTAAGATATGAAACAGATGAACACAAGGGAAAGGAAGCAAAAATAAGATAAAAACAGAGAGAGGCAAATCATAAGAGACTCTTAAATACAGAGACCAAACTGAGGGTTGCTGGTGGAGTGCTGCGGGGGAAGGGCTAAAAGGCTGAGGGGCATTAAGAAGGACACTTTATTGGGACGAGCACTGGGTGTTCCATATAAATGATGAATCACTAAATTCTATTCCTGAAATTATTATAACATGATACATTCACTAACTTGGATTTAAAAGAAAAAGAATGTACTAAATAAATAAAAACATTGGTGCATTTTAATGTGAGTGAGTGGAGGTTAAGAAATACATTAAGGAAAAAAAGTATCACAAACTTCCAGGCATATGAGATCCGAGTGATCAGTTACAACCCAGAAGAGTTTCCTGGGATTAAATGATAGAACCCACTAATAGGAAAACTACCTCAGGGTCAGCTAGTCCAACCTGTCATCTGAAGCCATTGCTGCCTTTCACTGCATCCTGAGCCCATGAACACTGAGCCTTTGGCTTGCACGGTGAGGACGGCATCAGCCCTACAGAGAGCCCTTCTTTTTCAGATAATTCAGTGTTGGAAAACTCTCCTAACATTTTCCTTAGGCATTTCAGGGTTCCAGGGTGACAGAGGGTGATTCTGATCCCTCTCCCATACAAATACCACTCAAATTTGAAGGACTAGAATGCTTCCCGTTAATCTTTTTTTTTTAATTAGATTAAACATCCCATATGTTTTCTATGTTTTGTCCAGAACAGTCTAGGTGTCTTAATTATCCCAGCTGCTTTTTTTACCGGTGGCCCAAGTTCTTATTTGCTTCTGTCCTATGCCCAGGACTTAATTTAGCATTTCAGGCATGATGTGATCAGTGCTCTGTGAAAGGAGACCTGATGGGGCGCCTGGGTAGCCCAGTCGGTTAAGCCTCCGACTTCGGCTCAGGTCAGATCTCACATTCATGGGTTCGAGCCCCACGTCAGGCTCTGTGCCGACAGCTCACTCAGAGCCTGGAGCCTGCTTCCGGTTCTGTGTCTCCTTCTCTCTCTCTGCCTCCCCCTCTCATGCTCTGTCTCTCTGTATCAAAATAAATAAAACATTAGAAAAATTAAAAAAAAAGAAAGGAGACCTGATTCTGGGGGAGATACCTATTTATTTAGGTATAATTTATAAATCATAAAATTTATGTTTTACATTGTATGATTCAGTAGTTTTTAGTATGTCTGCAGAGTTGTACCATTACCACTTCTAGGACATTTGCATCATCCCTAAAAGAAATTAGCCGTTAGCAGTCAACACCTATTCCTCATCTGGCAACCACTAATCTACTTTCTGTCTCTACGGATTTGCCTGTTTTGGACATTTCATATCAATGGGCTGACTCGATATGTATTCTTTTGTGACTGGTTTCTTTTACTTAGTATAATGTTTTCGAGGTTCATTAATGTAGCATGTGCCAGAACTTCATTTCTCTTTATTGATGAATAATATCCCATGACATAGGTACATCACATTTTCTTTATCAGCTGACAGGCATTTGGGTTGTTTCCACTTTTTTTTGGCTGTTATGAATAATGTTTTTATGAATATTCATATACAAGTTTTGTGTAGTCATGTGTTTTCATTTCTCTTGGGTATATACTTCGGAGGAGGAATTGCTGGTCATATGGAGATTCCAGGCTTAGCCTTCTGAGGAAATGAAGACTGTTCCCCACCGAGCCTGCACCATTTTACAATTCCACCAGTTACATATAAAGGTTCCAATTCTTCCATATCCTCACCAACACTTTGTTATTTTGCTCATGGCCATCTTTTTGATCATAGTCATGATGGTGTGTATGAAATCACCTGATTTACGTTGCTCTAAAGACTACTGACATTGAGCATCTTTTTGTGCTAATTTCCAATTGCATATCTTCTTTGGAAAAATGTCTATTCAACTCCTTTCTCTTTTTTAATTTTTTTGTTTGTTTATTATTGTGTATAAGGGTTTTAATATATTCTGGATAACAGACGATTATCTGATAAAGGATTTGCAAATATTTTCCATTCGACGGACTGTTTTCACTTTCCTGATAATGTCCTTTGCAGCATGAAAGTTTTTAAATTCACTGAATTCAATTTATCTATTTTTTCTTTCATCACTTGTGCTTTCAGCGTCTTCTGAGAAATTGTTGCCTAATGCAGGTTATGAACTTTATGCTTATGTTTTCTTTGAAGAGTTTTTCTTTTTATATAGTTTTATTTTACATTTCGATCTTTGATCCATTTTCAGTCAATTTTTTGTATGGTTCACACATTTGTGTGAACAGTCAAACTTTCAGTCAAAATTTTGCATGGTTCAGTCAGTTTTTGTATGGCAGGGGTCAGGCTTCATGTCTGTGCATTTGAATATCCAATTGTCTGAGCACCATTTCTTGAAAAGACAATTCTTGAATTATCTCGGCCCCCTTTGTTCAACTGACTATAATGGCCGGGACTCACTTCTAGGAGTGATACTAGACATTTGCTTGTCATACTGTTGACTCATATTGAGTTTACTGTCAACTGAATCCTCTAAGTGTTTCATAGGTGTTGCTATTAGGCCAATTCTCCCCAGTCCTGCCCCTTTGCAGATGGTAGTTTAAGACCAGATAATAGACTTAATCTTTGTTGCTCTTAAATGTCACCTTTTCCAGTTCAGTTGGCCATTCCACTAAATTGGGAGCTTTAGCATATTGAGTCTGATGTTTCTTCTAGGTTCGTATCATCTACATCACCAGTTTTTCATATCAGTCATGAAATATTTAATCAACTTCATATGAAGCAACTGGTCTAGGTATAGGTGAATAAAACAAGGCACCTGCCTTTTTGGAGGAGGCACAGAGAAGACAGATAACACAGAAGTAAGCTAATAAGATGATATCAAATAGTGAGGTTCTTCAAGTAATGAGTCATTTAGGAGAATCCCTTTAATCTGTAATTTCTTTTAGTTGCAATTACGTCTTCACTGTCATCTTAGAAGCCAGTCATGTCTCAATGTCATTGCCAAAGATTTATTTTAGTGAATGCTATACTTCTCAAAGTGTCTTGTGCTTGTATCTGATGCTGACAGCAAGGAGAACATCTTCTTTGGTACCACTCAAAGGGCTATCCACAGGGACGGCTGCCCTCAAGCCTCACCCAACAGTCTTGCTTTGGGCTCTGTAAGAATACCCTGCAGTCCTACAATGACTCCTTCAACTTGTTATACTTGGGAGGGTCTGCTAACATTGCTGCCATTTTCCCCCCAAATAAATAATACCAGCTGTCTGAGATTTTGGTCTCAAATTCTTCCATTAGCAGCCATGACAGCAGATGCATGTTCTTCCTCTCTGTGAAAACTGCCATCTTGCAGGATGTTTGTAGAGTCAAAGGAGAACAGTATTTGACTTAGGAGGAAGTTGTACTGAAGCTCATGAAAAGGAAATGTACCAGAAGGAAAATGTTTTTCCTGAACCGCTATCACCTTTGAGATGAAATTCTACCAAAACTGATGAAAACCAGCCTTATCTCCAGTGCTGAACACAGTGCCTGACATGTCCTAAACACATTTGCTGAATGAATGAGTAAATCAAGGAGAAATTCTGCGTGGTTCAAAACTTTGGCCTCTCCTGTAGGTTCTTTTGTCAATGAGTCTTAAATTTTTTTAATGTTTCTTTATTTTTGAGAGAGAGAGAGAGAAGAAAGGGCAGAGAAAGAGAGGGAGACACAGAATCTGAAGCAGGCTTCTGGCTCTGAGCTGGCAGCACAGAGCCTAATGCAGGGCTCAAATTCATGAACCATGAGATCATGACCTGAGCTGAAGTCGGAGGCTTCGCTGATTGAGCCACTCAGGCGCCTCTGTCCATAAGACTTTTTTTTCCTTTATAGTTTATTGTCAAGTTTGTTTCCATATAACATCCAGTGCTCATCCCAACAAGTACCCTCCTCCATGCCCATCACCCCCTTCCCCTCTCCCTCATCCTCATCAGCCCTCAGTTTGTTCTCAGTATTCAAGAGTCTCTCATGGTTTGCCTCCCTCCCTCTCCCCAATTATTTTTCCCCCACCCCTCCCCCATGGTCCTCTGTTAAGTTTCTCCTGTTCCACATATGAGTGCAAACATATGGTATCTGTCCTTCTCTGCCTGACTTATTTCACTTAGCATGACACCCTCGAGTTCCATCCACATTGCTACAAATGGCCAGATTTCATTCTTTCTCCATGAGACTGTTTAAATGTTCATCTGAGTATCAAACTTTCTGGATTCTTGTTGTTGTTGTTCAATTTTTTTTTAAATCCTTCTTGGTCAATGAACCACTGACTGCTCCCAAGGCTGTAAGGAAGTATTAGTGACTACCTGGAAGCTTCTGGGACCCATACACAATCTCATTCTGTAAATTGCTGAACACTCCTAATGATCTCCTCTGAACAGTCTCCTCTGCATGTCTTTGATCCTCTTCTTCCTGTCCTGATATGTTTACATCAGCAGTTTTCTTTGAGAAAAGAGAGCTCCAACTATTGGTTTCCATTTGGTTGGTAAGTCATCTCATAAGCGCAATTTCAAATAGCATACAGCTCCCCTTATAGGTCATCTACAGGGGACGGCAGCAGAAAGCTGAGAGGGCTGGACTGTGATATTTCACTATAAATATTTTGTTAAACACAAAACCTCTCTATTGCCACTGTTCTTTCTTGTCTGCCATTTTGCTTCCACGCACACAAGGGAAAGTCAGATTTAATATTCATCACCTCAACCGATTCCATGGAAACAATCGTGATTTCTAAGATGAAAAAGAATTATGGATGCATACTGATCGTATTTCTTGGCTGCAAAAACCAAAATTCTGACTCATCAAATTAAATGACTCATTAAAACACAGGCCAAATACATATCTCTGCATTCAGGTACTGATGTCTATCAGATGGAAAAGGAATGAGATAATACTGAAAAGAATAATTTACTCCCCTGTTCTCATGGGCAGAAATATAGGATGCATTTCGAGGATCACTACTAATTTACTAAGCCCATACAAGATGGGAATTCAATTGCCCTTGTCCTTTGTTTTCAAGAAGACTATTGGAGGTGCATGTTTGTATTTTCCCAAAGTGAGCATTTTATTCTTTCTCTTGTTGGAGGGGCACCGAGACCCCATAGGAGGTCCCTGCAAGGCTCAGAACAGTTCCTGGAGAGCAAGCACTTCGGATGACATCCACTGGCGGCAACTCATTTATGGAAATGATTTTGGTGTTTGGATTAGAGTGGCTACTCCTAGACCCTTTGTTCTGTGGCCCCTAGTTCCTGTTTTGCGGATATGAGGCTATGGAAGAGCAGGAGGCCCAAGTGAGGGAGTGAGGCCAGAGGTGCCTCCACTCCCATCTTCCAGAGACTTCCTGCATTCCTCAAACATTCCTGCACATTGGACTCCATCAGAAAAAAAATTAAAAGTAATATAGATGCTCAGCTCCACTCCTGACTAATTAAATCATAATCTCTGGGGTGGGCCTGGGGCATTGATATTTTTAAAACTTCACAGGACACTCCACTGGACAGCCTGGGTTAAGAACCACCGAGTCTGTTTCAGAGGTTGGCAGATGAGGAACTCCTCATGACAAGAAACTGGGACTTCTGCAAACTCCTTTCGGAGGGCCTCTTTTGATATCATCTGATTTCTTTTATCTTATGTTATAAACACTAGGAATATGGACACAAAACCAAGTCACATGACATATTGGAATGATGGGAGTTTAATTTCAAAGGCCTTGATGCCTCTAGGTTAAGTAACTTTAGGATTCTTTGCAACATGTAAAAAATCTATAACCCACTGCCCAGTCTGCTTTAAAATTTTTTCTTAATATTTATTTATTTTTGAGATACAAAATATTTATTTTCCTTGTCAAAGGAAACCAGATCGTTTGAAAGGAAATCAACAACTCACAGAAGGACTTAGTTCAGCCGAGACGCTCTATCCTTGAATCACCCAAAGACACCTTCCCTTGGTCTTCTAGCATCCGGAGCCAAAGTACTCAAGATGACATCTACCATTCCTAAGCACTGTAACTGATACAGATTGCTCACAGGAAATTTATTATGTCAGGACCTAATCCACAGAAGAAGTTTTTGGGCAGATGTCTAACTGCATGTCCAGAAAACGTCTACTAATTCATTTTGAGTCCTTTAAATTGTTTTTGTTCATAATAAAGAAATTTCAAGCAAAACAGTTACATTTTTGGCATTGGTCTCTGTTTTGTATCCTTAAGATTGCATGTCTGTTGCTAAAATCTGAACACAAGAACTCAAGAGTCTATTCAAGTCGGGATTATAATATTCATCAGTTTTATCTACTAGAGAAGCTTTCTATTAGATTCTACATGGAAGGCATGTGCTGTCAGGAACAATGCCTAAGTGCCAGATCATCAAGATTTATTACTTGCTGTTATTCACTGTCAGCTTCCTCTGTTGGTTTTGGTTTATTTGCCTCAGGGAAAACTAAGAAAGGCCAATTAAAACACTGCTTAAACTTTACCACACTTCCATTTTTAAGTTGCAAAGCCATTCCATGCTCTTTAAATAACTTCAGGAGTTAAAGCTTCTCTGAAGACTTTTAGCTAATGTAAAAGCTTTCTTGACAGGGAAAGGTTTAACTAGAAAATGTATGTGTGAGATCTCTGAAGTCCGACTATGGTCCTCCTATCATTCCATAATTCTTGCATTAACAGCACAGCTATTGCTCATCGTGTGAAGGTATTCAAATATTCCACTGCTCTGTCAATGCCATTCATGAACACAGCACCACTTATTCACTTAATTATTTCTTGGGTAAATATGTATTGGTTCCTACTATGTGCGACTTTGTGCCAGGCACTTGAGGACACAATGGAAAAACCAGAGAGCGGAACTCATGAGACACATACTTTAGCAGGAGGATGAAGGGGAACAGAGACGTTAGAGCCTACACAACTGGGCTGTAGTTTTTCTTCTGCTACTCTGTAACTCAACCTCATCCCTCCCCGTATCCATGCCCTTCACGAAGTAAAGGAGGGGGAGAGTCATGCAGAGCAAACTTGAACTCAGCCCTGCGGTTTGAAGGGCAGCACTGCCAAAGCTAGTGTAGATCAGCTGACCTCCAGCCAGCCTACATACGAATGAGTGAGAAGAGAGAACTGTTGTTTAAGCCATTGACATGGGAATGGTTTGCCACTCAGCCCTGTTGTGACAGATGTTAACTAATAGGTTTGTACACTTTTGTATCTTAGTTTTCCATGTACACAGGTCTGTTCCTTCTAGTGGATGGTGGCCATGCTGTCTTGATCTTTGTGTAATTTATATTTAGTCTATTTCTTGCACAGAATAAGCACTCTATACATTTTTGCTGATTTCAGTTGGATAACAAACAATTTACTAAGGTTTAAAGTCAACAGAGGGAGCCGTTGGTTAGTGACGTCTTGATTATCATCAAAGACTACCTCGGGTGCTCCCTGTGGCACGACCCAAACAGTTTGACAAGCTTCCAGGAAAGATCAAAGTAACAACAACCACTGATTAGTGTACAAATAACTATTAGTTGCTAGGCCAATAATGGCAGGGTTATTCTTTTCAAAATGTGACACAGGTCAATTATCACAAAGCTTGAAGGAGCTAGGACAAAGGAGCTCCTACTTTGCTTTATAAAATAGCAGATTCGGGGGGGTCTCTGACATAGACTCGGAAGGTTTCTTGCTTCTACAAATCTTCTTGGGAGGCATTTTCTTCCTTTTCACCAATGATTTTGGCCAGTTCATGGCTGTTTAACTTCAAAGAGGCTTGTTGATCATTCTGTTTTCAGGGAATGTGTTAGAAGCCGGGGGCCGAGAGAAAGCAGGTCGCTGTTGTCGCTGGAAGTAGCTTAGTGAGGACATGAGCAACCGCAGACTCCATATTGAGGGGTGGGCTGCTGTCCAGCCCGGACTGGCTCCCGCATAACCAACTGTGTGCCCTCAGGAAATCACTTAGCTTACTTGACATGGAAGGAACTAATATTGATGAGATGCAGTCAATCCGTCTACACACATTGCCCCCTTCCATCATCACAGTAATACCATGGGAAAAGTGAGGAGATTTAAAGGTGTTGATTTGTCCAAGGTCACATAGCTATTAAATGGCCAAGCCAGGGCTTGAATTCATCAGAAATCCATGTTTTTCCCAGGACCCCAAGGCCCCCCATCGGTGATTCCGGCCGCCTTTCCCCATCACCCAGCTGTGACTCCTTGAATATCTAACACATCCCAGGTTGAGTTTAAGGTTGACAAGCCCCTTGTATGAGGAGATTTATATTTCTGTGTCTCACCTCCATTTTAAGTCAGGCTCCTACCCCGGCTGCCAAGCCACTTCTGCTTTTCTTCCTTTTTCCTCCTACCTGTTCACCAAGTTTCAGTGTAGGCCATGCAGGTTTTGAGAAAACTTCCAAACTTTCTTCTTTATAATGTTTACACACAGGAAATGCTAATGTATGAGGTGAATTTTCAAGAGTAGTTTATGGAACAATTTCTGTGTTGTAGCCACAGGATTTCAATGTGCACGTCTTCCTGTACTCGTCCAGAATGTTCCATTTCAGGTGCCAGTATGGAGACGGCTAAGTACTTGGGTATGGAAGGGAGTCCTTCTCCTGCTGCATGTGGTCTCTCCCCTTTAACAGCAGCAGGGGCCGTAGGAGCTGCCAAAGCCAGCACAAGGTGAGGGCACATCACTGAGAGAAAGCTCCTTTGATTCCCCTCAGCCGTAAAGCAGAAATAGCTGGAAGGGCTGTTTCAAGGGCTTTGCGTTCTCCTCTAGAAGGGAAAACTTAGAAACTGGAACCAAAGCCCTGGTGTTAGGCATTGAGAAGGTTAACCAGCAACTGCCCTTTGGTTCATCTCGTCAATCTCCGTCATGCGGCCAGTCAACAAGGGAGTCAGTCATCAGTCAGCCAACAGGCAGCAGGCGTCCCCTGGGCCAGGCCGAGGTCAAACACTTACAACACAAAGGCTGATTTGCCATGGCTCCTCGACTAGGCCGGCCTGGGCCCCATGCACTTGTGTGTCCAGCATCGCCCTTGGATGGCTTATCCCGCTGTTATTGTGATTGTGGCTCAGCTGCCTTCACCTCTTCTAGATGACATCTCTGTGAGGGAGGAAGCACTTTCCCCTCGTTCCTTGCTTTATATAGAGCCTAACACAGAGGCTGGCCCGAGGGAAGGCTTGAAGAGAGATTTGCAAATTAAGTGTTAAATCTTGAGAAAACTAATTTTACTTTGGAATGCTGTGCTAACTTTAAGGAAATGGAAAAAGGAAGAAGCTTGAGATTCCTTTATATAAAAAGGAAGGAAAATGCAGATGTCACAGTCTGAATATCTCAGACATGCTAAGTGAAAGCAAGGAACTGGGGAGGGCATGGGAGATTGGGTACAAAAGGATGGAAGCGGCCGCAGATGCTTGGCTTTGGAAGTTGCACAGGGGTTGAATGGTCTGTTTCATTAAAAATATATGAATATTTACATTGTTAGCCATACTCCATGACGTACCTAAAAGGATTCTGAAAATTCTTTCTCCAAAGGCATACTAAGATGAGAGAAATAGAGATTTGGTTAAAAATGAGGAGAACTTGTTCAGAATTGCTTAAAAGTTTTTAATATGCACTTTTACCATGTATACAATGATTTATTATGTTTTTGTAATCAAACTGATGAAGCAGTTTTTGGACATGAAAAGATCCCTGCATCATTCTTGACTTAGAGTTTCTAAAACTACTATTATTTAGCATTTACAGTCCAGTGGAAGACCTCTTAACATGCTTGCTTGGTCAGTTAGTCAAAAGGGCTTATTAAAGAGAACAATCATAAAAAGGCTAAATATGGACCTTACATGTTATTTATTTATTTAATTTATTTTTATGCATTTTATTTGTAATTCCAAGTCAAGATCTTAGAGTAAAAGCTTACTTATTAAGAACACAGACTCCGGAGCAAAACTGCCTGGTGTGTCCCTTACTAGCTACATGATCTCAAGCATGTCACTTCCCCTCCATCTCAATTTCCTCATCTGTAAAATGGGAACGGAAAGCTATGAACCTCTTGGGGCTGCTGTGAGGACTAGCTAGCAAGTGAAAACAAATTAAAAACAAAAAAGGACAGGTCCTGGTACACAGTGACCTCTTAGTAAGGGTTCATTATTGTTGCGTAAGCCATGAATTGCATAAAATATTTCGTTGTGATTTAAAGCAAAGCAAGAGGGGTGCCTTGGTAGCTCAGCTGGTTGAGAATCTAACTCCTGATTTAGGCTCAGGTCATGATCCCAGGGTTAGGGGATGGAGCCCTGTGTTGGGCTCTGCACTGAGTGTGGGGCCTGCTTGAGATTCTCTCTCTCTCTCTCTCTCTCTCTCTCTCTCTCTCTCTCTCCCCCTCACCCTCTACCCCTCCCCATGGCCTGCTTGCATGCATACACTCTCTCTATGTAAAATAAAAAAAAGATGAAGTGAAACAAAAATTTAAGGACATTTACCAAACAAGAGGAATGCATAATTTAAAGATTTTTCCAGGTTTTTAAAAATAATGTTTTGTAGCACCTACTATGTCATCAATTGTTAGAGCAAATTGCCTTTTTCAAAGCAATTAACCAAGTTTAAAAAAATAATTCATTATTATTCTCTCTTCAACATGTATCTACACTTTTTACAACTGATCTGAGAACATATTTGCTCTTGGGAAAAGTGGATTCTCTTTGTCCACAGCCCCAAACTACCCTCTCTCACTTTATGAAAAAAAGGCAATCTTTCATCCATCTTTCTGTAAATTGCTCATGTAACAAGAGCTCCAGGCTGGCAACTGAGAAGTCAATTAGCAAAATTAGTGTTGGTGTCACTAAAAGAAAAAAAAAGTGAATGACCCTGGGTACTGGATGAAAAAAATTCTTTTGAAATTCAAGTGGTTTCTAATTCTTTTGGTTTTAAGAAAAATGAAGGAAAATCTAGTCAAATTAGGTCATGAAAAATAGTTTTTGATGCTATGGTTCTATGTGATATTTGGCATTTTTCACTCTTGAAAATAGTTCAGACAATTGAGTGAAATTAATATAATACAACTCTCTCCATTCCCATCTAACTGTCCATGTGTACGAGTTTTTTCAGTGCTCATATTAGAAATGATAAGTAGGGGTAACATTAATACTAAATAGTGTCTCATTCTGGTAATACGTAAAATTCACTCAAAGATGAATAAATTAAAAAAACTCCAATTCCATTAAGAGATGTGATTTTAAATTTGTTTCTTAAAATTTTTTTTAATGTTTCAAGTTTTTATTTAGAATCTAGTTAGTTAACATATAGTGTAATATTAGTTTCAAGAGTAGAATTTAGTGATTCGTCACTTACATTTAACACCCAGTGCTCATGACAACAGGTGCCCTCCTTAATGCCCATCATCCATTTAGCCCATCCCCCACTCACCTCCCCTCCAGCAACCTTTAGTTTGTTCTCTATAGTTAAGGGTCTCTTGGGACGCCTGGGTGGCTCAATCAGTTAAGTGTCCGGCTTCCGCTCAGGTCATGATCTCCCGGCCCAGTTTGTGGGTTTGAGCCCCGCATCGGGCTCTGTGCTGACAGCTAGCTCAGAGCCTGGAGCCTGCTTCAGATTCTGTATCTCCCTCTCTCTTTGTGACCCTCCCCTGCTCGTGCTATCTCTCTCTGTCTCTCAAAAATAAATAAAAGACATAAAAAAAAACCTTAGAAAAGAGTCTCTTTTATGGTTTGCTTCCCTCTCTTTTTATTTTTTCTTTCCCCTACATTCATCTTGTTTGTTTCTTAAATTCCACATGAGAGAAATCATATGGTATTTATCTTTCTCTGATTTCTTTCGTTTATTTTTAAATACTTACTTTGTTTTGAGAGAGCACAATTGCCCATGAGTGGGGGAAGGGCAGAGAGTCAGGGAGACAGGAAATCCTACAGAGGTTCCACACTGTCCGAGCAGAGCCTGACATGGGGCCCAGTCTCATGAACCATGAGATCATAACCTGACTTCAGATCAAGAGTCGGATACTTAACTGAGTCACCCAGGCGCCCCTCTATCTGATTTATTTCACTTAGCATAAAACACTCTAGCTCCATTCACGTTGTGCAAATGGCAAGATTTCATTCTTTTTGATGGCTAAGTAATATTACAGTGTGTGTGTGTGTGTGTGTGTGTGTGTGTGTGTGTGTGTGTGTGTGTACACATACCACATCTTCTTTATTCATTCATCAGTTGATGGAGATTTGAGTTCTTTCCATAATTTGGCTATTGTTGATAGTGCTGCTATTAACATCAGGGTGCATGGGCCCCTTCAAATCAGTATTTTTGTATCCTTTGTGTAAATACCTAGTAGTGCAATTGCTGGATCAGTGGGTAGTTAGTTCTATTTTTAATTTTTTGAGGAACCTCCATACTAATTTTCAGAGTGGCTATACCCATTTGCATTCCCACGAACTGTGCAGGAGGGTCCCCTTTCTCTGCATCCTCACCAACACCTGTTGTTTCCTATGCTGTTAATTTTAGTCATTCTGAAAGGTGTGAGGTGCTATCTCCTTGTGGTTTTGATTTGTATTTCCCTGATGGGATGTTGAGCATCTTTTCATGTGTCTGTTAGCCAGTTGGATGTCTTCTTTAAACAAATGTTTATTCATGTCATCTGCCCATTTCTTAACTGGATTATTTATTTTTTGGGTGCTAGGTTTGATAAGCTCTTTATAGATTTTGGATACTAACCCTTTATCAGATAAGTCATTTGCAAGTATCTTCTCTCACTCCATAGGCTGCCTTTCAGTTTTGTTGATTGTTCACTGCGCAGAAGCTGTGTATCTTGATGAGGTCCCAACTGTTCATTTTGGCTTTTGTTTTCTTTGCCTCTCGCTACGGGTCTCATAAGAAGTTGCTCCCGCTGATGTGAAAGAGGTGCTGCCTGTGTTCTCTGCTAGGATTTGAGGTCTTTCATCCATTTTGAGTTTATTTTTACGTATGGTGTAAAAGAGTGGTCCAGTTTCATTCTTTTGCATATTGCAGTCCAGTTTTCCCCACACCATTTGTTGAAGACACTTTTTTCCATAGGATGTTCTTTCCTGCTTTGTCGAAGCTGAGTTGTGGGTCCATTTCTGGGTTTTCTATTCTGTTCCACTGAACTATGTGTATATGTTTTTGTGCCAGTACCATACTGTCTTGATGACTACAGCTTGGTAATACATCTTGAAGTCCAGAATTGTGAGTCCAGTTTTTTTTCTTTTTCAAGATTGCTTTGGCTATTCAGGGTTTTTTGTGGTTCCAAACAAATTTTAGGATTGTTTGTTCTAGCTCTATAGAAAATACTGGTGGTATTTCGATAGGGATTACACTAAATGTGTAGATTGCTTTTGGGGAGTGTAGACACTAACAATGCTTGTTTTTCCAATCCATGAGCATGGGATGTTTATCCATTTCTTTGTGTCCTCTTCAATGTCTTTCATGAGTGTTCAATAGTTTTCAGAGTACAGATCTTTTACCTCTTTGGTTAGGTTTATTCCTAGGTATCTTATGGCTTTTGGTGCAATTGTAAATGGGATCAATTCCTTGATTTCTCTTTCTGCTGCTTCCTTATTGGTGTATAGAAGTGGAACAGATTTCTGTAAATTTATTTTGTATCCTGAGACTTTACTGAATTCATGTTATTGGTTCTGGCAGATTTTTGGTGGAGTCTTTTGTGTTTTCTAATAGAGTATTAATAAAAGAAAGGTTAAAAACCAGATGATCCTCTCAACAGATGCAGAAAAAGCATTTGACAAAGTACAGCATCCATTCGTGATAAAAACCTTCAACAAAGTAAGAATAGAGGGAACATCAAAAAGGCTGTACATGAAAGGCGCACAGCTAACATCCTCAATGGGGAAAAACTGAGAGCTTTTCCTCTATGGTCAGGAACACGACAGGGATGTCCACTCTCACCACTGGTATTTAACATAGCACTGGAAGTCCCAGCTTCAGCAATCAGACAACAAAAAGAAATAAAAAGCATCCAAATTGACAAGGAAGGGAAACGTTCACTATTTGCAGATAAGATGATACTCTGTAGAAAACCTGAAAGACTCCACCAAAAAAAAAAAATTGCTAGAAATGATAACACAAATTCAGTAAAATCGCATGATACAAAATCAACTACTCAAATCTGTTGCATTTATTTTTTTTAATGTTTATTTTTGAGTGAGAAAGAGACAGAGCATGAGTGGGGGAGGGACAGAGAGAGAGGGAGACACAGAATCCAAAGCAGGCTCCAGGCTCCGAGCTGTCAGCAAAGAGTCTGATGTGGGGCTTGAACTTACGAACTGTGAGATCATGACCTGAACGGAAGCTGGAGGCTTAGCTGACTGAGCCACCTAGGTGCCCCTGTTGCATTTCTATACAGCAATAAAGAGATGTGGTTTTAATACAACTTTATTTTTCTATTCAGTTGCATGTAAAATTTGTAATGGAAACATGTTGTCTTGGTCAAATGTGGACTAGTGGTAATTATGAGTATAATTTATACCAGAAAAAAACATGTTAAGCACTGAGAATCGTATGGTCATAGGAAATACAAAATATTTTAATTGAAATTTATAAACACTTTTGTTGTAGAGAAATACAGTACAGTAGAATGATTGATTAAAAAACCTTTATATATATTAAATTAGGATAAGTTCTGTAAAGAAAGTGGAGTGGAAACAGAGGTAAGGAAAGGAACATATAAAATTTTTGCTAGTTAAAAATGTTTAGTTTCGTATTAAAAAAATGGATGTTGGTGGGTATCGAATCTCTATGGTGTTTTGATTCCACCAAATACTTTAAAAGTGATGCTATGGTTTTTATTAACATATTGATATTATTATTTAAATTACTATCTAAATACAACGTTACTATTTAAGCCTATAATGTAAAATTGAAGATGCCAACTTTAACATGTGTGAGAGGGTGCATAGTTTTCAAAATTCTTGTAAAGAATTCATGAGCAAAAAGTAGTGGAGACTCATATAGAGAGTAGCTGTCAGCTTTGAGTTTTAAGTATCAGAATGAAAAACTGTTTATTCCAGGGAGTCCATTAATAGGTGCTCTATTGTTCTAACATTTCAAAAGACATTTATCATCATCACTTAGTTATTAATGAGAGGAATGCTACTTGGTAGTGACTCGCACACTGATTCTTATCAGCTTTTCCAGTTTTGAAACCACTGTAAGCCCGTAGGTGGAACGATACTATATTCATGCACGTACCTAAAAAACGGGGCTGCTCTGGAGACTCGTAGAAGGGATTACTTTTTAATAATATTTTATCATGATCAATAATTATCTTGTGTGATGTCTCATCACAGGAATTTTCACTTTCTCCTATTCTGTGCAATTCAAAGTACTTTATCTACTGTATTCATTTGGCCTTTAACAAAGCCTAACAAAATACATATGAGGTAGTCAGAAAAGGGGTAGGTTACATTTCTTTAGGGAGTCATGGATGGTGTCAATAATAAATCGAATAAAATAAATGCATTTTCTCATTTATAAAAACATTCTGTGTGTAGAATTGCAAGGCCATATTGATGACTCACTGTTCCTTCTCCAAGCTGATGCTGGATTTGGGTTCATTCAACTGTGTGCAATGACATATACATAGGTATACATACATGACAAACACATATCTGCAAAATGACAAATACAAATACATATCTACAAAAATGACATTTCCCAGGTCTCCCTCAAATTTAATTTTAGACGCTTTCCCTGGCTGGCTCCATCCATCATCACGGCTTTATCTCTCACCATTCACCAAGGAGACCTCCCCATACGCCTGTCCAGGCCTTCTACAACCGTCTCCCCGGGGGCCACGCAGGATCCTCTGTCCAAATGTTCATGAAAGTCAGAAACCGGGGGTTGTCCAGGACTCATTCTTCTCCTTGACCCTTTTAACCAACTGATCCAAAGTTGTCTTGATTTTACTTCAGTAATAACCTAAAATCCTTCTCCTGTTCTGGTTTTTTTTTTACCTCCAACCACCAAATACAGACCATTAGTTCCTCTCTGCTGAGTCCATCCAAGTCTCCCCGCCCTTGTCTCCACTCTATTCAACCCACCCTCCACACCATCCAAGCAATGCCTTACAGAGGTTAAATGAAATCGAGATACTCCAGCCTCGAAAACTTTTCGGTGGCTCGCCATTGTTTATCATTTAAATTCACATTTCTAAGTGTGGTTTACAGAAGCCCTTAATGCTTCTGCCCTCTGTCTACTTTTAGAGTAACGCCTCCCACCCTTCGCCCAGGCCATTCTGATCTCTGTGCCTTTCTCTGAGCACACCGTGCTTGCTCTCGTTCCCCCATTCAACTTTGTATCAAGTGCCCCTTCTGGGCCTGACACTAGACAATGCATGGAGTTTCCAGGAGCAGATGGCCGAGGCCTGGCTCTAACAGAGGTTACACTCTGGGCTTCTGCATAATCCGTTCCTTCACACTGTCTGGTTTTCTCTGGAGTGCCAACTTCCCAGCCCTCATCTGTTTAGCAAACCCTACTCTTCTGTAGGACTCAGCCTACTCATAAGATATCCTGAAAGGTTACCTGGACCTCTCATTCACATCTATCTACCGCATGGATATTCCTTCTTCAGGAAATGAACTCCAGGAGAGCATGGGCTTTCCTTGTGCACAGCTGCATGCCCAGGGCCTCGAACAGGGCGTGGCATATAGTGAGCTTTTCATGACTATTTATCAAATAAATCATATCTATGTGTTCCTGTTCTGAGACCACAAGCTATGAGTTCCTTATGGTCAGAAACGTATCCATTTCACCTCTTTACCTCCACTACTGACCATAATGCTTGGCACGCTGTTAACAAACAGTAATGGATGCTTCAGCTTTACATGAAGAAAACCGAAAAAAACAATTCACTGCAGAAAATGTCGTGATGGGTTAAGTGTCATGTAATCCCTGTAGTGGAAAGGGGGAGTGGGGTGTAAATGTTAAATCCAGAACTCTAGGAGTAAGACATGCTGTTTGTGTTACAAAATGGTAGGGAGACCCATATACCTATGACTGATATTAAAATGTTGGTGTATATATACCACATCTTCTTGATATATATACAATGGAGTATTACATGGCAATAAGAAAGAATGAAATCTGGCCACTTGTAGGAAAGTGGACGGACCTCAAGGGTGTCATGCTAAGCGAAATAAGTCAGGCAGAGAAGGGCAGATACCATGTGTTTGCACTCATTGGTCTAACAGGAGAAACCTAATGGAGGACCAGGGGGAGGGGAAGAGGGAAACAGAGTCAGGGACAGAGAGGAACGCAAAACCTGAGAGACTACTGAATACTGAAAACCGAGGGTTGAAGGGAGAGGGAGAAGATAGGTGGTGGAAATGGAGGAGGGCACTTGTGGGGAAGAGCACTGGGTGTTGTATGGAAACCAATTTGACAATAAACTATTTTTAAATATAAAATAAAAATTATAACAGATAAAAAAAACCCCAAAATAAAATAAAATGTTAGTGTGCTCATGTATTAAAAATTTTTTTTAATGTTCATTTATTTTTGAGACAGAGAGAGATGGAGTGTGAGTGGAGAAGGGGCAGAGAGAGAGGGAACAGAGACTTTGAAGTAGGCTCCAGGCTCTGAGGTGTCAGCACAGAGCCTGACGTGGGGCTTGAACCCACTAACTGTGAGATCATGACCTGACCCAAAGTCAGACACCCAACCAACTAAGCCACCCAGGTGCCCCAAGGGTGGGAGAAGGCTACATGAGAAGGTTTCCTGGAAGAAAAGCCAGCCCTTGAAGGGCTTCCTTAGGTTAGCATTGCCAGATAAAACACAGGACTGGGTGCCTGGCTGGCTCAGTCAGTTAAGCTTCTGACTTTGGCTCAGGTCATGATCTCACAGTTTGTGAGTTCGAGCCCCATGTCAAGCTCTGTGCTGACTGCTCAGAGCCTGAAGCCTGCTTTGGATTCTGTGTCTCCCTCTCTCTCTGCCCCTCCCCAGCTTACACTCTGACTGTCTGTCTGTCTCTCAGAAATAAAAACATTAAAAGAAAAACACAGGACTTCCAGTTACATTTGAATTTCAGAGAGAAAAACAAATAAAAATTTTTGTTTACTTATGTCCCATGTGATATTTGGGATATACTTACACTAAAAATGTGTTCACTGTTCATCTAAAATTCAAGTTTGACTGGGCTTCTTGTATTTTTATTTACTAAACTGGGTAACTCCCCCTCAAGTATGTGGGTTAGCTGGAGAGCTAGTACAGAGCCTCTTACTTTAAAACAAGTCATTCAGATTAACAAGTGACAAAAACACATTAGCAATTTTTTTCTACTATAAATAGAAGTGCAGGGACAGAGAAGCACAAAGAGAATGACTAGTTGTCTAGCAGGGCTGCAGCCCCAGGGGTACAAGGGACAGAGAAAAGAGGAAGTTGTGAGAGCCACTGCCGGGAAAGTAACTGGGCCAGATCACACAGCCTTCGGAATGACCTTGATTTGTCAAAGAAAAATATGATATCATCCTGGGAACTTATGTTCAGCAATGAAAGAGACTATATCTTTTATGAAAAATAGACTGTACACATAAATTTTTAGGAATGTAACTCATGCCTCCTTTGGGACTTACTGTTAACACTGATTATATGAATTCTAAACACATTGGGAGCCATACAGAGCTTGCCTTTAAATGGAAAGAGATATATTTTTGGAAAGTTAAATTAAATGTTTACATGTAACCAAGAACAGCTATTGGCAATACTGAACATTAAAAAATTTCAAAACACGGGTGCCTGGGTGGCACAGCTTATTATTAAGTGTCTGACTCTTGGTTTCAGCTCAGGTCATGATCTCACAATTCATGGAATCAAGCCCCATGCTGGACTCTACATTGACAGCTCGGAACCTGCTTGGGATTCTCTCTACCTCTCACTCTGCCCCTCCTGTGCTCTCTCTTTCTCAAAATAAAGAAATAAACACCTAAAAAACACAGTTCTATGTTTATTAAAATGTATTTTTCTAAACAAATTTCTTTTTTTAAATGTTTGTTTATTTTTGAGAGCAAGATAGAGTGTGAGTGGGGGGAGCACAGAGAGAGAGAGAGAGAGACATAGAATCCAAAGCAGGCTCCAGGCTCTGAGCTGTCAGCACAGAGCCTGACGTGGGGCTCGAACTCAGAGCCATGAGATCATGACCTGAGCCAAAGTTGGAAGCTTAACCAGCTGAGCCACTCAGGTGCCCCTAAACAAAGTTCTAATGTAGACAGTGATTTATAAACATTAAATTAAGGTGAAAAAAGAAGATGAATATCTGCAGCAGGGAAAGAATCAATAAATTATGATCTTGTTTAAACTTGTTGGTTTAAGTAAAGATTTTTAAATTATGTGTTTAGAAAATGAGCACATCAGAATACAGGCCCTCTGAAAACATAAAAGTAATGATTAAAAACGTAACACATATTTATAACTTATTAGTTACCCTAACCAGTACAGAGCCTCTTGCTTTAAAACAAATTATTCGGATTAACAATTGACCAACACAGATTAGCCATTGGTTTTTTCAATATTTGCATTTTTAATGTTTGCAATTTAGTTCTGAAAAAGAATCATATGCCACATTTAGAAATCCTTTTTAAAAATCTAAGCAGTAAGAAATATTTTCCATAATTTTTTTTAAAAGGTGAGCAATTTGGAACATTTGATTATGGAGCGGACATTACTGGATGATAATAAGGAATTATATTATTGTTGTAGGGTGTGTAATAACTGTGGTTGAATTAAAAATAAAATCCTTTTCTGTTAGAGGCACACACTCAAGTATTATGGGTGCAATGATACAATGTCAGGGATTTGTCCTTAAAATACTCCAACTTAAAAAAAGTATGGGGAGTAGATAAAACAAAGCTACCAAAATGTTGATTGTTGAAGTGAGTTGATGGGTATATTGGGGGCTCAGTATATGATTCTACTTCAGTAGAATAAGGATAAAAACCCAAACAGATCTTTTTTATGAGTGAATAATTTCTTTGATAGTATATCATATAATACCTTTATATCCTCCTTGAAATTCATATTTAAAATACACATTTATATAATACATCTATTCTCTTGCCGTGACTGGTTAATGAAGCAGCTGAGCATGTATATCTTACTAATGATCACTCACATTTATTGAGTACATTCCATGGACCAGCACTAGGCTTCGTGATTACCATGCAATATTGCTTAATGTTTGCAATAGTCTTTTGATCTAGGCTTGATTATTAGCTCCATTTTACAGATGGGGATGGAGACACTGAGGCTTGAAGTGACACAGCTATCCCCTGTATCTGTGTTGGGGTCTAGACTCAGGCAGCCAGCATTAGGTCTGTATGTTTAACCATTACCTATACTGCTAGGTAGACTAGTAGGAGAATAAATGTAGTCACAATGCATATTATAGGAAAACAATGTGCGAAATCGCTCGCTCACGTTTCTTCCCGGCTACAGCCACGTGGCTTAGGGCCAGACATGATCAGCTCAGCTCCTGCAGGGGTTTGGTCATAGATCACGCTGTTGTTTGAAGTAGAAAAGGGGGAAAGATGCTGCTCTCAGACAAAGGAGGAGAAGCAAAGAGAACGAACACAAGTCTTGTCTCACTGGAAACAGCAGTTCTGCGACTGCTGTGTTTTTTAAGTAACACAAAATAACGAAGATGCACAATTTGCCTTTTTTTTTTTTTTTCCTTCTGACGCCTGAATCTATTTTGCAGGACTTCGCCTCGATTTTCAATCATTCATCACGCAGAGCCTCCTGTTTGGCGCAGGCGGCAGGGGGTGGGTGTAGGGGGTAGCAGGGAGAGGCAAGCTAGGAGGACACAAGCGAGGAACAGCACAGCTGCAGCCCTGTAAGACCCCGCCCCATGAGCTCATCCCCTGGCAGTGCAAATTAGGATGACATAATGTTTCTGGAGAGCTCCTTCCAGCCCACTGCAGCGGGAGCGCTCTTGCTTTTCCTGAGCACAGGAAAAATTAGCATCGGTATTTCTAGCTGTTCCTGAGGAAATGGCATTTTATTCAGAGGTGTTGTGGGAAACATAATACATCACCTGCATTAGTATCAGCTCCCGGATCAAAGGAAAACAGAGCTTATCAGTAAATAAGTCATTAATCACTGCACTTATCAGACTACTGAAGGTAATCAGCATTCTTCAAAAAAACAGGGTCCAATTACAATGGAGCCTGTGTTTCTTTGAAGTTTTTTAGCCCAAGAGTATAAAAAGATAATTATGGCAATAATATTAAATAATAGCAATAATCATTATCATTTATTTAGCTCTAGCTGTATGTGAGGAACCATGCTAACTGTTTTACCTCTATTACCTAATTTAATTCCTATCACAACCTTACAAAGTAGCGAAACGCTCCCTCCCCACCACACGCATGCAGACACAGACACATTGATAGATGAGGAAACTGAGGGGTGGAGAGGTAGGTAATTTGCTCAGGTCAGATAGCAGCCACCGGCAAAGCCAGCTGGACTCTGGTCCAAAGCCTGCCAATGTTAATCGCTGTGCTACACTCCTCTGTAGGCCACAGTATAGCTTTGCTGGATGCATGGCAATGTTTAATAACAACTTTTTTTTTTTTTTTTTTTTGAGAGAGCCAGAATGTGAGCAGGGGAGGGGCAGAGAGAGAGGGAGACATAGAATCCAAAGTGGGCTCCAGGTTCTGAGCTCTCAGCACAAAGCTCAATACAGGGATCAAACTCATGAACCACAAGGTCATGACCTGAGCCGAGGTCTGAGACGCCCAACCGACTGAGCCACCCAGGCACCCCTAATGACAACTTAATAAAATATAGAAGAAAGTATTGTTTCTACTAAGAAATCACAAGTGACTAAAGCTAGGATGTCTTCCATGCCTGACATTTCTCACTTCAGTAGACACATTAGGCCCTCACACCATTAGACACCCAACTTGTAAAAGTTAAAGGTAGGGAGAGTAGTATTTATTTATTAAGAACATATTTTGAAGTAGAAAAATTATATATTGGTCTCTGCCCCTGATTCCTAACACACAGCTCCTAAATTTGTAATTTCGTTAACTTAGAAGAGCACAAGATCATCTTTTGATCTAACTGGTCCTTGACCCTGGTTCCTGACACAGAGCTCCTAAATCCCTTGGAATTTCCTAGATGATAGGAATGTTTTTGTTCTAATGAGGTGGTGACCCCAGAGGGCTAGTCACCAGAAAGACTAAGCAATGATAAGAAGCTTGGAAATTTTAGTCCTATCCCCTAGTCTTCAGAAAGGGGAGAGTGGCTGGAAATGGAGTTAATTCCTATGCAATGAAATCTCCATAAAAATCCCCAAAGTATGGTGTTCAGAGTTTCCAGGTTCATGCATACATGAGACGCTGGGATAATGGTGCATCCTGAAAAATCATGGAATCTCCTTGACCCTTTCCACACCCCTTGTCCTCCATATTTCTTCCATCTGTATTCTTTATGGGATCCTTTTATAATAACCTGCTAAATAGTAAGTAAACTGTTTTCCTGAGTTCTGTGAACTGTGATAACAAGTTCACTGAACCTGAGGAGAGGGCTGTGGGAACCTCCAGTTCTCAGCTACAAGCTGATTGCTCAGAAGTGTAGCTAACAACCTAGACTTACCATGGGTATCTTAAGTTGGGGGACAGTCTTGTGAGGTTTCAGATGCCAATGAAGGAGAAGAGAAGGTGATGTGAAAACTACTAGAAGAAAAGAAAATGTAGCATAATGGTTGGGGGGTGGGGCTCTAAGGTCTTAAGGATTTAGATTTGGGTACAATCTCTACTACAAAGGCTAAGTGGCCTTGTATAATATCCAAAGGCTTTGAGCCTCAGTTTCCTCATCTATAAAGTGGGGTGACAATATACTTAGAATAGAGTCATTGTAAGGATAAAATAAGATAATGTACAGCTCTGAACCAGTGCCTGGTTTACAATATGAGCTCAATTAAGGGTAGGGCATGATGACTAAGGATAGGGACCTAGAATTCTGCCCCCCACCGCCAACACCTGAAACCTGGCATCCTCTTGGGTCACCCTGTCTCACAGGACTAAGTAGGAGCCCATCACTTTTCAGTGAATCGGGAGGAGGGAGATTTTCCACCAAAACCCTTTTCATTCTCAGTCCACTCCCTCTCAAGCATTTTTTTTCCAACACTGGTTGCAGACTAGGGACCTGCCATCTGGTTGGCAGGTAACTGAGCGCCTGAGCTCAGCTGCAGCACTGATCACTGATGGGAAATGCAATCATGGCTCTGGGGGATTCCAATTGGAGAAAGAATCTATTCTCTACATGTGTGATTTCATTAAATCTAGGATGATGAAGTATAATGAAATCTCATTCATGGAGAATAGATTTTGATTACTGCTAGAGCCACTCCCCGCCTCCCTACCTGACCAAGGATCAAATTTCTGATCAGTCTGATTGCAGAGAATCACCTGTATAGTGGCTTCTTATCTGTGCCTAAGGTATCCATAAAATTACATGGCTGATTCTAACACCTATTAAACAAATTATGTAGTTTGATATTACCAGCACCAAAATCTATGCCGTAGGATGCCAGAAACAGGACACTGCTGGGGAGACGCTATTGGCACTAAGAAAGGTACTTGGCAAGGAAATAGACTTAAAAGATGTAATTCCTATGAAAGTACTTCTTCTATTTAAAAGGAGCAATACCTATGTATCCAGAAAATATCGTTTGTACACTTCATGTCTATGTCTGAAATCTGCTGTTTTAGGTTTAGCGATCCTTTACAACAGTTGTAGATTTAGCTAATTGTGGTCCCAGGTGACTGAGTACAATAATGACCAACAGCAAAAAATATTTTTAATTTCTAAGGAAGAGGTTATATTTTTTCTTCCTCTTTGGCAGCCTCTATTTCTCCATCATTTCAAACCAGATGTTTGTAAACATTACTTCTGGACTTTGCCTGGGTACAGTGAAGCCAAGGGCTTATACCAGGAAAAAGTTTATCTCTATAATGAAACAGAAAACCACTTGAACAATACAAGTTGAATTTAGTATAAATTGGGAAATGAAAAGTGTAATATAAATGCCTCACAGGCCCAAGTTCCGAAGTTTTTATTGAGGTATAATTGACCTATAATTGAGGTATATATTGAGGTATAATATATTAGCTTCAGGTATACAACACAATGATTCGACATTTGTCTACATCGGGAAATGATCACCACAATAAGTCTAGTTACCATCAATTTTGATACAAAGTTACAAAAATCTTTCCTCTTGTGATGAGAACTTTTAAAATTTATCATCTTGTCAATTTTCTAATATATTTTTTAAACATTTTATTTATTTTGAGAGAAAGCAAGTGGGGGAGAGGCAGAGAGAGAGGAAGGCAGAATTCTGAGCAGGCTCTGCACCACCTGCTGCAGGCCTCAAAACTCATGACCCGTGAGATCATGACTTGAGCTGAAGTCAAGAGTCAGATGCTTAACCAACAGAGCCATCCAGGTGCCCCCCTCTTGTCAACTTTCAACTACGCACTACAATGTATTGACTATAGTCCCCAGGCTGTGCATTACACCCCCATGACTTATTTACTTTATAACTGGAAGTTTGTACCTCTTGATCCGTGTCGCCCATTTCATTTCAGCCACTCCTCAACCTCCCTCCCCTTGGCCAACCACCATCCTGTTCTCTGTACCCATGGGTTTTATTTCGTTCATTTGTTTTGTTTTTTAGATTCCACATGTAAGTTAAATCATATGGCATTTGTCTTTCTCTGTTTGATTTATTTCACTTTGCATAGTACTCTAGGTCTATCCATGTTGTTGCAAATAGCAAGATTTCATTCTTTTTTCATGGTGAAGTAATATTCCATGATGTGTGTGTGTGTGTGTGTGTGTGTGTGTACACCTCCTCCATCCATGCATCCATTGATAGACCTTTAAGTTGCTTCCATATCTTGGCTATTGTAAATAATGCTGTGATAAACATAGGAGTGCATATAACTTTTTGAATAGTGTTTTTTGTTTTCTTCAGATAAATACCCAGAAGTGGAATTATTGGATCATATGGTTGTTCTATTTTTAATATTTTGAGGAACTTCTGTACTGTTTTCCGTAGTGGCTGCACCAATTTACATTCCCACACAGTGCATGAGGGTTCCCTTTTCTCCACATCCTCGTCAGTACTTGTTATTTCTTCTCTTTTTGGGAATTGTCATTCTAACAGGTAAGAGGTGATATCTCGTGGCTATGATTTGGATTTCCCTGATGATTAGTGATGTTGAGCATCTTTTGATATACTTGCTGCCCATCTGTATGTCTTCTTTGGGAAAATGTCTTTACAGATCCTCTGTCAATTTTTAAAATCAGATTGGGTGTATTTTGTTTTGTTTTGTTTGCTCTTGGGTCTCTATGAGTTCCTCATATATTATGGATATTAACCCTCTATTGGATATGCGATTTGCAAATATTTTCTCTCATCAAGAAGATTACCATTTCACTTTGCTGGTGGTTTCCTTCTCTATTTCCATTTGTTTATTTTTTGCTTTCATTGCCTTGGCTTTTGGAGTCAGACCGGAGAAATCATTGCCAAGATCTATGTCAAAGTGCTTGCTGCCTGTGTTTTCCTCTAGGAGTTTTATGGTTTGAGGTCTTACATTCAAGTCTTTAATCCATTTTGAGTTAATTTTTGTATATGGTGTGACGCAGTATTCTACTTTCATTCTTTACATGTGGCTAAACCAGTTTTCCCAGCACCATCTATTTATTGAAGAGATAGTCCTTTCTTCATTGCATATTCTTACCTCCTTTGTCACAAATCACTTGATCATATATGCATGGGTTTATTTCTAGGCTTCCTATTCTGTTCCACTGATCTATGTATTTATTTTTATGGAAATATCTAACTATTTTGATTACTGTAGCTTTAAGTTTAAAAAATCAGAGATTGTGATGCTTCCAGCTTTGTTCCTCTTTCTCAAGATTGGTTTGGCTATTCAGGGTCTTTGTGGTTCTATACAAAATTTAGGATTGTTCTAAATGCCATTGGAAGTTTGATAGAGATTACATTTAATATATAACTGCTCTGGGTGAGAATGGAAATTTTAACACTGTTAATTCTTCTAATCCATGAACACAGAATATTTTTCTATTTATTTGTGTCTCATCAATTTCTTTCATCAACGTCTTATAATTTTTCAGTATACAGGCCTTTCACCTCCTTGATTAAATTTATTCCTGGGTATTTTATTCTTTTTTAATTAGTTTTCTTGTAATGAGTGCTTTTTCTTTTCAGTTTAAAGGAGGTGTTGGGACGGGCACTGCGTGTTATATGTAAGTGATGAATCACTGAATTCTACTCCTGAAATCATCATTATACTATATGTTAACTAACTTGGATAAAAAATGAGAAGAGAAGAGAATAGAAGAGAAGAGAAGAGAAGAGAAGCGAAGCGAAGAGAAGAGAAGGTCCTTTCACATTTCTTATAAGGCTGGTTTAGTGGTGATGAAGTCCTTTAGGTTTTGCTTGTCTGGAAAACTTATCTCTTTTAATTCTGAATGATAATCTTGCAGGTAAGTATTCTTGGTAGGAAGTTTTTTTTCTCTTCAGCACTTTGAATATATCATATTCCCTTTTGGCTGGCAAAGTTGAATATATCACTCCCTTCTGGCAGGCAATGTTTCTTCTGAGAAATCTGCTGATAGGTTGATGGAGGTTCTGTGTATATAAGAAGTTGTTTTTTTCTTGCTGCTTTTAAAAGATTCTCTTTTTATGTTTAACTTTTGACATCTTAATCATAATATGTCTTGGGTGGATATATTTGGGTTCATCTTATGTAGAAGTCACTGGGTTCCTGGACATGGATGTCTGTTTCCAAGGGCAGTCAAGTTTTCTGCCCCTTTCTTGCTCTCTCTTCTACTTCTGTGACCCCTCTAGTGTGAGTGTTATTCCTCTTGACGTTGTCCCTTAAACTATCTTCACTTGTTAAAAGTTCTTTTTCCTTTTGTTGTTTCATTTGGGTGAGTTCTATCGTCCTGTCTCACAGATCACTGATCCTTTCTTCTGTTTCACCTAGTCTGCTGTTGAACACATCTAGTGCATTTTCAGCTATTTATTGTATTCTTCGGCTCTGTGACTTCTCTTTGATACTTGCTTATATTTTCTACTGTTGAAGTTATCACTGTGCTCATCCATGCTCAAGTTCGGTAACACATTTATGATTATTGTTTTGAACTCCTTACCATGTAAATTAGCTATGTCCATCTCATTAAGTTTATTTTCCCCGAGATTTTATTTCATTCTTTCACTTGGAATATATTCCACTGTCCCCTCATTTTGCTTGACTCTTTGTATTTGTTTCTATGTGTTAAGTGAAACAGTTACTTCCCCGTATTGAAGGAGTGGCTTTGTGTACTAGATGAAACTTATCATTCAACCTTGCCCTAGCTTTTGGTTGTCTCTCAAACTTTGTGGTTATCTAAATGGCCAGGTTTATTCTTGATAGGTCTCTGTGATTGAGGGTTTGTGAAGACTTGACAATGTTCCAAAAGAAGGGATCTCAGTTACCACCTGGTTTCATGCTGACTGGGAGCCAGACCCTCAGGCAGCAGCTTTTGAAGTATGCAATCGTAAACCTCGCTGGCCTCCAGACCAGGTGATCCAGAGGGGTCTCCTGCCTGACAGCTGCAATGTTTAGGGGTCCAGATGAGTGGATAAGCTCCTTTCTGAAAGGTACCAGAGAGCCATAGTGAGGCTGAGGAAGAGCACAAAGATGATGTTTCCTGGTCTATTTTCTCAAACAACACCTGTAGCCTCTAGAATGTGTAAAAAAATTGAAGGCTTCCGTTTAGGCTGAAGCTCTAGGAGAAGTAAATTTGCATGTTTTATAGCAAACTGGCAGTGTGTTTCGGTCTGCTGTCTGTGTAGTGCCCAGGGGATGGTGATCTGCCAAGAAATGCCTCTCCAATTGTTACAGTTCCATGGGATTGTCCTGGGTCCCATGGAGCCAGGCATGCAAGTCCCCTGGGACACCAGAGCCACGAGATAAAGGGGTGTCTCCTATGTGGACAGTGCTGCCTGCTGGCATTAGCAAGGCCAAGGAAATGAAGGCCAGAGTATGTCACCAGCTTTAGCCAGACAGTGGAAGAACACAGAGCTGGGGCATGTTCAGCGGCTTTAGCAGGGCAGTGAGAGTACAGGGACTGTGCATGACTCCCAGGGCCTGCAAGTAGAGGGAGAGTGCAAAAATGGTGCTAGCCAGGGTCTCTGTCTCTGGAAAGAGTCTCAGTAGGCCCTGGTTCCACTAGCAGATGCTTAAAATGAGCTATCAAATCTCTGCATATAGTCTAGGCACTGTTGCTTTTGGGTCCTCAGGCAAGAAAGTTTGTATGTGAGTCCTTTCAAGAGAAGCTTCAGAGTTCTTGACAGCCCTTTGGTTTTCAAAGACAGACATTCTGGGGTCTTATCTCTCTGATGCAAATCCCAAATGCTGGGGTGCCTGATGTGAGGCACAAATCTCTTGCTCCTCAAGGAGAAGTCCTAGATTTGTGAGATTCATCCTGACTGTGGGTTGTAGTGCCAGAGGTAGAGTTTTTGGTAAGATCACATCTCTGCCTCTCCTACCTATCTCGATGTGGCCTTATCACATTTTATCATTTGTTCTGATGGAGTTATTTGACTAATTTTCAGGTCTTTTTCTCAATTGTTCCACATGTAGATGTAGATTTGGTATGCTCATGTGAGGAAGTGAGTTCAGCATCTTCCTAGGCTGCTATCTTGGACTCCTCATGTTTGTATTTAAACTTTGAAGAAATAAATAGAATCATATAATTTGATAACTAGACTTTTCTGTTTTTTAAATTTATTTATTTATTTTTGAGAGAGAGAGAGAGAGAGAGAGAGAGAGAGAGAGAGAGAGAGAGAGAGAATCCCAAGTGGGCTCCACACTGCCAGCATGGACCAACATGGCTTTTGAACTCATGAACCATGAGATCATGACCTGAGCCAAAATCAAGAGTTGGACACTTAACTAACTGAGCCACTCAGGTGCCCCTGGACCTAACTTGTTAAGACCCTTATTTTAAGTGCTTATATTTGGAGAAAAACAACTTCATTTGAGTATTTATTTAAAATGGAATAAACCAGTCCAGCAGATAATGGGTTAAACCCAATCTGCTTTAAGGTAGTTGTTTTCTTATGACAGCTACCAAATCTCTATTTGACTGGAGTGGCCATCTGTCCCCACCTGTTGTGAATAAGAACCAGATTCCATCTCTAGATGGACAGCATTCACTGTTTCACAATCCATATCAACATTTTTGGAGCTTAATGTTAATCAAAATTTTTATTGTTAAATGCTTGTCATTACTTAAAATGCATGCTATTTAAAAACAACTAGTAGAAGTAAAAATGGCAGTTTTTCTAAACAAAAGAGTCCAGTATATGTCAAATGAACTCCTGCTAATACAGTGTGGCCAAGGAACAGTGTGTGTGGTTATTCAGATACTCAATTAACAATGCTATATATACACAATTTTTAAAGAACTGGATTATATAATGATGTATTTAACCCCAAAACATAGTAAATACTTAACATTAAAAGAAAGATTCTGATGGGATTTCAATACTTCAAAATCATTTCTATCCATTTCAACTACCATTTATATGTATGAAAGTATGAATGAGGTACGTATGAAAAAGTTAGGAATAGTTGAATGCTAGACAACTGGCAACTTCCAAGTTAGTGGGAATTTTATTCTGTTACAATGTACACTTTTCCTACATATATTGCTTCAGGTTGATGCAAAGCCTAGCAACCAAGAACTAGCAACGATTAAGAAAGAAACACAAATGGGGACCATTCTCTTTCACCACACACAAAATACATGTGAGACAGGAAACTATCAAAATACTAGAGGAAAACAAGCAACAACCTCTTTGACATCAGCCTCAGCAATTTCTTCATCAGAGGCAAGGGGAACAAAAGCTAAAATTATGACTGGGGCTTCATCAAGATAAAAAGCTTCTGCAAAGCAAAGGAAATAATGGAGCAGCCTATGGAACGGGAGAAGATATTTGCAAATGACATATCTGATAAAAGGTTAGTACCTAAAATCTATAAAGAACTTATCAAACCTGACACCCAAAAACCAAATAATCCAGTTAAGAAATGGGCAGAAGACAAGAATAGACATTTTCTTAAAGAAGACATCCAGATGGCTAATAGACACATGAAAAGATGTTCAACATACCTCATCATCAGGGAAATATAAACCAAAACCATGATGAGATACTATCTCACACCTGTCAGAATGGCTAAAATTAACAACACAGGAAACAACAGGTGCTGGTGAGGATATGAAGAAAGAAGAACCCTCTTGAAAATTGGTGTAGCCACTGTGGAAAATAGTATGGAGGTTCCTCAAAAAGTTTAAAATAGAATTACTCTCTTATTCAGAAATTGCACTACTGGGTATTTACCCAAGGAATACAAAAATACTAATTCAAAGGGATACATACACCCCTGTTTAGTGCAGCATTACTTACAAGAGCAAAATTATGGAAACAGCCCAAGTGTCCATCAATAGATAAGTGAATAAAGAAGACATGGTATATGGATACAGTGGAATATTATTCAGCCATGAAAAAGAAGGAAATTTTGCCATTTGCAATGACATAGATGGAGCTAGAGAACATTATGTTAAGTGAAATTAGTCCGTTGGAAAAAGACAAACACCATGTGATTTCACTTACATAGGAATTTAAGAAACAAAACAAACAAGCAAAGGGAAGAATGAAAGACAGGGACAGAGACTATAGAGAACAAAGTGATAGTTGCCAGAAGGGAGGTGGGTGGGAGTTGGGTAAAATAGGTGATGGGTATTAAGGAGTGCACTTGTGATGCACACTGGATGATATATGGAATTGTTGAATTACTACATTTATACCTGAAACTAATATTAAACTGTATGTTAACTAACTGAAATTTAAATAAAAACTTAAGGGGCACCAGTGTGGCTCAGTCAGTTGAGCATCTAACTTCGGCTCAGGTTATGATCTCACGGTTCATGAATTCAAGTCCTGCCTCTGGCTCTGTGCTGACAGCTCAGAGACTGGAGCCTGCTTCGGATTCTGTGCCTCCCTCTCTCTCTGCCCCTCCCCCACTCGCTCTCTGTCTGTCTCTCTCTCTCTCTCAAAAATAAACATTAAAAAAATAAACAAAAACTTAAAAATATTTTTTAAATGTTTCTGTGTTTTCTAAATTTATTGTGAAGAGCCCCACATGTTCATTATCTGTTATTTTTCTTGTTTCTTCATCCATACTGTCTTGCCTCCTCATGAACCTGTTTGTTATTAGTTAAGTAGTGGACACAGTATGTGAAAATCTGTAGAAATAATTTGAGACCTTGATTACATTCTCTTCCTTGAAAGATGCTTTACTTTGTTACTGGCAGTTAGAGAAACCAGCAATCTGAGATCATCTTGATTCAGTTTCAAGAATTAATAATGACTTGAAATTGAGCTTCAGGCTTGAGAGGACAGTCTACTTACAGTTCCTGCTTATTCCTAGTGGGAGATGTGGAGTGTCTTATTTGAGAGTCTGGGGTATTTATGAGCCTCCTTCCCAACTTCGATCGGTTCTAGATGCCAAGTTTTATTCTTCTACAGGGCTCTCAGAAGTCCTGTTCAGTTTCTCAGCTTCTCAGTTATATCCTTCAGGACTAGCAAACATCTGAGTAGAAACCTTGTCCCTCATGGGAGGCTCAACTCTCTAGTCATTTTCCTATCTTTCCCACAATTTAGCCTTGTTAGATCTCTGGTGCCTCCAAGTAATACCTTGTAGTATATTTTGTCCAGATTTTGTTATTCTCAGTAGGAGAGTTGGTCTAAATTTTGACCCTTATAGAAGTGGAGGTCCTTGAATGATTTTGTTAGCTAGTGTAGAATTGCAGATAGCTCAGACAACAAAAATTATATAATATAAATAATATAGAATTAAATATATATTATTTTATTTTACATTTTTGGCTAAGGGTCTAATGGTATCACTTCTTTAAGTTATTCTCATACTACAGGAATCAGTATTAAAATTTTTTAATGTTTAGTTTTGAGAGAAAGAGAGAGACAGAAATGAGCAGGGGAGGGGCAGAGAGAGAGAGAGAGGAAGACACAGAATCCAAAGCAGGCTCTAGGATCCAAGTTGTCAGTGCAGAGCCTGATGCAGGGATTGAACCCATGAACCATAAGACTGTGACCTGAGCCGAAGTCAGAGGCTTAACTGACTGAGCCACCCAGGACCCCTTTTTGGAATCAATATTCTTTAAATCAAGTTGGGAACAACTGCCAATCCACCCACTTGTGACAAGTTACCTAGTCACAGCAGAATGTGAAGAAACCCTATTGAAAGAAATAAATAGTTTCTAGAGAATGTTAAGCAAATTCCTCCAAGGCCAAATCACTAGACAGGCAGGCCATTCATTGCTCTTTACATTTTGCCTTTGGAAAAGGGCACAGGGTCCAGCTCTGTGGAGAACCAGTAGCCATGTTGCAAGGTCACTCCATCAGCAATGTGGCTAGGCCTACAGGCCACTGAGAATACTCTCTGCTGTTTTCTGGATTGTTTGATATGATCATTATTTCAGAAGGCTTACCTAAAACTTAGTTACTGACCAAAAAACAGTAAGGAATGTCTCAAACACATAAGGAATTCATATTATTAGGGGCACCTGGGTGGCTCAGTCAGTTAAGTGTCTGACTTTGGCTCAGGTCATGATCTCATGGTTTGGGTTTGAGCCCTGCATCAGGCTCTCTGCAGTAGGCACAGAACCTGTTTCAGATCCTCTGTCCCTCCCCAGTTCATGCTATCTCTCTCTCTCTCTCTCAAAAGTAAATAAACATTAACAAAAAAATTTTTAAAGAAAATCTTATTTTTGAAGTGATATGATTATTAGTAACAGGAATTAGATGTTTAGCATATGCCTGAACAAGATAAACTAGAACTTAAAATGTTATGTACTTCTCATTAGAAATGGAGAAAACAAATTCCTAGATGTAACAATATCATTTTCAAAGAAATATGTTAAGTATATATTACAGACAAAACTTTATTTCCTATAGAAGTGCAGTCTGAGTTTACTTAAAATAGAAAGATGAAATATTTTATAAAAGTACCTTTGAAAGTTTTACCATGTATCCAAATTGAATTATAGGATTTTACAGGAATTATACAATCCCACTCCTGATTTATAGATTTAGGGTTCAAAGTAGATTATTTGTTGATTGAATGGCTACCACCACCACTATCTTTTGATGGCCATCTACCACCCAAAGTCAGCCCTCAGTTCAAGACATATCTGCCAAAAGGAGACTATGAATGTAATTAATCATCATGTTCAAGTTTTTCTTTTCTTTTCTTTTTTAAAAATATTTTTAATGTTTATTTATTATTGAGACTGAGAGAGACAGAGCATGAGTAGGAGAGGGGCAGAGAGTGAGACACAGAATCTGAAGCAAGCTCTAGGCTCTGAGCTGTCAGCACAGAGCCCGATGGGGGGTTGAACCCATGAACTGTGAGATCATGACCTGAGCCAAAGTCAGACGCTTAACTGACTGAGCCACCCAGGAGCCCCTGTTCAAGTTTTTCAATTCATCTCTATCATGTCTCAGATTTGTCTATCCCTCTAATTTTCTACTCTTTCCAAATCATCCTGAATTGCTTACTTCCACCCTCTCCTCTAAACATAATCCTCAGTTTTAGTAAGCTCAAGAACCTTCAGTGGTTTCTGGGTACTCAGCCTGGACTTCAAGGCTTCAACATCAGCTGGTTTTGGTCTACTTTTTCAGAATCTCTTCGCATTACTTTTCAAATAAATCTCTATTTTATATAAGTCAATCATCTCACTATTTCCCACATGGTGCTTATTATTGCTTTTGTGATTCGCTTCTAGTTTAGATACGCACCTTTCTTATTTATCCAAACTCTACCCAAATATCAAGAACCTAGCGCTCATTTATCAGCGCATTTATCCAAACACTACATTTTCCTACATATCGTCTTTCCCTGTCAAAACTGATCCATGCTTCTCAGCCTTTTTTTTTTTTTGAGATTATATTTTGTTCATAGTTCAAAATGCCAACATTTGGAGTGCATTCTATACTTGCTTTCATTTTATCAATGGTGTTGCACAGCTACCGAGTCAGGGGTGGAATCTTTGTAAACTTCTAAAGTGCCACTCAGAAAATGTATGCTGAACAAATGCCTCCAAAATATATTCAACCTACTATTCAGATCTAAGTAACAGACCATAATGGGCTGCTTAGCCCAGAAATGACTACTTTCTTCATTCCTTTGTTGATGAGCTATCCAGATGACAAAATGGAAAGGTCAAAATCTTCTTTTTCAAAACTTTTTTTTGATAGAGATCTAGTTCCTGGTGGGTTGTTTTCTTCCTTGGGTTATGCAAGATGAAATGACAAATTCTTCTACATTAATTATATGTTCTCTATTTTATGGTTTCATGCTTTCTGTACAAAATATGAAAACTTTTAGTTAGAGAAAGAGAAATACCATATGATTTCACTCATATGTAGAATTTAAGAAATATACAAAAAAAAGAGAAAAGAAAAAAGAGAGAGACAAACCAAGAAACAGACTTCTAAATAGAGAGAACAAACTGATGTCTACAGGGGGGAGGTGAGTGGGGGAAAGGGACAATAGAAGAAGGGGATTAAGAATTAAGAGTACACTTAACCATGGTGAGCACTGAGTAATGTATAGAACTGCTGAGTCATTATATTGTATACCTGAAACTAATATAACACTATATGTTAACTATACTGGAATTAAAATAAAAAACCTAACAAAAATAAATAAATATGAAGACGGGGGGGGGCAAGAAAAGTATTTAAATAAATTGGTAATACATTTTTTCCTAGATGCCTTAAGCAGATAATTCTCTTAGATTCTTATGCAGTAAATGTTTTGGTAGTTATGCTTGACTGGAAAGGAAGAAGATATAAACAGGAAAGAAGGAATTCCAGTTTAGTACATTAACCAGGGAAAACATTAACAGTCCTTTGGAATACAGTCCACAAAGAGCCTGTTTTGCAGCTGTAAGGTCAATAGAATTATCCTGTGGTTTCCTGCCTCGTTGATAAACTCCTTTAGGTAAAGATTGCTTCATTCCTTTCAAAGGAGGCCATATAATCACATGGTATTTCAGTGGACAGTTTTCGGATTTTTTTCTCCCAACCATTCTCCCCAGTGCGTAAAGCCTATTTTGATGAGGTAGCAATAAATACAACTTTATGATCCTAACCGGAAGTCTGAGACATTCTGTAGCCCCTATTTAAATATTGCTGTTCCCATAGCACTGATCCTTTACTCTGGCTGTCTGTGAAAATTGCTAAGGGAATTTTTAAACAATATTGATGCTTGAGGTACATCCTGGAATTTTTATCTAATTAATCTGGTCTAAGATTTTGGGTTCTATATTTTTTAAAAGCTCACCAGGTGACTTTAATATATAGTCATGGTTAAGAATCACTGTTCCAAGTGGAGAGAAAATGGGAGGTCTAGAACAATAAGGAAAAATCATGATTTCTGAACAGTAATAATAGGAATAATGTTTTATGGGTACTTATATATATTAGACAGTATGCTAACCATGTTTCATGCTGTATTTGTTATCTATTGCTACATAACAAATTACCATAAGGCTTAGTGGCTTAAAACAACATAGTTTCTGTGGTCAGAAATTTGGAAGCTACTTTCTTAAGTGTCCTGGTTCAAGGTTTCTCTTGAGGCTGTAGGCAAGATATCAGGCAGCAGTCATCTGAAGTCATCTGAAGACTGGGGCTGGATGGTCCTTTTAGAAAAAATCTCAGAGGTGTGGATGTTGGCAGAAAAACTTAGTTTCTTTCTGGCTATTGGAAGAAGTCCCCAGTTCCTTACCACGTGGGCCTCCTCTTAGAGCTACTTGAGTGACTTCACAATATGATAGCAAACTTATCCCAGAACAAATGATCCCACAGGGAGCAAGGAAGAAATCACTTGCCTTTTATGACCTGGTCTTAAACTTACATGTCATCAATTATGCCACATTTTCTCAATAGAAGTGAATCACTAAATACACTCTACTCCAGGGAAGGGAGGTCACGCTCCATCTTTTGAAGGTAGGAGTATCAAAGAATTTGATGTATTTTTAAAATACACTTTTCTGGAATAACTTTTCTGAACAGATTTACAGAACAGTTGCAAAAATAATACATTATTTTCCATATACCCCACACTGGGTTTCACTTTCCTCTAGTGTCATTATCTCACATCACTTTGGTACATTTGTCAAAGCCAAGGAACCAACATTAACATGTCACTATTAGATGAATTCCAGACTTCATTCAGATATCACCTTTTTCTTTCATTAATGTCCCTTTTTCTCTTCCAAGGTCCATCGAGGATACTGTGTTGCATTTGGTTACCATGTCTCCTCTGGTCTCTGACCATTTCTCAGTTCCTGCATGTTTTTCATGACCTTGACAGTTTTAAGGAGTACTGGTCACTTAGTTTTTAAAATGTCGCTCAATGTGGGTTTCCCTGATATACCTTCTCATGATTAGATGGGGTTATGGGTTTTTAGAAAGATTCCCACAGAGGTCAAGTGCTCTTCTCATCAGAACACTTCAGGGAATACTTGGTATCAATATGACTTCTCTGTCATAATGTTACCTTGATCATTTAGCCAAGCAGTATCTACTAGGTTTTTCCATATATTTAGTATTTTTTTTTCCTTTGTATACTCTCTTCTTTGGAAGTGGGTCACAAATCTCCATACTCAAGGTGAGAAGAGTTAAACTTCACCTCCTGGAGGAGTAGCTACTTAAATTACCTGGGATTCTTTTGTAGAAAAGATTCATTTGGACCTAGTTTACAGCTGCACACATATATTCTCTCTTTCCATTTTTACAACAATCCTACAAGGACTATTGCTATTCCTACAGGTGACACAGCTAGTTAAGGCCTGGCACTTGACACAAGGTTTGTTTGATTCCAGAGTGGGTATTTTTTCCACTGACCACCCCCCCACCTTGGCAGTAATAAGAATCTGTTTTTAGTACCATTGAAATATATTTTTGATATTCTACAAAATTCCCAAGAAAACGTTTAAAAGGGCAATATAAAGCTTTGCTTGATTAAATCTTGTTGCGTATTGTTTTCCAGTGTACATCTACTTCCCCAATCCAGCTTTGAAAGCAGTGACAGAGTTTAATATATTGTTTCCTCTGAGCACCTAGTACTCAGCAGATACTTACTAGCTGAGAAGAAAATGGCTCTTTTTCATAGTTTCCCACTTTATCCTGAATGTCTACTATCAGATGCCAAAACTTAAAATGGTTGATCTCTTAATGCTCAGATCCAGGGCTAAGGGTTGAGAAACAACAGGGCTCACACCAGAATGAATGGCGAGAACCTGGGGATCAGGGTAGAACCATAGGATAAGTAGGAAATGTTAGCTTAATCTTACACTGCTCCTACTCTGATGAGCAATTATGACTAAAGACAGATACCAGTTCAGGTTACTTAGCAAATACTCAGCCCAGATTCCTCTCAGGCAATGGGTGTAATTTTTGGATATCTAAAGTAGAGGGCTGTTTTCATGCCATCAAAGATTAAACATCATATTTCTGGGTCATACCTAACGAGTCATTTTCTCCAAATCTAGAGTATTTGGAACTCTAGATCCAGGAGAATAGTATGAGTCAGTCCTTTTTTCTAGGCTAGGTATCCAGATGGCTCAGGTAGATGTCCCACAGGTTAGTTTAACTGGAATGTTCTTTCTCTCTGAGATACAAAAGCAAGTCTATGGAGAGAAAGGCAACAAACCTCCATTCCTCTCTCCCCATCCTTCCTGACCTTCTCCTATTTGCTGTGTAGATGGACAAATGGATGCAATCCAAAGGAAAGGGCTAGTTCTGGATATGGTCAATATGCTAGCAAACTTAGGGCCCTCCACAGGAAGATGACAGCTCATCAGATCAATTACAGGGCAAAACGTTTTCCTTCTCTTAGCCTTCTAGCAAGTAAGTATGTTCAGAAGCCATATCTGATTTTCCTCTCCTTCATTCAAACTACTGTTTCCTGGAGGAGCAGAGAAGGAGGGACAAATCACTTCCTCACCCTTATTCATAGTTAAGAGACTCCCGGGTTCAGATCCTTAGAGATTCCAGGGAAAAAGGAAAAGCTTCCTCCCCATCAATATGGGGTGTAAGGACGCAGCAGAACTTATAGATACACGTAAAGATGTGTCTCTATGATGTTAGTGGGCAGATACTCTCACATGTCGCACTAGAAAAATATGAACTTAAGCGTGGTCTGGGAAGAGAGAAGCACCTGCCGGAGGCTGTTCAGAAAAGCAGGTAGGTTTCAGAGCTGACCTAGCTGCTTTCTCAGCTGCTGGCTGCTGTTCTGCGCAATCTCCATCCCGGCTTATCTGCGAGGGCTCCTAGCATGTCAGTCAGCCGTGAGCCTCCAGCCCACGGTGCTCAGCACCGTGAGCTGGGGGCGGGCGCACAAACTGGGATTCAAATCCTGACTCTGCCACCTACCACCCAGGAGACCTTAAACAGGTGAACCAATCTCTGTATCTCAGTTTCCTCAAGGGTAACACAGAGATAGCAATGCCTAACTGCCTAAGGTCATGTGAGAATTAAATGAGAAAATGAATTAGTGTGACTTGCCTATCAGTACTGTGGTTGGTTCAGTAAGTGCTGGCTTTCTACTCAACAACTGACATTATGTAGACAAATGAGTGTGGCTGTGTTCCAATAAATGTTTATGGACAATGAAAATTAAAAAAAAAAACTTCCTTTTTTAACGATCTCAAGACTTCAGGATAGGGAAGTGTGGATATAAATTAAGGGAAAAAATGTTAGGAATTTTCATGATAAACCAAGTGAGTGGTTTACAGGCTGTAAGATAAGGTCTTCCTAGACTTGACATGTGGCTAGTCTGAATTCAGCTATGTCGTAAGTGTAAAATAAATACCAGACTTTGAAGACTTAGTTTGAAAAAAGAATCTAAAATATTTCATCAATATTGAAAAACATTGATTACATATTTAAGTGCTATTTTGGAAATGTTGGGTGAGATAAAATATATTATTAAAGTTAATTTCAACTGCTTCTTTTCCCTTTTTATTTTTGTTAAACATTTTTTTTGTTGTTATTTTTGAGACAGAGCATGAGCAGGGGAGGGGCAGAGAGAGAGAGAGAGAGAGAGAGAGAGAGAGAGAGAGAGGGAGACACAGAATCTGAAACAGGCTCCAGGCTCTGAGCTGTCAGCACAGAACCTAATGTAGGGCTTGAACTCACAGACCGCAAGATCATGACCTGAGCTGAAGTCAGACACTTAGCTGATTGAGCCACCCAGACACCCCTTCTTTTCCCTTTTTAAAATGTGGCTACCAGAAAACTTAAAATTGCACATGTCTCGCAACGTGTTTTTCTGACCTCGCTATTCTAGGACGCTGAAGTAGTACTGAGAGATGAACACCACTGGATTACATCCTAAGGCCACGAAAGAGTTAACACATCTCTCCAAGGCACTGCTTGAAAGTAACTCAATTACAAAGGAACGTGAAGCCAAATATGTCACAAACTGCTAATCACATCATTAAACATTGTCTCCCCTATTGCAGAATGTAATCACTTATGAGAGCAGAGAGCTCAGGGACTTTCAAATCACGGAAAATTTCAAATATCCATTCAGGAAATCTTGTCATCCCTGCTACATTTGTCATGATCTAATCTGGCTGCGATTTAGCGCATGACAGTCTTATCACAATCCACAAATGCACACAAGCAGAACAAGTATTCTTATTTACGCTCAGAGTCATGAAAAGGGTGGTCTCTTTTTAAAATAATGCGCTTAACTAATGGACTGCCCCTTTAACTGTTGGGAAGGCCAGAGATAATGAAAGGCAGACACAAACTAACCAACATTAATATTCAACTGGATGATTATCTAATTGATAATGGTCAATTATCAAGGGTTTATTTAAACGTGAGGATAAATGGATATTCTTCATTTTCGATTGTTCCTCAAAACTCAGTAGCTCCGGGGCGCCTGGGTGGCTCAGTCGGTTAAGCCTCCGACTTCGGCTCAGGTCAGATCTCACATTTGTGGGTTCGAGCCCCGCGTCGGGCTCTGTGCTGACAGCTAGCTCAGAGCCTGGAGCCTGCTTCTGGTTCTGTGTCTCCTTCTCTCTCTGCCCCTCCCCCTCTCATGCTTTGTCTCTCTCTGTATCAAAAATAAATAAAACATTAAAAAAATTAAAAAAAACAAAACAAAACTCAGTAGCTCCTAAACTTTTAACTTACTGCCTTGTAGTAGTAACTTCCTAGAAAAAAGAATAAAAACAATACAACACAAACAAAAGAAACAATATTTGTATCGAAGGACTCTAAAAAATCTATGGTCAGTTATTTAGAAAAAACATTTACAAGGGGAACAATCAACTTTTTAAATGTATAAGTAAGTTTTGATACGTTCTTATACATAAAAAGTGTCTTCTTTTTAAAAGAGAAGATCCATCCCTTTTACTCCTACGGCATCATGTTGCATTCCATTTCTATTTTTTCCTAAATTTTTCTACAATACAGCTTAAGTATAGGTATCATCACCTCAATATGCTTGATACAAAAATTTTGAAATTCCCAAGCTCATAATTAAGAAGCTAAATAATTTTACTTCTTTTTCAGCCCCCTTGGAAGGTTGAAGCAGTGTTGTATTACAGTCTTGATGGCAGTGCCTGCAATGTTATTACCCACTGTTAAGTTTTAAAGATAGTCACGAGAAAAAGAGAAAATTCAATACAAGGAATTCCCCTTAGCACAGAGGGAAATTCCTTAGCTTTGCTTGCTTGGGCTGTGGAAAGTAAGCAGCTAAGTTCTAGGACTAGAAAAATGCTCTTAAAGGGCAATTTTACTACAGGTAGGAATGAGACTTTCCAGAAGAAATAACACACAGTGTTTTAATAGACTGGCCACCCAACTCAACCAGAGTTTTAAAAATAAGGGAGATACCTTATAGTTGTAATAAGTACAATACTCTATAAAATTTGCAATGTTGCTATTAAAAATATATATCACGACAGGAGGGATTCCTACCCGTGAGTGTGTTCATTTAAAAAAACCTGACTTTGCAACTCTTCCTTCTATAATTTTGGATGTGCTTTCATCGTAGAATGCCAGCAAGGCCAAATTCCACACACCAGATTACAGCTGAAAAAACAGTGCACCTCGAAATAAAGTAGACCATGAGCTCAGAACCAGCAGATTCTAAAGGCAGACAGAGTACAAAACAGAAACCAGCAGCCCTTTGGAAAGATCAGGAAAACATCAAAATTGTCTCAGGCACTCTTAGCTGATTAAATGTATTTCTGTCAAGTAGATTTCACTTCCTAGTACAACTCACGCTTTCTCAGGACCGTAGTGAGGACTGCAGAAATGATGCAATCACTTTGGAGGGCTGTTTGACAGTTTCTTTTAAAATTAAACAAGTATCTCCTCTATTCTTCTGGGTATTTATCCAAGAGAAATGTAACCTCGTGCAGATGGAACCCCAGGACTGTTGTGAACATGAAATGAGATTACGTATGGGAAAGTGGCTTATGCAGAGCTGTGCATGGGGTGGGAGCTTATTACATAACACTTTTAAAATTTCTTTTCATGTTTTTGGACATGTTAGCAAGAGCACAGGATTTCAACAGTGCAGACTTGTGTTTATGTCCTGGCTCTACTCGTCACCTGTTATCTTCATTCAGTCAATATTTTTGAGTGTCTACCAAGGCACTCTTCTACATGTTAGGGATATTATATTGAATGTGGTGATCCAAGTCTTTACTCTTATGGGGTTCACATTCTGGCGCCTTGGGCAAGATGTTTACATTTTCTGAGCTTTAGTTTCCATCTCTGTAACTCAATTCAATTCAATTCAATTCAGCACCCTCAACATGTTAGATACTGTACTAAGTTAGGGAGCACAAGAATCAAGTAGATAGAACTAGATAGATAGGACGGTGCTTTCCAGTAGTTTACAAGTCCAATGGGGGCAGCAGATAGTGGAGGTAAATTCAATGGAGAATAGGAGGTGCTGAGAGGCATAAGGACTCAGTGCTGTGGAGAACACTGAACCCAGTCCTTGGTGGTATGGATACTGGCTGCAGGAATAGTTCAGAGAAGGCTTCTTGGAGGAAGAACACTTAAATGCAACATGCAGAGTAAACCAGGTGAGATGTATTCACAATTTCACCATATTATGAGGAAGATGAAATGAGAATATAGTGGGGAAGGTATTTATCAGTCCCTAACATCCTTTGTAAGGTAAAGCAATATTATTTCTGTTTTTAGGGCAACAGTGTTAAAACAGAAAATCGTTGAGTAGTCCTGAATCTAGTTTATTGTCTCTCTGACAATATGTTGTTGTCCTAACACATGTGCTTAATCTGGGTTTTCCACATCTGTTTCCTAGATCCTAGCACTTCTAGCTTTCTGCCTGAAGAAGTCGAGTAATTGAATGAATTGTTTTTAATCATATGGGGCCAATTCTGACTTCCAGTTAAGTTCCTGGGCTTGCTAAATTCACAGTCTGTGGTGTGGCTCTGTGGTAGGCCACACTGGCCTCTAAGCATGAAATAGGCTTTCAAAACAGCTAAGCTTCTTGCTCTTCTGGAACCCATTGAGCACTTAATAATTTTTTTCAATTTAATTGAAAGGCTCTGTTTATGGGACTTGAATACAGTTTATACCATAAATAACTAGAACTATAAAGCAGTCTGGAAAACACTAACTCTGCTGCAGAACTTCTGCTCTTCATTTGCTGCTTTGTCTTATGTGCTACCCAAACCTCTGAATAAGATGAGAGGTAGGAAGTAGGACTGGGGACAAGGGCTTAGAAAATTACTCTTTCCAAATACTGTAGCATGAAAATGAACTTGGATAAAGCATGTCATTAGAGAAATACAGGCTACATTCAGCACATCCTCATTCCATCGTGTGAACTTATACTGAGTGAAAGCTTTCACGATGGCATCAGCAATTAAGATGAAAGCCACTCCAACTCCAGGAACTTTAGCCTATTTCAGTAGATTTTGAAAAAAAAACTATTTAAAGTACTTCATCTTCCTCTGGCCGGTTGCAATAGCTGTTAAATGGAGCAAGGATCCTATTAATGGCAAGGATCTAGGCAAATGTTATACTCTGTCTTCAGAAACATTTAAACTACCATCAGAAGTGAAAGATGTTTTCTGAATTGTCAGAAAAGTGAGTCTGTTATATGGAGATTCCCATTCCAAAATAATGGCAGATAACTAGGCAGAAACAAAATCACTGGTATATCCAACAAAAGTGAGCCCTATGCAAAGTCTAATAGTGCCCTCTCCCCACCCTGGGTGCTCTCAAGAGCCCCTTCGTGTGAACAGGGAAAGCGTGCATGATGAAATAAGAACAAGAGATGTCCTTATTGTTTTGAAAGGACAAGCTTACCAACAATAAAAGGTGCTTAAGGTATCCAGGTTAAGGTCATCCCTTAGCCTTCCAGCCCTGGCATCAGTGCCTTATATTTGTAGGCAACCAGACTTCTGAGCTCAGGGGCCTGTCTCTGGAAAGATCTCATAGGATCCTGTCATAGCCTTGGGGCTCAAATCACAGTATAAAGTCAACATCTTACATTTGGCAATGACCATGGGAAGCAGCTCATTTTTGGGTGGGAAGAAGAGAAGAGTAGGGAAAAGTTCTAGAAAGAGAAAGACTGATTGGGGCAGAGAGACTTGGCCTAGAGTCAGAAAAGACACTAAATCTTAGAAGAAAATGAAGGAAGGAAAAAGAAAAGAAAAATAGAAGGTGAGGTGGGGGTCGGGGGACAAGGAAGATGTCTTCCCCAGCTTCTAAGCCTTCAAGAACCATATTGGGCCTATTTGTTTGGAGAGGAATGGGGTGTGTAGGAATCTGATGCAAACCCTGGTTCATTTAGCAGATACTTATTCAGGATTTAACAGTTCCAATCCTTGTTTTTGGTGCTGAGGATTCAGCAGTCAACAGAAACAGAAATCCTTGCTCTCATGGAACCTAGATTCTTTGGGAAGGTCTAAAGTGGCCAGATATCTAGTGTCACTGCCCAGTGACTGAGGTGTGCAGTCAGCCCCTTTGTCACAGAGAATAATGTCCCCTGCTACTTCCAGGATTACACCATTCAATTTTTAAATAATAAATGGCCTATATCTGCCTGGTAGATTACAATTGCTTTGAGGTCAAAGGCGATATCTTATTTGTTTATTTCAGTATTTAATGCCCAGAAGGAAACTTAGTATCTGGCCCATAGTTAGCATTTAATAAACGTGGTCAAGTTGACTCTTGAACAACATGGGGGTTAGGGGCACTGACTCACCCGCACAAGTTAAAATCTGGCATCTAACTCTAACTCCCTCAAAACTTATATACCAAGAGCCTACTGTTGACAGGAAGCCTTACTGATAACACAAACAGTTGAGTGACACATTTTATATGTTATATATTGTATATACTGTATTTTTACAATAAAGCTAGAGAAAATATTCTTAGAGGAATCATAAGGAAATGGAAACATTTATAGTACCATACTATATTTATTGAAAAATATCCATGTAGAAGTGGACCCATGCAGTTCACACCAGCATTAAAGGCCAACTACAGTTAGTGTTTCATAACTATCTTCTGGGGAAAACTGTCCCTGTGAAGAGCAGCAACACGTGGGCACCGTGTACCCTACCCTACCGTGTCAGTGACTGGTCCAGGGACGGGCCCCCCGTTCCCCATTCCATGCCTCCTTCCCTCTGCACCAAAGGTGATTTTTTTTGAGTTGAATTCAACCAGCCTGGCTAATCCCAGGTGTGCAGACTTTCCATCACCTGCACCATGTCAACTCCTTTAAGGTATTTGTTCTAACAGAAGCACCTGAACTTTGGCTTAAACTTAGTCCACGGCCTTAGAAGCTTCTGCTCAACTGGCCTTTAAGTGGATCGAGAGTTCCTCCTGGGTGAGCAGATAAGTTCAGGCCAGGAGTTCAGGGCACACTTCCCCACTCAGCCAAGGTATGGTATTTCTTCTCAATGCATACTCTCAGGAAGCCCCAACATTGATGGGGGTTGACACAGGAAATAATTCCTCAGGGCCACTCGGGTCAGTCCATTCTACTCCTCAAAGGAGCAGTGAGTGCCAACTGGTGTGGAATTTGGGGCTGGGTATTCTTTCTCACTCACTGACTCAGAGGGATGGGATCTCTTCATATTCTAAGGAAGCGTTGGTTGATAGAAATCTGATGCAAGCCCACGTGTCTATTTGAATTTTCTAGCAGCCACATTAAAAAAAGTAGAAATTAATTTTAATAATGTATTTAGTATAACATACGCAAAATATTATCATTTAAAAATGTAATCAGGGGTGCCTGGGTAAGCCCAGTCGGTTAAGCGCCCGACTCCAGCTCAGGTCATGATCTCACAGTTTGTGGGTTTGAGCCCTGTGTCGGGCTCTGTGCTGACAGCTCAGAGCCTGGAGCCTGCTTCTCTCTCTGCCCCTCCTCCACTCGTGCTCTGCTTCACCCCGTCTCTCAAAAATAAATAAATGTAAAAAACTTAAACAAATGAAATCAATATAAAAATTATAAATGAGATATTTTACATCCTTTTTCCTACACAAAGTCTTCCACACTCACTGTGCATTTTACACTTAGAACATGTCTCCCTCTGCCCAGCTGCATCTCAAAAGCTCAGTGGCCACAGGAGGCTCATGGAGACTATATTGGACAGCTCAGTTCAGTGAGATCTCTGAGGACATCCTGGAGTGGTTGTTCCAGAACAAATCGTTTTGCATAAAGATCATTTAGGGACAAATAAAAAACGTTTATGAGTAGTTCTAATAAATGCTGTTTAGGGAAAATGTTTGTTCTTGCAACACAGACTACTAACTTTGTTTTAACAAAAGAATGTTAATGAGACAAGTTTTGCTTCCTTTTAGCCACTGAAATCTTAATACCTGGGTACACTGAGAAGTGGCAAAGCTGAGCAAGTGTTTAAACTTCCAGCGGGCAATTCTTACAGTACTGATCACTCTGCAAAGTGAAGTGGGCAGCAAGATGCTTTTCAGCACTGGGGCATTCAGCCCTGACCAAATAGGGACTCCTTGGTCAGCCCACTGCTTCTTTCCTGGTCTTTGTTTCCAGGGGCAAGACAAGAGTCCTTGAGTAAGGCACTGAAATAGACAGCATTTTGGTTTCCAAATTGCAGGCCCTGAGAGTTTTGTTGGCCTGCATGGACATGAACCGTTGTCCATCCACTGATAATCTTTAATTTTTAGTTGAAACTATTTATTGACTGCTGATTATGAGGCAAAAACACTGTTTCAGGGGCTTTGAGTTGTCTACCATATATTTGTACTATTTTCCAAATGTACATGGAAGATAATATAACAAATAAAATAAAAATTAATATGGATGCATTAATCAATTACTAGTAGCTATTTCTCCTTGACATTTTCCCACTCGAGGAATCTGTCTCTTGTGAGTGGCCTGGCCGTCAGTCAGTCAAGCTTCTCTGGCGGTGAGATCCTCCTACTCCTTCTTTGTTATTGAGTTAGTGGTCTCTTGTTAAGAAACATTGGGTTTTAGAACCAACCACACGCTCAGTTTAATTGCTCAATGTTAATACATTCAACATAGATGATTTCATTATGTGACATGCACTGGCTACTCTCCAGTATTTCCTTAGGCATAATAAGCTTTTACCATAAAAACCAAATCAATGTTAATCTGCAAAGCTGTCATTTTATGTCCACTGCCAAGAAGAAAAGAAAAAAACAAAGTGAGACAAAGTAAACCTTCATCAAGGAACTGGACTCAAATAATTATCAAACCAGCTCTCCCCAAGCCCTTGTAGCACCGATTCATAGGCTGAGGTTTCAAAGCATATTTTATTTAATTGCTGAGGGCAAGAGAATAGAAGGCATTTTTGAGCTAAGCTCTTTTTAGGGTCCTGGCCTGCTCTGCTTTGGAGAAGAACTGAAAAACAATCTTTAGTGTTTTCAAGCTGGTCTACTAATCCTACTAACGCTACTTCTCTCAGTTGCGTTGAGCGTAAACAGGTATGAAAGAGCAAAACGCTGCCCTGGTGTATAAGCAAAAAGCAGTCAAGTTTCAAAGCTGGCTGTTAGACAGTAGCCAGCAACATCCTCCTCCTATTTCCAAGCACACAGAGGCAAAGCAAGCTTTTTTTCTACCTCTTATAAACAATCTGTGTTTAAACAAGGCATACACAATGCCTTTTTCCCAGTCTCTTAGAGCTGGCCATTGTGATGTGTTTAATTACACTCCTAAATCCTAAAGAGTAAAAACAGCCAGCTAGGTAGTGACTGTTTGATCTACACATCTTGGCTGGAGATGTGAGTGCAAAGCAAACCTGTCCAGGCTCATGTTTCTATAGTCTTCCCGTCAGAAGCGGAGCCTGCGGCTTGAGGTCTAGCAGAGCCAAACTCGCCCCTTCCCCTGGAGGATGGCGAGAAGTACTCAGCGCACACCAGTTGCATTCATGAGGAAACAATCTTCCTGCCCACCCAGCACTATATTTAGAGCCATCTCTTGGCATGCAAACTTATATTTCTGGGCTTTCTGCCACTCAGACAAAAAGAAAAAAAAAAGGAACGAGAAAAACCGGTTTGGTTCCAGTGCTGAACCCAAACAACAAACGTTAAATGTGGCCTTTCCCATTGATGCATTTCTGTGTCAAATATCACCCCTTCAAAAGCGGAGAGCACTGGCTGGGGCTCTGAGCAATGCTTTTTCCCCTCCTAATTCTAATGAGTAAAATGTGTCCTCTTCTCTCAGGGAATATTTTGTAAAGCGGGAGGCAGAGAAGGAAATTTCTATGAAGAGGACAGAATGTTTCAAAAATTTTAAAGTCAAATCATAGGTGCCAGGGCTGTCGGCTTCCCCCGACGTGTGGTAGCCCCTGAGAAAAGGTGGACCCCACAGCCGCTGCAGAGCTGGTGGAGGCAGAAGATGCCCTGTGAGATGGCCAGGCCTCCCCAACCCACTGGGCCACGCTTCCAAGCATTTTGCTGTTTTGCCACATGAACATCTGGCACTTGGGAATACCAGGTTCCTCACCAGGCAGAGAAGTGGCACAGGCAGGGACCTTAACGCCAACTTCCAGAACGAGTAGCTGCAAGGCTCACTCTGGTTCCAAATCATGGAATGTCACACGGTATCAGAAACGAGCAACACGGATGTCTCTCCTGTCCCCTCGCCTCCATGCCTAAAGAGCCCTTCCTTCCCTCCTCTTTCCTTCCAGTGCATTCTTTCTTACACCCCTATTTTCCTGAATTAATTTCAACGTTTCTTTCAGCTCAGTAGTCTGCTTAGAAATGTAGGGTTACACTAACAGGACAGCCCATACCGTTCCTATAGGCACCACTAAACAGCACAGCCCTTTAGTGGTTTGGATGAGTGGTTCCTCCCTGTTGGCTTGTGAAGTCACCTCTAACTGGCATAACAAATACGTAAAAGGAAACAGTAAAAATATCTGCAGCTCGGCAGCTCTTCTCCTATGCTGTAATTACTATAACAAAAGTTAAAACGAGTATTAAATTTAAAGAATCTCCATGAAATTTCTTAAAAATACTAAATGATAGGGCTGCAAAGTAATTTCACTATACAGGAGATGTGAATGTTTCTGAAAGCGGTAGTACCATTCTATATAATACTATCTGTTCTAGCTTGAGCTTTCGTAAATGGATAAATGCAAAAAGGAAACTGACTCTCTGCCAAACAAGAAAACATTCTGAGTGTTTGGGTCATTGGGACTGTTCACAGGCCTCCTCCTTCCAGGCCTGTGGTCCTGGTGCAAGCCCTGCTCCCTTGAAGGTAGGCATGGCCACATGATTTGCTTGGGCTGGTGGAGCATTAAGTGGGAGTGACATGTGTCACCTTCCTAATGCTGGTGCCTGGTCCTCTGTGTTCTCTTCCTCACCACATGGACTTAGATGAAGCATAAGCCAGAAATAAACCTTTGTTGTCTAAATGTTTAAATCTAGGGGTGCTTAGGTGGCTCAGTTGGTGAAGTATCTGACTTTGGCTCAGGTCATGACCTTGCAGTCTGTAAGTTCAAGCCCCACATTGGACTCTATGCTGACAGCCCAGAGCCTGGAGCCTGCTTCAGATTCTGTGTCTCCCTCTCTTTCTGCCTCTACCCCGTTCATACTCTGTCTCTCTCCCTCTCTCCAAATTAATAAATATTAAAAACAGCAAATATTTAAATCCAGTGAGATTTGGGAGTTGCTTGGGAGTTACAAACTGAGTCTAATGTGACTAATAAGAAAATTAGTAAACAATTAATAATAATTATCACATGATAGTTGTGTGAAAGTCCCTCACAGGTCCTGGTACCTACAAGGCACTCAAGTTGATCCTCACATAGTGACCCCATCCCACCACAGCTTAAGATTCATCCAGTCAACTCCTGTGATATCTTCTAGTAGCTCTATTGAAACCAAAAGCAAATAAAACACTTAAGAAAAAACCAATGGGTCCAGCTAAGGAAAACAGTATGACTGCTGAGAAACAAAGTGGTGTCCAGAGTCTCTACATCTGCGGTTGTCAGCACTGAGTGGTCTTCAGGGCCCAGCTGCACAGACTCCGATTTACATGGCTCCAGGTGGGTCCGGGCATCCGAACTGCTTCCCAGTCCTCCTCTCTGCCATGACTTCAGTGAGCACTGGGGCTAAAGCACCATGGCTTCACATTACTGGGCTCTTCTGCTTTCTAAAACTCAGTCCTGGGACATTAAATATTGTAGGAAAAAAGAGAAATGCACAAACCACAGTACCCCCCCAAACAGCACGTTCATGTTACATGAAATGAACACCCTCAGGTACGAGGGTTGCTGATTTTCCCCTGGTCCAGCAGCACATGTTCTCAGTTCCCGCTCTGACAGTCATCTCTTAGTATTCTACCCCTGGAGTAACCAGAAGCAACAGCCCTCAGACCAACACTGTAGGACAGGACGGCCCGATAGCAGGGAGTCTTGGTGGCTGTGCTGCAGGACAATGGACATGAGGTCAGTGTGGATTCAGGATCAGGACAGAGAGTCAACTGGGCCTAAGGAACACTGTAGACATATGGAGTCTATTAGCACAGAAAATGTAGCTGAAGAGCTACAGTATCATTGGGGCCCCTCCAAGAACATGTTTTGCTTCAGTGGAAACCCAAGTTTTTTTTGGATACTGGCAGAGAAATACTCAAGAGCACTGTACAATTTCATTCCCGCTAAGAACATCCAAAGTCTCTTTGCACCCAGCTGCATCCAGATACACAGAAACAAGGGTTTCCACTATGATGACCATATGTTGTTTACCATTCATTCACTGCTTACTATGCACCAGGAATAGTATTAGGTATTTTATTATTTTTTTAAGTTTTCTTCTTATTATTTTATTTTTATTTTGAGAGAGAGAGAAAGAGAGAGCATGAGTGAGGGATGGCAGAGAGGGAGAGAGAAAATCCCAAGCAGGCTCCATGCTTGGTGTGGAGCCCAGAATGGGGCTCAACCTCATGACTGTGAGATCATGACCTGAGCTCAAATCAACAGTTGGTCCCTTAATCGACTGAGCCACTCAGGTGCCCCAGTATTAGGTATTTTAAAGATACGGTTTCCTCTTATCCTCACGTCAACCCCATGAGAGAAGGTATTACTATCATTTCCATTTTATAGACTAGCAGTTGAGTCTACGAGTTTAAGTGATCTGTCCATTGTCATGTGGCTTTGAACATCACTGAAGAATAAAGAGGGTAAAGAGGTTCCCATACTGCTCTAGGATATGGAGCAGACCAGAGAGACAGGTGGTTTATAACAATGTCACTATTGCTATTCTAGCTGTCACAATACCAATTTTCTGGGAGCTTGCTTTAATCTAAAGAACATGGCTTATTGATGGAAGACCATAAAGCATAATTTTGAAAAATACATATTGAGTAATTGCTTTTATTCAAATTCAAATGTATTTATTTTATTTAAATTTCAATAAAGTTTGGCATCATGATACATAATTCACTCCTCTGCCTAAGGTTAAACAGTATCCACTCAATCATCCAGGGAAGATTTTAGAACCTTCAGCCTGCTAGTTACTGAAGATACAATGGGAAGCAGGACGGATATACTTATTACCCCCTCAGAGCTTATAGCTCACCAGGCACACAAGTTTTAAGTAGCAAGAGTAGTGTGCTAAGGGTTATGATGGGACCAGTATTAAGTCTTTCAAGGTTTCCAAGGAGACAAAGGGTGGCTAGCAATTCTTCCACATATTTGGAATGTGTTGGCCTTCCCTTCTTAGACAGATGCCCTCTCTGTCTAGACTTTGTCCTTCTCTGGTGCTATCTTACAAGCTGTTCCTTTAGACCAACTGGTATCAATATCACGTTGCTTCAAACAGACCTTCATTGTCATCTGAAGTGCTGCCGGCTTCATGCATAAAGGCCTTCCTTCAGTTCACTAGGGAGCCATTGCTCAGCTAGTCACCAAATTAGCGTCTATCATAGAACAGGCAAGCAGAGCAGGGCTGCTTTAAAACCTGGCTTTCGATCTGCTGAATTACTAAGCATAATTTGGGCCTTTATTCTACCTCCGCTTAAGAGATGGAATGTAGGAAGTGCACTTTTCCAAAAAGCTTTTGTCAAGTGTCACACTTATTAAGCTTTTGGACAGAACCACAGGACTGAGACAGCCATTTCGCTAATATCTCACTCTTTATGTGCAAAAGTCGATGCTGGCTGTGTAGTTCTGTTCTGCAACCCGGTTTCAGGTATGGAAGAGAAAGCCAAGAGAGTGATTTGTCTTAGGATTTGCAAGATGACCAAAGTGCTAATGATAATTAAATAGCTAATACTAAGCTCTTGCTATGTGAAAAGTACTGTTTGCCAAGTGTTTTATGCATGCTATCTCATTTAAACTTTCTTTTAAAAAAAGGTAGCAGCATTGGCATGACACAATGATTTTAAAGGACACACTCCCCCCCAATTCTAATATGTTTGAAATAGGGTACATCTTATAATCAACCAAATGATATCATAGTTTAATTGGCAGTCATTTTCTTTATGTATTACACATAAAATAATGCTGTACCCTAAAACCCATGGTGTCTTCTTAGATGCTATAAAACATGGCATTACTATCCTCATTTCACAGATGAAGAAGATTGAGGCTTGGAGAATTTGAGTAACTTGTCCAAGGTCACGTGGAAAATAAATAGCAGAGACAAGGATGCAATTCCAGGTTTTTTTTGACTCCAAAAGTCCATGCTCTGAACTGATACACTATATAGCTTCCCACCACATGGAAACAATAGGTCTAAAAAAAACATTCATCTTTTAGCATTTAGCATCTATTATGAGTTGGCCACCAAGCTAGAAATTCTGTGGGTACAAAGATGAGTAAGGGAGTTTTTCATATGACTAATTAGAAACTGTGGTTATCTGAGCAGTTAACTAGAATGTTCTTAACTTTATACACTTTTGATGGGACTTTACAATAACACCAGATTTAAGCCTGGGCTCTCTTCACAGGGCCATTTTTATTTTTTTTTTTAACTGAAAGCTGTTTTTTTCACTAGCTAAATGTCTCACTCCTACACACCAGCCTTACACTGGGTGAGTACTATTTAAATCAATATTTTGGTGTGACAGACAGACCCTAAGATACTATTCACACTCTTGTGTAATGCCCTTCCAATGAGTGGGCAGTACCTGAGACTTGCTTTAACCAGTAATATATGGCAGAGTTGATGGGATGTATTCACTTCCATGAATAGGCTATATAAGATTACGACTTCCATCTTGCTATCGGACTCCCTATCTTTCAGCCTTTGATGAAGCAAGCTGCCATGTTGGGAAGGCCAACATGACAAGAAATTGAGGGCTGGTTCTGGCCAACAGCCAACTAGGACCTGAGGCCCTCAGTCTAACAACCCAAAAGGAAGTGAATCTTGCCAACAGCTTCAAAGGTGAGCTGGAGACAGGATCCCTCCCAATTACACTTCCAGCGGAGACCTCATTCCGGCTGATACCTTAAATGGAACATCATGAGAGAGACCCTGGGCAGTCACCTAGCTAAGCCGTGCCCAGACTCCTGACTCGTAGAAACTAGAAGAAAATAAACATGTGTTTTTTGATACTGCCAATTTATAGTAATCTGTTATGCAGTGGTGTCTAAATGATAGATTTGGTTAAAAGGTAAATTTCTTTGTGTCATGGATCTATCTTTATGGTACTCTTAAATAGTTGATACCAACAATTCTAATTGTGATTTTAATTTCCTGGTTAGATCATAAAAATAACAGGAACCTACTGAGCACCCACTGAGGCCAGTGGTAAATTCTAGCATAGATTCGGGAAACTATGGCCACATTTACTAAGCAATAGTTCATTAGTGTATTTACTGCATATACAAGAAGTATTAAATATTTATTTCATTTAACACTTTTTGAAAAAGGCTGGTAGACTTCACCATCTTACTGTCCAATTTGTACTCCTTCCCTTCTTTTAGTAAATGTAACCTTCCATTCTAGAAAATGTTACTTCCCTTAACCTCAGTCGTGTTATTCTAATGGGTCTTTCTCTTATATGACTTACTTTCCTATTCACAGTGGCTGGTCCAAGGCGGGGCACCATATCCAAATAGGGCCAACAAGCACTTTTCCCCTAGGATTTTGTCTTAATGTGGGGCAGGGGAGAGTAATGCAGAGTCCTTGAGTTGTAAATCTGTGAGAATCAAGTATGAAACCTCCATGGCCATGCTCCCTGCTGTATGCAGGACAACATCCTGCAGGAGAGAATCATGGAGACTTAGAAAGAAGCAGAAACAGACGGGGACAGCTGGGTTCCTTCCAGCGCTTGCTGCGGTAGCTCCCCAAGCCCGCTGCACCCCTGGCCTCTCTTTGGGTCACAGAGGACTTACAAGAAACTCATGTGAGATCCCAGCAAAAGTAAATTGATATTCACTTATCTCCATCAAAAGAGATTTAGCTAATAGATGGGTCAAGATTTTTCACTGTCCTTTCTTGATCCATGTTACTGATTTTGAAATATCTGGGTCCCTCATGTTTGTTTATAAGCAATTATTCCATTACTAAATTATGCCACACCCAGTTGATTGTTGTACCATAAAATGTCAAAGTCAGAGAATGACATGAGGGGCTATTCAATGTGACCCTCATTTACAAATTAGGAAACTATACCATATAGAAGTTAAGCTACTTTCTAATACAAGAGTGAGTTGTGCCAGAATTTCCTGAAACTTGACCTTCTACACCCATTCCAGTGAGTACTGTTCAGCCTCTGGCATTACTCCAAGAATTTACAGAGGCTTAATTTAACGAGTTTTACCTTTGTTAATAAGATCCCTCACAAATCTGTCATCTTTCAAAGAATTAAAATTAATTTGATTAATAACTTCCAAAAATTAAGAACAGTTTATTTGATTTCACTCATAAAAGTGTTCATTCCTGATTCTAATCACATGGAGAAACACAGGGTCACCAGTGGACACCTTATTTTAATAAAAGGAACTGTGTGTTTACTAATCTAACTCTGGCTTAGTTGAACTATTTCACTTCTAGACTGTGTAATGTTTGCTACGGATATAATAATTATCAATAATACATTTCATTTTTCTAATTATGTGTGGTTTTAATCATAAGCAATGCTTATTAAAGAAAACATGAAAATATAGAAAAGCAGAAAGAAAACACTCATGTCTTATGTCTGAAATTGGTATAAGCAGTAACCTTGAATCATAATTCTTATGCTAGTGTGTATAAACTTATTAATACTGAAGAGCTAGCATCCAATGTCCCAAAGAAACAGACCTTAACATGTTAAATCAGTACCCTAGGTTCTCTTATAACCATGTTTACCACTTCTCTCTAGTCAGCCTTTTTGCTGCTTTCAAAATTCCTCCCACAAGCCAGAGGCATCAAGCCACTTTCCTTAGGGGTCCTTTGCTTACAGCACACATTTTAAGAATAGCCAGTCTACTAATCACTGTGAGTTTCAGAAGATACTAAGCCGGTTCTCTGAGGTTTTCTCGGACAGTTTAGCTCACTTGAAGTCTCTATAGCAACCCAAATGCACTGATATCTTTGGAACAAATAAAGCATGCCAAAGCAAGCAGAGATTATGGCCCAAGGGCATGTGTGTTGCAACACAAACTTTGAGTGTAGATTATATAGCAGCTGCAGGATAGAGTGAAGAGAAAATATTGTCTTTGAGACAGTTTTCAGAAACATTTAACAAGACTGAAAACAAGCAGAGGGTATGTGTGATTACTCAGATGTTAGAAATGAAGTCCTAATCCTGAGAAACAAGCCTACTTCTCAAATCCAAGTGGAGATTTCTCCTTTCAGGCCCCTTAACAAAATAAAGATTTTATATTGTATGCCCTGTTAAGTATAACTCCTATAAACAATCACCCCCAAGAAGACATAAAAAGGCTAATCCTGAAAAACTAGCCTGCTTCCATCAAGTTGGACACTGAATCATGGTAATTCACACCTTTCTTAGCTCCCTAGATGTATGTCCTATTCATCACAAAAAAGTTTGTATTCACTAACAATAAGCCATGTTCTTTATTTTTCTTGTCCAGGGGGAGATCATGAGTTTATTTTGAACTAACTGCTTAATGATTCTCAATAGATCTCTTAAACCAATGTAACATTTTTAACAGTACCTATTGAAGAGATAGGCAATAACCCCGGGCCCACCTTTCTTTACAATTTTAACTGGAATACATAAAGTTGGAATCGGAAAATAAGGACACTAGGCATCACACACTAACACTACCCAACTCAGTTCCAGTCAGTGGCGTGCTGGAATCAGCTCACACTGGCTCACGGAGGGCGACTGTTAATACCTTTTCCTGAGAGTTTAGAGGGTCACTGGTTGAATTTGCCTAAGTAGGAGTATTTATACTTGAGAAATCAACAAATGATACAAATCAGAGCTTCCTTTTTCTTCTGGAGAGCTAATTGTTAAACATTTATGGCGAAACAGTGGTTTCATCCAGTCATCCAACCATCTAAACAAATAGTTATTGAAATCTAGTGTGTGTTAGCTAGACCTTGTGAACATTTACAGTCTGCCATAAGGCAGCTTACAGTTTAGCGTAATGAATGTATGAACCGGTTAAAATTGTGGTATATGATTATTCTTCTCCACTGATTCAGTTGGTCCACGATGGTGCTAGCATTTTGAGAGATAGTAAAAAATTCTGTTGGACAATGAAGTGGAACCTTAGAAAACTGAACTCCATTCCCCCTTTTTTATATGATACTTATTGATGAAATACTTGATTTGGTGATTCTGCAGGGCCCACTTGCTCAGCTATACTTAATTTTTTAATTTTGAGATAGTTGTAGATGCACATGAAGTTGAAAGGAATGATAGAGAAACCTCATGTACCCTTTACCCACTTTCCTTTACCACTTCATAATACTGGCAAAACTATCACCACCAGGGGATTGCCATTAGTGCAGTCAAGAGAGAGAACATGTCCATCGCCTCAAGGATCCCTTATGCTATCCCGTTATAGTCACACCCACTCACTTCCCACCCCGACCCTCTCCTTAACTTCCAGTAACCACTGATCTGTTTCTTATTTCTGTATCTTGTCCTCTCAAAAGTGTTAAATAAAAGGAATTGTACAGTATCTGATATTGGAGGATTGGCTTTTTTTCGCTAAGCATAATTCAGGGGTGGTTCCTTTTGACTGTTGAGTAGTGGTCCACCGTATGGATGTAACACCATTCTGTTTAATCATTCATGCACTGAGGTCCTTCGGCTTGCTTCCAGTTTGGAACTATGAATAAATGAATGAAGTGATGAATAAAATTGCTTTACAAAACATTCCCGTACAGGTTTTTTGTGAGCATAAGTCTTCATTTCTTTGGGATAAATGCCCTGGAGTGCAATTTGTTGGGTCGTATGTCAGTTACATGCATATTTTTAAGAAATTATTTTCCATAGTGGCCGCAGCACTCTACATTTCCACTGGCAATATATGAATGATCCAGTTTCTCTGCATCCTTGCTAGCATTCAGTATTGTCATACTTTTTTATGTTGGCTATTTTGACAGATATGTAGTAATATCTTCTTATAGTTTTAATTTGCATTTCCCTGATGGTTAGTAATGTTGAACACCTTTCTATGTGCTCATTTGCTATGTGTATGTCCTCCTCAATGAAATGTCTGTTTATGTCCTTTGGTCAAGTTCTACTTGAATCATTGGGTTTTTTCTACTGTTGAATATTGAGAAAGTTTACCTTTTCTAGGTAGTAGTCTTTTGTAGGATATGGGGTTTGCAAATATCTCTCACTCTGTAGCTTGTCTTTATACACTCTTAACATGTTTTTTTTTGCAAAATAAAAATTTTTATTTGTATTTTTTAAGTTTTTATTTTTGTGTGAGAGAGAGGGAGAGAGAGAGAGTGAGCGAGAGCGAGCATGAGTGAGTAGGAGCAAAGAAGGAGAGGGGGAGAGAGAGAGAGAGAGAGAGAGAGAGAGAGAGAGAGAGAGAGAGAATCCTAAGCAGGCTCTGTGCTGTCAGTGCAGAGCCCGATGCCTGGCTCAATGCAATGAACTACGAGATTATGACCTGAGCCAAAACCAAGGGTTAGATGCTTATGCATCTGAGTCACCTAGGCGCTCTGTAAAGTAAAAGCTTTTAATTGTAATGAAGTCCAATTTGCAATTTTTTTATGAACTGTAATTTTGGTGCCAATCTTAAGATTTCTTTGCTTAGCCCTACATCCCAAAGATTTTCTCCCTTTTTCCCCCCTAAGAATGTTATAGTTGTACAGTTTCAATTTAGATTCATGAGACATTTTGAATTAATTTTTGTATAAGATATGAGACTTATGTAAAGGTTCTTTTTTTTTTTTTTCTTGCCTATGGATGTCCAATTGTTCCACCACTGTTGGTTGAAAATAGTAACTTTCCTGCCCCAAACTGCCTTTACACCTTTGTAAAAAAAAAAAACCAGACATTTTTGTGCTTATCTATTTCTGGGTTCTCTATCCTATTCCATTGATCTGTGTGTCCATTTATCCACAAATAGCACATAGCCTGGATTACTGTAGCTACGTAAGACTGAAATTTATTCTTTCACTTGATTCTTCTCTTTTTCAAAATTGTTAAAAATTTTTTTTAATGTTTATTTTTGAGAGAAAGAGAGAGACAGAGCATAACCAGGGGAAGGGCAGAGTGAGAGAGAGACACACAGAATTTGAAGCAGGCTTCAGGCTCCAAGCTGTCAGCCCAGAGCCCGACGGGGGGACTCAAACTCATGAACTCTGAAATCATGACCTGAGCTGAAGTTGGACACTCAATGGAGTGAGCCACCCAGGTGCTCCTTTCAAAATTATTTTAGCTATTTGAGTTCATTTGCATTTCCATATAAATTTTAGAATGATCTTGTCTATACCTATAAAATAACCTTGTTGGGATTTTGATAGTAATTGTGTTAAATCTGAGCGACAGTTTGGGACAACTGACATTGTTCTGTTGAGTCTCCTAAACCACAAACATAGTATGTCTCATTTATTTAAATTTTCTTTGATTTCTTTATTCAGTTTTGTAGTTTTTAGCATATAAGTTCTACACATGTTTTGATAGATTTACACTTAAGTATATATTTTTCCCTTGAGCAGTTGTAAATGATATTGTATTTTTAACTTCAGGATCCACTGCTAGTATATAGAAATACAGTTGATTTTTGTATGTTTATCTTGTATCTTGTTTCTTTGTTTAACTCAGTTGTTAGGTTCTAGGCATTTTTTGTTTTTGTAGATTCCTTGGCATGTACTACACAGGCAATTATGTCATCTGCAAATAGTCACAATTTGTTTTCCTCTTTACAACATGAGTGCCCTTTAGTTTATTTTCTTTCTTGCCTTACTGCACTGGCAAAAACTTGGGGCAGTATGTTGAACAAGAGCATTGAGAGGAGACATCCTTGCCTTAGTTCTAGTCTTACAGGGTAAGCAATCAGTTTTTCACTATTAAATATATTAGTTACTCCTTGTCAGATTTGGGAAGTTACCTTTATTCCTATTTTTCTTGGAGTTTTATCATGAATGAATGTTGAATTTTGTCAAATCCTTTTTCTGCACTGATATACTAGTATGATTTTTCTTTCTTAGCCTGCTAATGTAGCGGATGACATGAACTGATTTTCAGATTCTAAATCATCCTTGCATCCCTAAAATAAACCCCACTTAGCCACAGTATAAACTTTGCTATATATACTGCTAACTTTTATTTGCTAATAGCTTATTAAGGAATTTTGGGTCTATATTCATGAGAGATATTACTTTATAGTTTCCTTCCTTCCCTCCTGCCTTCCTGCCCCTTTTCCTTCCTTCCTTCCTTCCTTCCTTTCCTTTCCTTCATTTTGGTACCAGGGGAATATTAACCTCAAGAAGAAAAGAAAAGTTTATTGTATTTGCATATATTTGCGCTGAACATCTTCTTTTTTCTTTCCTGATGTTTCAAGGTTTTTCCTCCATCTAAGAATGCCTTGATTTCCAATTCATTTCTGAAGGATATTTTTGCTGAATATGGATGCTGAGTTGATAGTCCTTTTCTTTTAATACATAAAAAAATATTTTTTTCTCGTAATGGTTTCTATTGAGAAATCTGCCGTCACTTAAGTTGTTTTTCCCCTGTAGATAAGGTGTCATTTTACTCTGGATGCTTCCAAGATTTTTTCTTTATCTCAGGCTAAGAAGACTTCCAGAAGTTTAATTCTTGATGTGACAATTAATCATATCTGTCAACTTGGGTAGGCCATGATTCTAGATGTTTCTGTGAGGGTATTATTTGGATGAGATTAAAATCAGTAGTTTTTGATTATCCTCTATAATGTGAATGGGCCTCATCCAATCAGTTGAAGGGATTAATAGAAAAAAGACTGATTTCACCCTAGGAAGAGGAAATTCTGCCTTCAGACTCCCAACTATAGTAACTCTTCCATGGGTTTATAGTCTACTGGACTACCTTGTCAATTTTGGACTTGCCAGCCCCCACAATCATATGGGCTAATTCCTTAATAAATATTTATCTTTCAGAAAGACACACCAATAGGATGTGTGTGTGCATATGTATGTATGTATTCTATTCTATGTACATATCTACACGTGTATGTACTTTATACGCACATATATGAACATGCATATATATATGCATTATACACATACATAATACACACATATGCTATATGTATATGCTATATATAATACACGTGTATATAACACATACATATCCTATTAGTCTTTCTGAGGGAGAAAGACAGAGAGAGATTTACTTTAAAAGTAGGCCCACATTATTGTGGAGGCTGGCAAGTGCAAAATCTGCAAGGTAAATGTATGTATGTGTGTATGCATCTGAAGAGCCCTGATTAACACACCTGGCATGGATTTCTTTATGTTGATTCTGTTTAGGTTCAATGGGTTTCCTGAATTTTTAGGTCTAAGTCCCTTGCCAAATTTGTGACATTTTCAGCCATTATTCCTTTGAGCACGTTTTTAGCCCCTCTCTTCTCTTCTTTCACAGGGATCTCAAGACATGAATGCTGATCTTTTATTATAGTCCCATGGGTTCCTGAGAAACTGTTTAGTTCTTTTTAGCCTATTTCCTTTCTGTTGTTCAGGCTCAGTAATTTCTATTATTTTATCTTTCAGTTCACTAATTCTTCCCTCTGTCCCCTCCATTCTGCAATTCAGTCCATACACTGAGCTTTTTATTTGAGCTATTGTACTTTCAGTTCTGAAATTTCCATTTGGTTCTTTTTTATATCTTCTATTTCTTTGTTGAGCTTTTCTATTTTTTCAGGCATGTTCATAATTTTTCACTGAAGCATTTTTAGGGACTGCTTTAAAATCGTTGTCAGATGATCTTAACATCTCTGTTATCTTGGTGTTGGCCTTTACTGATTGCCATTTTCATTCAGTTTGAGATCTTCCTAGTTTTTTGTATTGTGAGTGATTTCCAACAGAAACCTGGACATTGTGTATTTTGTGATGAGACTCGGGGTATCATTTAAACCTGTGTTAACTGGTTTCCTTTTATGTGCCCTTGTTTCAGGAAATGGGGATGTCCTGCCTTCTTACTGCAAAGTGGGGGTGGGAGTCCAGTTTCCCCACTTGGGTCTGTTGACACTGGAGGAAAAGGGGACTCCTGTTGGGGAAGGATTGGAGCTCCAGTTCCCCATGGTCTCCACCACGGGGGTCATTACTGTCCAGTGGGGATGAGAACCTGGGCTCCCTCTTCGCCCTCTCTGAAACCACCCAGGCAGGAGTGTTGGGGCCCCTCCATAATTACGGCTTCGCCAGTGTGGAAGTCTAGACTCCCCACTGTGCCTTTGCTGGTATGGGTGTGGCTGGGCCTATATTTTTTTGGTTTGAAATGTTTGGCTAAAGTAAAGGGGTTATTCTTGAAAACTTTTCTGTCTTGCTAGGCTGCTGCTTTCCTGTCGGTTGGCTAGGAGAGAAAAGGCTTTTTTTGTTGGTGGAGCTTTTTCTGTCTTTGTAGTTGACATTTCTGGGTTGCCAGCTTCTTCAGCAAGTTTGGGGTACATGAAACAAGAAGAAACCCAGCGAGCTCACCCCCCTGTTGTTCCTCTGGTCCTGAGGTCTCTAGCTAGTCTACCTTCTTCCTTCCACTGTTCGTCTTTATGTTTGTTCAGTATAAAATATCCAGAATTTTTAGTTCTTAGGGGAAAGAATAGAGAAAAGTATGTTTACTTGATCTTCTGGAAAGCTGAAGTCTCCTGCTCTGTTGTTGTTGTTGTTGCTTTAAAATAGTTTGTTACGTTAGGGACTAAAAAAACCCCAAATTCCCCACTAGATCCCAACATATCAATTGATATTCTTGCCATAATTATGGAACATCAAGTATCTTGCTGATAAAAACCACAACTGTGCTTAGATCAACTGCAAGCAATTTACTGATAATGTATGTAGAGAGGGTAATGAGTTTGTGATCTTTGTTTCATTCTCTATTTGCATGACATGGATTTGTTTTTATGTTAGAATATCAACTTTTCCACTTACATTGGATAAAAGCACGGATGCTAACAACTTCGCTGTCCTATTGGTCTGCCTTTTCTATATTTATAACAGTAGCACCTAAGAAGCCATGCAAAATGCTTCAAGATAAAATAAATTATAAAATTATTTTCAACAGGTTATTTTTCAGTGTTGATACAGTTGATAGGTACAGACGATTCTCAGCTCTGTGGGTAGACCTATATGATCTGCACACAGATGGGTCAAATCTGTGGCAGTTAAAAATTTTAGAAGAGTAACCGTTACTTAGTGGCATACAGATATCCCCTGCTATCAGAAAGGGGGGATTCCTATTAAATCTTTTGTAAGCTGAAGTGGTGTGAAACAAAGAAGCAGTTACCATTAATTTATATGGAAAACTTTTTGAGCATTCCTAAACTCCCAAAATAACCTCTTTTCTGAAACCTTAGGGCCCATCTTGCTCACGATGAACAAAATATGAGATAAAGCACAGATGCTCGCAGACACGGTTCAAAGCCACGGCAGCCAGATGCCTAGGTGCGGAGTGCAGTCCCCGGGAGAAGGCGCTTGGCGGGGCCACCCTCACTGCTGGGGTTCGAGCTGCCTCAGTGACAGTTCACTGCAAAACAAACACTATTTTTGCTTTTTGCCTTTTTTGTAAAAGCAAAGATCTACTTTGATTTCTTTTCATTTGCAAAAGCCAGGACGAATGTAAGTCTTCTGTACAAGCAAAGTGGTATACTTTGAAAAAGTTGGGGTAACATATCTCAAATACATCATTCTCTGAGAATATTTTCCCTCTTGTCTGCTTTCTTGCTTTGCTCAGCATGGTAAAAACGATAGTGTAGGCAAAATTAGAAAGTTATATAGCAAGAACAACGAAATATAATTGTTTGAATACCTATCTTTCTGGACAATTCTAGACTAAAGCGACAAGTTATGAAAATTTGCCCTAATGTATAGATAAATTTGCTTTACACGGGAGACTTCATGGAATTTTTCTTTCTTGATAGGGAAAAGAAGATACACTATAAAGGATACAAACTTCATTCAGGAAGATGAATGAATATTTATCATAATCGATAAAGCACTGCTCAAAAAGTTGGCTTTTAAGTTGGTTAAAAAATATCATTTGTAAATGGGAAGATTTTATTCTTTTTGATTGAAATCACTGTGGCACTATATACTTACTTGGATGTAAATTAAAAAACATAAATTAAATAAAATAGAAAAAATATCATTTGTAGGGGCTCCTGGGTGACTCCATTGATTGAGTCTGACTTTCGCTCAGGTCATGATCTCCCAGTTCATGAGTTCGAGCCCTGCGGACAGCTCAGAGCCTGGAGCCTGCTTCAGATTCTGTGTCTCCCTCACTCTCTTGACACTTTCCAGCTCGTGCTCTGTCTATCTCTCTCTCAAAAATAAGTAAAAAGTATTAAAATAAAAAAATTTAGAAACAAAAATATCATTTGTGTTATGCATGTAATTTTTCAACATTTCTAAACTTCACATTTCAAAATATTTTAATGCAATCTCCATAATCACCATTTTATTTTATTTTTTTAAGAAACTTTATTTTTAAATCAAAATTTTTTTTTCTATTTTAGAGAGAGATCAGGAGAAAGGGGCATGGGCAGAGAGAGACTGACAGACTCAAAGACAGAGACAAAGAGAATCAATCTCATAACCCTGGGATCATGATTGGTAATGAAATCAAGAGCTAGACCCTCAACCAACTGAGCCACCTAGGCGCCCTCCATAATCATAATTTTAATAGTTGCACAATATTCCTTGGACACTGTATCATAATTCACTAAATAGTCCACTATTGTTAAACATTTAACTCAATTGCAAGGTTTCATTTTAATAAATAGTAATACGAGTGACAAGTTTTGTACATAGTTTTCAATGTACCCACTATTTTAGTTTGCTTAAGCTAGAGCCCATTAAATAGAATTACTGAATCAATGATATAATGACTTTTAAGTCTCCTAGTGAGAGCTAATAAATTATTTCCCAACAGAATTGTATGGCTTTATAACGCCACCAATAATGTATGAAAGTAGGAGTGTATCTCCACCCTCTCCTGCACCTCATTGTTACTTAACAAAAAAGTGACTTTACAGCTGAAATATTGTTTAACTTACAAAGATTTAGTTAGCTGTGGCTTACTAGTTTAATTTCTTTTAAAAAGAATGTCTATGGTTTGCCATTTATCTCCTTGGATTTGGGGATTTTAATCAACTTGAATGAATTAAAAAAATGTTTTATATTTATTTATTTTTGAGAGAAAGAGGCAGAGCATGAGCAGAGGAGGGGCCAAGAGAGAGGGAGACAGACTCTGAAGCAGGCTCCAGGCTCTGAGCTGTCAGCACTGAGCCCGACACAGGGCTTGATCTCACAAACTGAGATCATGACCTGAGCTGAAATCAAGACGCTTAACAGCATCACAAGATGCTTGGGCGCTTAACAGACTGAGCCACCTAGATGTCCCAAGAATTTTTAAAACTTGTATCTTCCTCCTGGTTATAAACTAGAATCACTCTCAAACTAGAGGCAACTGTTTTCTTTTTTTAGTGGTCTTATTTGCAGTCACTTTACTGAACACCAGAATTACTTTTATTAATTTCTCATTATTTTAATTTTTCTAGGTATGTGATCAATACTTATTGACCGTGCACTTGTAGAGGAAATGCGCTCAGTGCACTTAAAGACAATGTCCAGGGTATAGTCGAGTTACAGCATCACTTATAAAACAATGTGCTAGCAACTACCCCATATGCCGCCATCTCTCCTCCATCCCCGCCCTGCCCCACCCCTGCTTCTCTGGGTGGCGCTGCGGTCCCACCGTCCCACACAACCCACCTCATCTCTCTCGCTTATGTCACCATTGTTCCTGCCATAAAAAGAGCGCGCTCAAGCTGCATTTTCTCATTTCACCTATCACAACTCATCAAAGTCATCACAGCAGCTGCTGCTTAGGGCACGGGTGCCTTCACACGGGCTCTCCTTCCACAGTCTGACACTCTTTCTTAGATATCTTAGGAAAATCATTCCTCACTTCACTACATCTGCAAATTGAAAGGCAAGACAGGTGCCGATAAGACTGTACTATAAGAAATGAAGTGAAATGAGGCCTCGTATAGATTCGGTTCCTTGAACCTTTAACATTACTGAAAAACTGTAAGTTTCCTGTCGACTCTCACAAATGGCCATATACATTCTTACCTTTCATGTTCCTCTGACTCAATCTGTTTTTCTTCCCTTGTCAGCATTAAGTGTAAGGAAGTTCATCTTATTGCTTCTTGTTTTGCTTTCCTTTGATGAGTAGTATTGAATGGGTTTCAGCTTTTGCTATCAGGAAAGTTAGGGGACCCCATCATCTGTATGTGCAGGCCAGGCGGAGAGGAAAATGGATGTGGATGAGGGACACAAGGGAAAGGCTGGGGTTTTGGAAACCCCAGGGCAAAAGCAGAAGCTCTGAAGAAGAGTCCAAAAGCTCCAGGCAAGTCTAAGTGAGGCCCAGGGCCATTCAAAGGCCAATAGTAGTTCTAGATAATGCAATGGCCGGCTGTGGGGCATTCCTGGTAATGTGGTGTGTGTACAGCTCATTTCCCTGAGGTAGTAAAGAGTGTTACACGCAGGTCGTGGTAGAAACTAGAAAAATGCATCTAAGATTGCACAGGGAGGAATGACGGGTGGTCATAGCATATCCAGAGTTTAGACACTAGGGATAGACTGCCTGGCTTGGAATCCTGGGTCAAGTTTTGTTGGTTCTTTGTTAATGTCTCTAGTGCTTTGGTTCCCCTTATGTGGAAAATGGTGAGAATGAACCTCATAAAGCTTTTGTAAAGTTTAAATGAATTAACATATGTAAAGCATTTGGAAGCCTGCTTGGTATATAGTAAGTCTGCATGAGTTATTATTTTGAAAATTATTACAATTGTTATTCTTTAGGGACCAAAGGTCCCATGTAGGTTGAATGAAAAGCCTCGTACACCTGGACACAAACGTGGCCTCTTCCAAAGGAAACTACCATCTGATAATGTCCCTAAAATCCAAACAGCTTCAGCTTTCAATCAACAGACTCTAAACTTCCATACAAGGAGAGACTTGGAGAGAAAGATAAAAAGTTGTTACTCAGCTATTTTTCTCTGATTCCTTGATGGTGAGGCTGCCTTCTAGGTACGAATAGCTGGGAAGGGGCAAGGACTGGCAAAAAGCATGTTTTTAAGAATATATATTATTGCCAATGTACTACATTTTGGCTACATTACAGGTTAGATTTGCTTTGGTTTTTAAATTTATCCTTTGAGATAAACTTAATAACTTTGCTTCCATGGAAAAATATATATTAAATTCCAGAATATGAGACTCCTAAATAAGTACAGTCCTTTGTTGGGGAATTTATGCATGTCTGGAAGAAGTTTAACAATATCTAAAAGCTACCTGCACATAGGGTAAAACCCCGCGCAAGTCTCAAAGAGCAAAATTCTGTAAGAGAGACCAGAAAGTCCAACTCCAGAACACAATATCAGATTATCGGGTCCCTACTTTATCAGGCTCTGTATTGGGGAGGATTAATCTGGCCTTGCAATCAAACTGTGTTGTCAAATTGTATAATTATAGCAACTCCTCTGAAGTGTTTTTGAACTCTGGTTCTAAGCCAGAACTCTGCCCACTTTCCTTTACTACTTCCTACCATGACACCCAGACCTGATGTTTTGAAAAACATGTTTTAAATCCTCTTTAGAACCATGTCCACCAGCTGGACTAAGAGCCATTTCTAAGCCAGCGCAGCCCAAGGGAGCAGCCACCAAGGATGCCCTCTGCCTAGAGCCCCAGTTCTCGCATCTGTGTGGGTTAGGTCACAAATCATGTGGCAAATGCAGTCTTCAAGGGCATTTTTAAATTCTCATTTTTAATCAGTATTTCATTTTTATTTTTTAAAATGTTTATTTAAACCCAAGTTAGTTAACATATAGGGTAATAAGGTTTCAGGGAAAGAATTTATTTAAATATAATTTATTGTCAAATTGGCTTACATACAACACCCAGTGCTCATCCCAAGTGCTCTCCTCCATGCCCATCACCCACTTTCCACTCTTCCTCCCCTCCATCCACCCTAGTTGTTCTCTGTATTTAAGAGTCTCTTGTGGTTTGCCTCCCTCCCTCTCTGTTTATAACTATTTCTTTCCCTTTCCCCTGCCCCATGGACTTCCGTTAAGTTTCTCAAGATCCACATATGAGCAAAAACATACAATATCTGTCCTTCTGTGACTTATTTCACTCAGCATAATACCTTCCAGTTGCATCCACGTTGCTGAAAATGGCCAGATTTCATTCTTTCTTGTTGCCAAGTAGTATTCCATTGCATATATAAAACACATCTTCTTATCAATTCATCGGTTGATAGACATTTAGGCTCTTTCCATGTTTTGGCTATTGTTGACAGTGCTGGTATGAACATTGGGGTACATGTGCCCCTATGCATCAGCACTTCTGTATCCCTTGGGTAAATCCTTAGTAGGGCTATTGCTGAGTCATAGTGGAGTTCTATTTTTAATTTTTTGAGAAACCTCCACACACTGTTTTCCAGAGGGGCTGCATTTTCGGAATAGAATTTAGTAATTCATCACTTACATATGACAGCCAGTGCTCCTGCCAACAAGTGCCCTCCTTAACGCCTCTCACCCATTTAGCCCATCCCTTTATCCAACACCATGCCAGGAAGCTTCAGTTTATTCTCCATATTAAGAGTCTCTTTCCCTCCCATTCTATTTTTGTTTTATTTTTCCTTCCCTTCCCCTTTGTTTATCCATTTTGTTTCTTTAATTCCACATGAGTGAAATCCTTCCAATCAGCATTTTTGTATCCTTTGGATAAATACCTAGTAGTGCAATTTCTGGGTCATAGGGTAGTTCTATTTTTAATTTTGTGAGGAACCTCTATACTGTTTTCCAGAGTGGCTGTACCAATTTGTATTCCCACCAGTAGGGCAAAAGTGTCCCCTTTCTCTGTATCCTCATTAACACCTATTGTTGCCTGAGTTGTTACTTTTAGTCATTCTGACAGGTGTGAGGTGGTATCTCATTGTGGTTTTGATTTGTATTTCCCTGATTCAAGGGCCATCTTGAATGAGATTTGCCACAGGGGTGCTCTTCGTCATGAGCATGACTATGGTCTGAGAAGAAATCTATGAATGTACTAGTTCCTGACAGGTATCACAGGCCCAAAGTTTCTTTCCTTTCCCCAAGTGCCTGCTCCTTTCAATGGGCTTTGTAACAATGAATGTCTCTACCCTTTGTTTACTTCAGGCTACAAACTAAGTTGTATGATAAAAATCCCTAAAAAATGAAAATCATATTTAAACACCAACTATCCATTTGATGAAAAAAATTGTATCAAAAAGAATATTACAACAGAATTTCTAACAGTACTCACACCCAGCAAAAGGTAGAAAGCTGGTTGATTTATGGTGGCTCTTGCTAAAGACACGGCGTACCTAGAGTTGATAAACAGGGGGTTTGAACAGAAAAACTCAGATCATCTGCTTCTGGTCTCGGGTTTGAATTTGATGACATAAACTCTATAGATATTTATTTAGTACCTACATGTAAAAGTCCTTTTCTCAGCTTTCAGGAAACAGAGATAAGACAGACAACAGAAAGCTGGGGAACCTCTGTGGCTTAGTCAGTTAAGTATCCGACTTTGGCTCAGATCATGGGTTTGAGCCCTGCATCAGGCTCTGTGCTGACAGCTCAGAACCTGGAGCCTGCTTCCGATTCTGTGTCTTCCTTTCTCTCTGCCCCTCCCTTGATCATGCTCTGTCTCTCTCAAAAAATAAACATTAAAAAAAAAGACAACAAAAAGCTAAGTGTAGCATGTTTACTATATTCCAGGTACTTTACTACGTGCATTATCTCATGTGACTGTGATCCTCACAGCTCCAGAAAGGAGTTGTTATTATTCTTCACATTTATCATGAAAACTATTATGAGGATATTTTAAATAACCTGCCCAAGAATCCATGGCTGGGAAGTGAATGGTGTTGAACCCAGCAGTCTGATTCAGAGCCCGAGTTCTAAACCACTTGAGTAGACTCTCACAATCCCTGACCCGAGGAGGTTTATATGAAGAGCCCGGACAGTGCAGGTATAGACCTTATAACAGGAGGTGGGATAAGATAAATCCCATCACAGGTACAGAAGTCTCAGAGACTCATATCCAGTGGGAAGAAGCAGTAAAAGTATTGTGGGGAAGGGGGACCTCAAATGAGCCTTGAAAGATGTTTGGGTCTTAGGTGATGCAAGGCAGGATTAGTGATGGCGAGGGTAGAGGAAAATCTAGTCTTCCGGAGGAAGGCGCAGTGTGAGTTCAGAAACAAGACAGGTGCAGGGACTGTAACAGCCAATGGTACAGTGTTGCTGGAAGGTAAGAAACTAAGGGAAGGAGAGGGAGAAGGAAATGACCATGCTCCTGATAATATTACTATAAAATGCCCCTACTTCCAGGGTCAGAAATGTATTCAAATTTTTTCAAAGAGGAGGACACCACTATTAATTTCTAAGTAAGGGATTCATGTGGACAGAAAGGAATAAAAATGGTACCAACAGGACTGCAGAGGGAGGGATGGAATCCTCCAGACCTGGACGCTGACTGGTTGCTGGAACAAGAGGAGAACAATGGTGGACTGGGTTGACCAGGGGCCTCCCAAAGGACGTGCACATGGCCCGATCCCAGGGCCTGTAAATGTGACTTTGTTGGGAAAAAAGATTTTTTGCAGACGCAATCAAGTTAAGGATCTAGAGATGAGATCATCTTGGATTATCTGTGTGGGCCCTAAATCTAATGACAAGTGTCCTTTTAAGAGAAGGGCAGAGGAAGAGTTGAGGCAGACAGAAGACATGGAGAAGAGGAGGCACTGTGGCCACAAAGGCACAGATCGGAGGGATGAGGCCACAATCAAGAAATGCTAACACCCACAGACACGACAAGAGGCAAAGAATGCACTCTTCCCCAGGCCCCCCACAAGGAACACTGCCCTGCCGGATTTTAGACTTCTGGGCTCCAGAACTGTGAGAGAAACCATTTCGGTTAAGTTATCCAACTTGTGGTAATTTTCTATGGCAGCCCTAGCAATATAGCATTCTTAATACAGAACAGAAAAGTCTGGAAAAGAGCTGATTTGGAGAAATGTTTAGAAGCTGAGCAATATAATTTATACAGCTTGAAGAAAACTTACATCATATAGGATAAAAAGACAGTAAGTTGGGCAGAGAAGGCATGGCAGAATCTTTTCCTGTCTCATTTACTTAGCTCATTATCATTAGTTTTGTCTTAACGTTGGTCAAGATATGAACCACAAGAGCTAGCATAAAATGCATATTCTTGGGCCTTAGCTCCAAATTCTGATGCCTTTGTTCTGGAGTGGGGCTTAGGAGTCTGGTTTCAAAAGCATCCCAGGTGAGTCTGACCTTTACCTCAAAACTGGGAAACTTTTTCTATAAAGGGCCAGGTGGTAAATATTTTAGACTCTGTGGCCCTAACGTCTGTCACAAGTACCTGCGTCTGCTATAGCGGCACGAAGACAACCGGTGACAATATAGAAACAAATGAGGGGGGGTATGTCCAGGGCAGTTTTCGTAAATTTTATTTTGCGTTTTATAATATGAGATTGAATTTCATATCATTTTCACACGTCATGAAATACTATTCTTTAAAAAACTTTTTCCCCTTATCCATTTAACAATGTATTAAAACAGGTGGTGAGCCAGATTTGGTCCATGGGCCATAGTTTGCCATCCCCAGCTTCAACACGCTGCAGCTTGCCAATCGCTGCTTTAAATGTGAGAGCTGAGATTTTGCAAGCCAGTGGCATGTCATGAAGCAGCAGGAGAGGGAGGAATCAGGGAACATCTGATGCACTAGAATAACCCCCAACAGGCTGGCAGCCTCTGCTACAGCAGCGGCTCACAATGTACAACCACACTTACGATAGGGTGCCACTCCCAGGAAAAGGATCCTTCAGGCGTGCTGTAGGCTTACAAACAGCCTGACGACCACTGTGCAGGAGCAGCGCCGGGCAGACCCAATGTACACTGCAGCCTCCATAAGGCCAGGCTGCCACGAGCTCAGCTCTGCCCCCTTTTGTCCCGTTGAAGAATGTCTCTGAGAATGTAGAGGAGTGCGAGGGTGAGAGTCTCAAATTTACTAGTCATTTACAAGTCCTTCATAATCTTCAGTTTCTTAAATGCAATTAGTAACAGACGACTTTCAGTGTATTTTGTGATGTTGGATTGTGACCTGGCACCAAAAATACCAGAGGATTGCTACTTTGTTAGGGAAGGCGGCTGGCCTTGCCCATGCCTGGGTAATCACCTCTCTGCACCTCTGGCTTTGAGTCAGCCCAGCAGGGACAGACGCATCTGCAAGCCGCCTCTACCTGGGCCACAGACACACACAAGGACGCAGAACAGAAATCCAGACAGAACCAAGATTCAATAAGATTTCAATAAGCTGGAACTCTGGGCTCAAAATAACAAGACGAAATTTAACTAGGACAAATGTAATTGTCTGCATTTACATTTAAAGAGATTCAATTATAAAAGCACAAGTTGGAGGAGAGACTTTATGAGCAGCTGCGTGATGCACCAGTTCACAGGATGAAGGCCTTGGGGATGTTTTCAACTATGGTCTCGACAAGAACTAGTGAGATGGGGCTGCTAAAGCACTTAATATAATTTTAGGCTGCGTTAATGTAATTACAGTGTCCAGATGAATATAAGAGTCCAAGGTACTCTGAAATAATCAGATGACATGTAGAGCCCTTCAGCAGTTCTGGGCATTCAGTTTTAAAAAGAACATTAAAATAAAGTAGTGGGAAAGGTACTCAGTAATGGTACTGTAATCAGAGGAGGGCCAGGGTACAAGAGAGTCTGAAAATAGATTTTACTGAGAATATTTGAAGAAGCTGGAGTTGTCAGCAGTGCTGTTAAGGGAGTACTTGGAAATATTTGGAAATGAAGTATTGTATTTTGAAAGTTAAACTACACAATCAAAGCAACGTAGGTCAAAGCCATGAAAGTATAAAGTCTCTGTATTTGGATTCCCGGAAAGTAGATGTGAAGGTAACCAGAGAGAATGTAATGTGCGGCTTCCCCAGAGGTGGGTACATCTACCAGGAAGCAGGATGGAGAGTGGGAGTCACAAAAGCAAACATTCCTCCTGCCCATCCTGCACCGCACAGGGAGAGAGGTCGTGTCCATCTGAGGAAAATGAGAGCATTCTATTATTGAAGTCTGAAGCCATCAAACATTAAGTCATTCAATTTACGTCTCTCCTTGTTCTAGCAAGGTGCTTAAACTTCAGATAATCTGACTTCCATTCAGCCTGACTACTGGGAGAGGATACAATATACTTCTTATTGGCATTTTTAAAAATGAATAAACCTTATTGTTTGGAATAGTTGTAAGTTCACAGCAATACTGCAAGTACAGACAGTTTGCATATACTCCCCGCCTGCCACCCCCCGCCCTACGGACAACCTTTCCCATCATCGACAACCTGCATCACAGTGGTACATTTGTCACATTGGCTGAACTTACATTAACTCATCATTATCACCCAAACTCCATAAATCGTATTAGGGTCCACTTCCGGTACTGTACATTCCATGGGTTTTGATAACTGTATGAGGACATATGTCCATGACTGCAGGATCATACAGCACTGTTTTCCTGTCCTCAAAATCTGCTGTGCTTTCCCTATTCATTCCTCCTTATCTCCAACCCTTTGCAACCACCGACATTTTTACTGTTTCCATAGTTTTGCCTTTTCCAGAATGTCACATAATTGGAGTTATGCACTGAGTAGCCTTTTCATATTGTCTTCTTTCACTTAGTAATATGCATTCATGTTTCCTCCATGTCTTTTCATGGCTTGGTAGCTCCGTTCATTTTAATGAATAGATTTTTGTCATCTGGTTGGACCACAGTTTAACCATTCACCTACTGAAGGACATCTTGGTGACCTCCAAGTTTTGGCTATTATGAATAAAGCTGGTATAAACATCTGTGTGTAGGTTTTTGTGTGAACACGAGTTCTTAACTCCTTTGGGCAAATACCACAGAGCGTGATTGCTAGACCATATGGCAAGAATATGTTTACTTTTGTAAGAAACAGGCAAACTATCTTCCGGAGTGGCAATGCTGTTTGGCATTCCCACCGGCCATGAATGGGAGTCCGGCTGCTCTTCATTCAGCCTTTGGTATTGCTAGTGTTCCAGACTGTGGCCATTCTACAAGGTGTGTAAGCAGTATCCCATTGTTTTAATTTGCAATTCTCTCACGACATATAATGTTGAACATCTTTTACACATGCTTATTTACCATATGTATATCTTCTTTAGTGAGTTATTAAGGTCTTTTGCCCATTTTTAAACTGGGTTGTTGTTTTATTACTGCGTTTTAAGGGTTCTTTGTATATTTTGGACGCAACCCCTTTATCAGGTGCGTCTTTGGCAAATATTTTCTCCCAGTCTGTATCTTCTCATTCTCTTGACACTATGTTTCCTTGAGCAGATGTTTTTATTTTTAAGAGATCCAGCTTATCAGTTGGTTCTTTCATGGATTGTGCCTTTGGTGGTGTTGTATTTAAATAGGCATCACCATACCCAAGGTCTTCCAGATTTTCTCCAAGGCATCTTAAAAAAATTTTTTTAATGAACATTATTTCTTAGAACAGTTTTACAGAGAAATTGAAAAGATAGTATAGAGTTCTCCTAAACCTCCTCATCCAGTTTCCCCCATTGTTAACAACTTGTGTTAATATGGTACATTTGTCACACTTAAAAAAAACTAGCACTGATACATTATTATTTAGTAAATTCCTTAATTTACTCAGATATCCTTAGTTTTTCTGATGTCCTTTCTCTGCTCTGGTATTCAATCCAGGCTACCTACACTACAGTTAATTATAATGTCTCCTTAGGCTCCTTTCGGCTGTGATGGCTTCTCAGACTTCCCTTATTTTTGGTGACCTTGTAGCTTTGAGGAATACAGGTCATGCGTTTTATAGATTATTCCTCAATTGGGCTTAACATAATTTTTTTTGCAGGACTATAATGGGAATACTGATTTAGAGGAAGAAGATCACAGAACTAAAATGCCATTTCCATCTGTAAGGTTTAATAGATGGAGGCAGAGATGGGAGGACAAAGAAACCACGTTATGGAGCCAAGAAGGCCTTTACTGGGATCTGCGATTCCTGGGCCAGGTTCCGTGACTCTGGAGCACGGAGTCAGGGAAGTCGCGCCTGATATGGGAGAGCAAGGTGTTTTATGGGTGCAGAAGTTCTGGGTTTCAGCTCAGGTGGGCCGATAGCCACGTAGGGTCATCTTTGGACGGTGGCAGGATTCAATTGGCTGTTCGCTTCCGTGGGGAGGGGGATGCTGGAATTCCATGGTGAGGCATTACAGTTTGAGACAGTCCAGATTGAGAGTGGGGGTCGTCAGTCCTGGTGGCGCCTGGATCTGTTATCTGACCTGCAATAAAATGGCCGCTGGTGCTTTTCAAATGGCTTGGGACCTCCCAGGTTTGCAAGTGGGGGTTGTCAGTGTTCGCAGCTTTCCACATCAAAGTGGCCGCTCAGTTGCTTTCCCATGGCAACTCTTACACCATCACATCACATCAGGGGTATGTAGTAGTGACATGTCTTATACTGCTGAGAACCTTGATAACTTAACTGAAATAATATTTGTTAGGTTTCTCTACTGTGAGATCACTACATTTTCCTCCTTCACACTGTACTCTTTGAAAGAGGGTCACTAGGAGCAGCCAACACTAAAGGAGTGAGGAATTATGCTCTATGCCCTTAAGTGAGAATATTTACATAAATTATTTGGAATTCTTCAGCACAAGAGATTTTATCCCCTTTGTTTTAAAAAGGAATGGGTTCTTCTTGAAAGCCATAAACTCTGTACAAATAGGTGGGTTCAGAGACTGGGTCCCCATTAGCTTGTCCTGGATGTTCTGATGGAGATTCTGGTACTGGGTCAAAGATTAGACTTACCAATGGCCATATCTCCTAAGGCAAAAAGTCTTGGCCTTTTTAAAAGCAGCTGTTAAAAAATTATTCTTATAATACAAACCTATGTGCTTATAGCTCAAAAGACTAGAATGCACTATCAAAAAATGAATAAATAAGGCTCCTGATTATTACTGTTACACAAAAAGAACACATTTTTAGGAAGTCCCCCTTAGTTGTTCAATACAGAAGTAAAATATACTAAGAACAGAAGAGTCTTGTTTTTATTGAATAAATGTGACTGAAGGAGAGGTGGATAGTATACACTTTAATTGCAAAGATTATAGCAAATATTTGAACCACTGCAATAACCTCATGTAGAGAAAAGATTTTGAGCCCTATTTTACATCTGTTCTATGCTGTGTGCTAGTTCATCTGATGAGAAGCTTCTGGGATAGCATCCAAGGAAATCAGGCAATTCTGAACACCTTTTTCAGAAATGCTGCCAGATTCTTTTTCTTTTCACCTCCCCTTTTTTTTCTTAACAATTATGCAAACGGGAGCACATGTGTGTACTGGCACATTTGCACATGTGCATGCACACTCACACACTTTCACTCTCCTTAAGTAGTAAAGGTCTAGTTATGGTACCAACGTGTCATCAGCAACTTAGATGTTGCTACTCAGGGAAAGAGTAACAAACGCACCACAACCCGACCGTCAGAAGACGAAGAGCTTCCTAGGCTCAGCTCTGGGTAAATACAGCCATGGGATCACGTGGGGGATAACTGTATTTTGCACATGCACCTGTATTCTTATAAACTATGCAGGATGAGATCATCAGGAATTTAAATGAATAAAATGTATTTCTACCGACTCAATGAGAGTGGCTGATTCATCTGATTTTCTTTTCTTTTTCTTTTTTGTTTTTGTTTTTTTGAACAGCAAAGCAAATTTTTACTGACTTGAGCTCACTCCTTCCCAGTATATTTTATGGTGACAACAATCACAGCTCAGTTCCACGCTCCCTGCCTCCAATTTCTGAGGTCTGTGGTTCACAATGCATTTGTGATGGAACATGACCAATGAGTATCCCAGTATGTTGTAAAGAGAGAAGAAAAAAATTATAAAAAAAATTTCTTTGATAAAATGATAAAATATAAAATCTTAATTACAATAAACTTTTCATCTAAAAGTACCACTCTAATGGGGGGAAGAGTTTCTTCACCAAAGTGTAGCCATAATGATTTAGCAGGTTCCTATTTTCTCATATTAGCGGGATTTCAAGTATATTTGCAAATTTCAAAATCAAAGCACCAGGCAGCATGAATTTATGACACATTTAATTTTTATTAATAAAATTCCATGCATGGCAATAATCAGCATTTTGTACAAATGCAGTGACATGGTTTTTAAAAAGTGTTGGGACAATTAAAATAGTTGAATACCTCTATAAACATAAAAAAAGGAAAACCAATAGAGCAAAACTTTACTCAACTGAACCAAACTCATTCATAATTTGTGAAAAATATCACAAATGCTTGTTTTCAATTAGTAATTCTTCTTGACTTTTAAGACCACCAAATTTAAAACTTTTAACAACAAATGATGAAAAAATTAAAATAATCATTGAGGGGCACCTGGGTGGCTCAGTTGGTTAAGCCTTCGACTTTGGCTCAGGTCAGATCTCACGTTAGTGGGTTCGAGCCCCGCGTCAGGCTCTGTGCTGACAGCTAGCTCAGAGCCTGGAGCCTGCTTCTGGTTCTGTGTCTCCTTCTCTCTCTGCCCCTCCCCCTCTCATGCTCTGTCTCTCTCTGTATCAAAAATAAATAAAACATAAAAAAAAATTTAAAATAATCATTGAAATAGAATGGCAGACACTACCAGCTGCCGATTCTGTAACTAGTTTCCCCTCTCTTTCTTACTCTCAGTATGTCTGGCATATTTGGGATGGCAACATTCCCAGCTCAGAAAGCACTCTTCCCAGGGTGTAGGAGTGACCGAGTGACAATCCTGTTCAACGAGATGTAATTGGAAGATATGGGATGGCCTTCAGGAAAGGGAAATTCCAGGAAAGCCCTTTAAATTTTTTAAAAATGTTTTTATTTATTTTTGAGAGAGAGAGAGAGAGAGAGACAGCGTAAGCAGAGGAGGGTCAGAGAGAGAGGGAGACACAGAATCTGAAGACAGGTTCCAGGCTCTGAGCTGTCAGCACAGAGCCCAACGCGGGGCTCAAACCCATGAACCGTGAGATCATGACCTGAGCGGAAGTCGGACGCTTAGCTGACTGAGCCACCCAGACACCCCCAGGAAAGCTCTTTAAAAACTCTTCCCCTTCTGCTCTGCCTTTTCTCTAGTCTCTGCTTTGGAACAGGTGCAATGTCAGAACTGCAGGAGAACGTTAGGTCTAGGAGGATGGCAGGCACCTATGAAGGAAGGTGGAGGGTGAAGGCCCAAGGAGCACGGGCCTGTGATAACATTCTGAGCTACTCTATAAACTATGAAGTGCTTACTCTAAGACTTCTTACATGAAGGGGAAAAAACCCTAATTTGTTTAAGACCTCTTGTGGAGGTTTCTACTACATGTTGCCAAACCACTTTTAACTGATAAAAATAATGTTGAGCACCCTTAAGTGATTTAAAAATATCCACTTAAAAACAACTAATATACTCACTACTACCTATTTTTATTGTTAAAGCAGATCTCTTAAGTCCTCTACTCTGAAACACTGCTGGCTGAGTTTGAACAAATATGGGCTCCTGAATGTAATTTTTCATTAAGAAGAAGTTTAAAATTAAAATTGTCATTGTTTTGGGGATGAGGCATTACAAAATGTTACAGCAAAGAGAAATAGCATCATGTGTCTCACTAACTTCTGTTATTGAGCTTTCCCATCTGATGACAATGCGTAATCCAAGGGAAACTGTAAATAAAACACACTCCAAAAATAATCATTAGGAAAAAACAAGAATGATTTTGTGAAAGAGAAAAACAGCATTTTGATGATAGTTATAAAGTGAAGAGATGATTAAAAAAATGGCCCAACACTGTGAGGAGCTGCACAGCATGGAAACCAACATGCACGCATGTCTCTGTATCACTGTGTCAGACTCTGGGGACAGAGGAACTAGCTCTTGATTATCGTGTCAAACTACAGTGACCATATTTAGATAGGTAGAATATATCGTGAATTTAGACAAAGTATTGTATTTGGCTGAATTAAATTGGTCGTTAAAGATGGGAACACTACAAAGATCATAAAGAATATTCTCCCCCCAAAAAACCCATGTGGTTCAGCTTCAACAATTGAACACTGGATGAATACGATGAAGTCGGTGTCCCAGAAGCTTCTGCCATTATCCCAAGGTTGTGCTTCGGTCTCTGATGGGGATAAGGATTATCAGATTCCACAAAGGTTGTCAAGAAGAAACAAAGGAAGGGTAAATCTTTATGAATGTCTTATTTATATGTTAAAATCAAGTGACTTGTCAGTTAGCAGAGAGTTCCTGACAAGCAAGCACTTCAGCCTCTGGTCAGAGAATAAAAGTTAACGAGGTGGGTGGGTAACAGTGGGGAGCTGTCTGGGGTTGGTTCTGAGTGCCGCACCATTGTCCATATGTGGTGTCAGCTATAAGTTGCTGTTCTCACTATTTATTTAGTGGCTATTAGTATCAAGTGGGGGGATCTGGAAAAAAGAAAGCTGCTTGAATCCCACCCAAGAGTTCAGGTTTAAATTCTTCCAGGATCAGGCCCAGGTAAAATATTATTTGAGAAATAGCGTAGGTGACTCTATTGTGTAGTTAGGGTGGAGGTTCCTTGGGCTGGTCCTGGGGAATAAGTGGGACTTCGGATCAGTCCGGAGAAGGAAGACAGGAAGGGGATGGGGAAGAGATGACCAACGGCAAAAGACAGAGATAAACAGTGAAGACGGTGTGTCAGAAAATTATAGGAAATAAAAATCACAAACCTGTACAAGATGGGGCCAGTTTATAGACTTAAAAAAAAATGGTGGCAAATGGGAAATGATGGGTGCGGAATTGACCGAGCGACAATGATACGACAGGAAGACTGCCGTGGCAGGAGCCCGATGGATGAGTGCCAGCACAGACAGAGGGGCAGAAGAGTAGCTCCAGGCAGGGGCTGAAGTCCCGGGTGAAATGATGAGGTGCAGGCCTGCGTGGGACACACGGGGCACAGCGGGCGATCTCCGAGGGCATGTAACTAGACGACTGGAGGATGCTGTGGGACACCAAAGGAAAAGGGGAAGGGCTCAGCTACGCAGAAACACAGGAGTTGCTGCAGACAACTAAGGAAGACTTAACAAAATCCAGGTTGAGAGATCCTTGTGAAGAGGGAAAAAGAAAATGTATATCACAAGGCCCATGCCTCAGGGTGGAGGGGGTGAATGAAGAAAAGAGCCCACATAGTATTTTAAGATGCAGCATGAGGTTGGGGGTGGGGCGGGAAAAGTGGGTACTAGAGCAAAGCATTACAAGTGTAAGTGCAGCTGATTTCCTACATACATGAGATTTTTCAGCTCATCAGAGGAAAAAGGGACTGTTCTGCCCAATATATTCAGGTGAAAAAGAATTAAAATGAGAGTGAGGAATATAAAAGAGTATTTTCCATGTGCAAACCTTTTTGCATTTTGGATAAAAGAGGATAGTTAAGAAGGACCTTCCGCTCACACGCTACACTTGTGAGAGAAGAGTATGTGTAGAGATCAAGAGGAATAATAGTGTATTTGTAGCTAGAGCAGTCCCTGTGCTTGGAGGTCCTTAAGCAGAAATAAACAGCACAATCTTCCCAAGAATGGGAAAGAGCTTTCCATCACCAATCGAAGCAGGTGATAAATGCAGGGCCCAGAGTTACACATTATCAGAAGAGCAGGCTATGCCAGGGGCAGGAAATGACTAGAACCTTGGAGGCTCATTCTTAGTAGGGGGGTGACTACTGAACCTCAGTTACCGGAACCGCAGTCTCATTAGCAGACTGATTCACTGGAAAACATGGTTCGCTGAACTCCCCTACTCTAAAAGTGACCACTACCTGCACCTCCAAAACTCTTCCCTACTCTGTGCAGGGAGAATCCGCCAAGGCTCCCAGGGATGAGTTTGCACTCTGTGTACAGTTATCTGAACTGAAAGGATGGCAGCAGTACTATCAGGAAGGAAGCGAGGACCAGCTAGGAAGGAAAGCAAGTGTTGTGGGGAGTAGGGGGCCCAGGAAAAGACGTGTTCAGGTGGACAAGTTAAGTCTGAAGGATGTCTGGGACATCCACGCAGACACATCTACAGGTGGATCAAACTGTGGGAACAAAATCCAGGAGGGGGACCAGGTTGGACTTTTGCTTGGGAATCAGCTCCCAGTGGGGGTGCCTGACCTTGGAGCAGGTGGGTTCACTGAAGGTACAGGACCCTGTTAGCCCTCAAACATTTGCTGAATGGCTGGAAAAGAGAAAAACAAGGTTGAAGAGCAGAGCCCTGAGGCACCATCTTCTGTGGAAGTAGAAAGAAGAGGAAAGAAAAGAGACAGAAAAGAGAAGGTCAGCAAGCAGGAATGCTGGAAAGTTCAACCTTAGCCAACATCATGAAAGTCAAAGGCAAGAGATTCAAGGTGGATCCATTTTCACCTATTAGTCTGATAAAGGCTTTAAACAGAAACGCTCAGATTTTCTGGGAGTGGCAGCTGCTGGTGGGAAGCAAGCTTGAACAACTTCTACAAAGCAATTTGGCAAATAGATGTCAACACCCCCCTAAAGTATGCATATTCTCTAATCAGGAATATTTTTTCTCAGGTTTATCAGTTAGAAATATGTAAGAATGTGCACAAGGCTTTACTACAAGATAGTTAGCATTGGTGGCATACTCTAAAATTACTCCCCATGATCCCTACCTTCCTGGTATTCACACCTTTGTATAATCTCCTCCCCTTGAGTGTTGGCTGGCCTAATGATTTGCTTCTATAAAATATAATACAGCAAAGGTGATGGTATGTCACTTCTTTGATTAGGTCACATGAGGTAATGACTTCTGTCCTGCTGGTAGACTCTCTCCTAGCCAAGTAAATGCATGATATCCTTTAAAAAACCAGGAGTAAAAAAGAACTCCTCTTCTTGCTTTGTTGAAGCACACTGGCATGTTGGGAGGCCCCCAGGGTAAGGAACTGACAGCCACCTCCAGCCAGGTCAGCTAGGACCTGAGACCCTCAGTCCTACAACCCTTGACGAAGTAAATTCTGCAACAATCACGTGAGCTTGGAAGTACAAGTATCCCTGGTCAAGCATGTAGGGGAGACCCAACGCTAGACAACACCTCAACTGTAGATTTGTGAGAGGTCCTGAAGCAGCGGACTCAGCCAAGCCATGCCTAGATCCTGACCTACAGAAACTGATTTGTGTTGTTTTAAGCCAGTAGGATTTGGGGGTAAGTTGTTATATTGCAATAGATAACTGGTTCGGTAAACTACAGTTCTACTTGTGATAATAGATAAATGCAATCAAAATGCCCATTAGGGTATAGCTTAAATAAAAATACTATACACATACGATGTAATTAAATTCCTTCATTAAAATTATGTTATAGATAAATATTCATAAAATTTGCCTGCAATGCATTAATTACAATATAGATTTTAAAAGTTAAAAAAATTACATGTCAGAAAACTATTACTTGGAGTAAGTATGCTTTACATATATAAATATAAAGGAATGAACAGAAAAATACACATTAAGGTATTAATAGTAGTTATCACCTGATGACTGGTTTATGGGTGCTTTTTGTTTTGTTTCTTCTGCTTAGCTGTACTTACAGATTGTTTAAAATGATTGAGTACCGCTTTCTAATAAAAAGCACAATTAAATTCATGAGTAAGAGGCAAAGAATAAGCAAAAAGGGACCATCGACAACACAGACCACAATAAATTAAGGACATCTCATTCATTCTTTCATCTCATTCAATCTTTTTATTGATTGCTTTTTATGTGCCAGTATGAAAACTGAGAAGAGTTAGTTGTTTGATTTGGCAGGAAAAAAGCAACTGGTTATCTGAGACAATGCAGCGTTGCCTCTTCATCAATGGAAGAAGGGTGATTTGTTCCTACTTGCTAAATGCATTGGATAAAATCCAATATAAACAAGAAAGTAGAAGAATTTCAAACAATGTGGTAAAGACATCATAAAGAGTGTTGCAACTGGGTGGGAACTGTTACATAATCAACATGTGAAATCTATTTACTTGATGTAAATAGTAAGAAAATTGACATCAGTTGGACAAAACTGAGCAGTAACACAGGTAAAAGAATGAGAGGGTCTAGGCAGTGAAAATACAAATAGACCAGAGGTATGCACACCACAGAGAAAGAGAAATGTATTATTGGTACAGAGTTATGTTATGTTATGTAATGTTATGTTAGTTTGAGATAGAGAATGTGAGCAGGGGAGGGGCAGAGAGAGAGGGAGAGAATGGGAAACCTTAGCAGGATTTGCACTGTCAGCACAGAACCCGAAATGGGGCTTGAACCCATGAACTGTGAGATCATGACCTGAACCAAAATCAAGAGTCAGACACTCAACGGGTAGAACAACCCAGGTGCTCTGCAACAGGATTCTTAATACTGTTTTGGTGTGTTAGGACTTTTGTGCTTGGATGACCTGTTTCTTTCAAATATAAGTAATTTTAGGGCAGAAGCTTCAGTTCTTCAATTCCATTAGCTTTTTGAAGAAATATATCCATACAGTAATAATTCAGAGTTTGATTCTAATAGTAAGTAAGTAAGAACACGACCAGGTCAAGTTGACTGTCAAAGAAAACTGCTGTTCATCTTGTAGCTCAACATTTCAAAGATATTTCTTGGAAACAGCCCATGAAGAGACAACCACCCAATATAAAAATACTCCTCAGAAGAAAAAAACGATTTCAGGCAGCAAGATAACACACTGAAAGAAACTAAAAAAGTTATTTTAATTTCCAAACATGCCTCAGTTACTCCCAGAGAGAAAGCTGTACAACATGAAACCAAAGTGCCTAGATAAAGGAGAGCAAACAGTAAAACTGCCAAGGTCTTTACAAACAAATGCACAGTTACTTTCAGATTCTGCTTCTGTTGGGACACACACAAAGCCGTGGATCCAACAAGTGGATGTGTAATTACCGTTTTGAATAAGTGACCCAGTGAGGGTAGATGTGGAAGATGATGAAATGGCAGTGAAAGTTGAGGCTTAGGGTTGGAGGCAAAACTCCAGCATTATTTTCCCTGTCTGGTCTCTGGGGTCCAATGGGTAAAAGTCCAAGGAGCTTTTTCATGTAAGTTTATGAAAATAAAAGTAAAGAGCAGTAGAGTCATTGTATGGAGCATGAAACCCTGTGTGGGGATGGAGGTGCAGATGGTGACCACGGAATTGAACAAATCTGTTTTCAAAACCAGGAGATGAGTGGCCTATCTTATTTCCAGGATGCAGAGAGAATCCAGATGTGGGGGAGTCTCTCCCCTTCCCTGGCCCATCCCTATTTCTACACACAGAATGATGAATAGCAGGAGAGATACTCAGCAGGGACAGACAGAAAGTACTAGCACCTAAAATGTGGAGACAACGCAAATGAATAACCCTTGGGTTTCTGAATGGAACTTGCCTTTTCCTTTTAAAAAATGCTGTTCACTCTATTTAAGTGGCGCAGTACAAAAATGGGACTGTAACTTGTAATTCTGAGATATAAAATGTGAAACATAAAACAAGGGGTTATAAATCAGCTAGAGACCAATTAAAATACTTAGACTGTCATTCAAAAACATTCCACCGAATGTAATAAAATGAGTGGGTGGTTGGTTCTATTTTAATAACTGAAGGCTGCAGGAAGATTTTATTTCTTCAAACTATCAGCCAAATATACCCAGGACTGACTGGAACATGGAAAATACACTTTTACATTATGTTAAGCTATAAAATGAAATAAAATGTCTCAAAAGACAGCATCGGAACAGCGTTCTGATTCACAGTAAGGCTCATTTGAGGTTACATGATACTTTATCTTTGGTATTTTATAATGATATTGATAAATAGTATTTCTGGAGTTACTGTAATAATCATATTATGTTCAACATTATTCCATCATTTTATCATAAATATGAAATGAACCGATGTTTCTCAATGTGGGTGTATGTATGGCATTTGGGGCAGGAGAGTTATTCACTGTGTAGAACTATTGGGCACAACCAAAATTGCCCCCTAGACATTTCCAAATGCCTCCTGTGGGCAGAGCCGGGTCTGGTGGTGATGGTGATGATACTAATCATACATTGGGGGCACCTGGGAGGCTCAGTCGGTTGAGCTTCTGACTCTTGATTTCAGCTCAGGTCATGATCCCAGGGTGGTGGGATGGAGCCCTGCGTTGGGCTCCCTGCTAAATGTGGAGTTTGCTTAGGAATCTCTCTCTCTCTCCCTCTGCCCCTCCCCCTTGCTCATCTTCTGTCTGACTGTCTGTCTCTCTCTAAAATAAAAAAAGATATATATATATATATATAAATAAAGCTCATTTGCTTAATTTTAAAAAAGGGGGGGCCTGGAAGGCCCAGTGAGTTAACCATCTAACGCTAGATTTTGGCTCAGGTCACGATCCCATGCTTCGTGGATCGAGCCCTGCATTAGGCCTTGTACTCACAGGGAGGATCTTGCTTGGGACTCTAGATCTAACATGTCCTCCAAGAGAACACAGAAAATTGCCCAGGGACAATTTCAGTCAACCGAGAGAAATGAAGCCCCTGAGGGTCAAGGAAAGAATATTAAAATCAGATACCACCTTTCTCATGATAAGATTTTTTATTTTTTCCTTTTTCACCAAATTGAGAATGTGTTCATTTTTTTTTTCAGTAACCAAAGGTACAGGAATAAGAAAATAAAGATGAGGGCACCTGGGTAGCTCAGTTGGCTAAGCTTCTATCTTCTGATTTCAGCTCAGGTCATGATCTCAGTTTTGTGAGTCTGAGCCCCACATCTGGCTCTGCACTGGCATTGGGGAGCCTGCTTAGGATTGTCTCTCCACACCCCTTCCCCTCCCTGCCCTGCGGGCGCACACACACTCTCTCTCTAAAATAAATACACTTTAAAAAAATAAGTAGCTCCTGGGTGGCTTGGTCAGTTAAGCATCCTGACTCTTGATTTCAGCGCAGGTGTTGATCCCAGAGTCGTGGGTTGAAGCCCCACATCCGGCTCTGTGCTGAGTGTGGAGCCTGCTTGGGATTCCTTCTCTCTCTCTGCCCCTCCCCCTTGTGTGCTCTTTATCTCTCTCTCTCTTAAACAAATAAACTTAAAAAAAAAAAAGGAACAAATATGAGTTGTTCTAGCTAGTAAGTATCCCTGATGTTTTTAATTTTTTATGTTTTTTATTTATTTTTGAGAGATAGTGAGAGACAGAGTATGAGCAGGGAAGGGGCAGAGAGAGAGGGAGACACAGAATCAGAAGCAGGCTCCAGGCTCTGAGCTATCTGTCAGCAGAGCCCGACGTGAGGCTCGAACCCACGAACCGTGAGATCATGACCTGAGCTGAAGCTGGACGCTTAACCGACTGAACCCCCAGGTGCCCCAAGTATCTCTGATCTTCATTCTGACTATAATAACAATGACCTCCCTTCCCCCACCTAGAATGGCCAGATTTACATGAAACTATGCTTGTCTTTGATTTTTCATTTTTCTCCCTAACTCCAGGATTCTCACTGCGCTCCCCGTGCTTCTGCACAGAGCTATGTATCATACTGGTTGCACTGATCATCGCCTAAGCTGCCACCTGCCGTCACCTCCCACCTCTGATCTTTTGCCATCATCAGTGTAGTCTTCAAACAGCCCTGCTGCATTCTAACTACAAACCCCAGTGCACTCCTAAGCAGAAAAATACCACATTCCAGCTTGGTGAAGCAGGTGGTGCGTTTCATAGGATGGAGCAGAAAGTAGCATCCCTTCCTCTCAAACAATAAGGAAGACTATTAGCACATCAGCAAATAGAGTTGGCCTCGATGAATTTTAAATGCTGCCTGACAAATGAAAAATGTGGCAAAAATTGAAAAATCAGCTTTTGGAACATGTTTGAGTCCATTATTCAAACTCAAACTCTTAGCTTTAAAGAAAACCTGATTTCCCCAACTTTCAGATAATGTGGATGGACCAGATGATTTTTAAGATGCTTATAATTCCTTTTGCTCTGGGAGATATACAACCTGACTTTGGCATAACACCATCACACTCAGCACTACCACGGCACATCAGTGTAGACACCCAGTATGCTTTGCCGGGGTCATCTGGGTAAAACATTCTACTTTACTTCTAGCCCACGCCGGCAGAAGAAAAGATTTGTGTGTTTTCTTTATGTGGATAATTAGAACCAACATACTTAAGTTACTCAAGGTCTGGGAAGTAAAGAAGCAATAAACATATCTGGACCTTGAAGTTTCAGCCACGAGCTCAGACAAACTCAGTGTTTTAAAATTTCTAGTCTTGGAAGACTTTTTTCCCCTCATTAAGACTGGTTCTTCTTCTGAAACTATTTGGTTTATTGTCCTATTTGGAACATCTTGAGATTTGATAACATGAAGACAAAATACCTTAACCAAGAGCGTAAGCCATCTTCAAAGCCACTGACTGATCTTTGCAAATACAGGGACTTCTGCCCCATTCTGATCAGGGTTAGTAAAGACGGACACCAAAGAGAGCAGCATCCTTTATGGCAAATAGCTTTGCCACTGGGTCACTTCTAGACGTGACAACTGCCACAATTGCCACTCAGGGCTATGCTGTTCTGGGGCTGATGCCATGCATCCACAAAGAAACGGTTTCTCATTTTGCACAGCTTCACCACCCGCGGAAGGAAGGACTGAAGCAGAAGTTCTGCAGCTTCAGTACGGATGCGGAGCGCGCTTGCAAACTGGTGTGGTTTTACTCGTGAGATCAAAGGAAGCCAACAGCGGATTCGGTGAGCTCAGCTGGGCATGCTTCCAGAGACAATGCACGCAGCATAATTCCAACATAATAATGTCTCCCTGTATTTACAAGGGTGGCAACAGAAGGAATGACTTAATATAGAAGATTCTGAGCCCAGAAACATCACACATATCAAGGAAGAGCTGTGAAAACCTGTTCCTTACTAGATAGGTTGACCTGGCCACTTGCTCCTCCCGAGGGTAGGTGGTAAACTTGTCTCTGGGCACCATATTCAGATGGGTCGAGGGGCTTCATCACTGCTAAGTGGAATTTACCATGATCTGATGAATACGGCAGAAGCTCCCCACCCAGCCTCTAGTAATAGCTAGAAATGATTTCATCGGATCCCTACAGAACACCTATCCAGTGGAGAAAAGGATGCTTTTTAAATAATGAAAATGCTATACAGGATAGACCTTGGGACAACATACCACAACTGTGAATTCTAACTGGACATCCAATAAACTTCTAAGTGGTTATCTAGTAACTGACCTCCCCCTCCCCCCAAATTTAGCTCATACACAAGGAATCAACATTCTTAGAGTAGCAAAAGTGGGCAATACATATGCCGGCTTAGCTTCTTTATGACTAGGTCATCTTTGCCTAATATATGTTTCATTTGTTTGTTTAGAAAAATAGTTGAAACAGAAGAAATATATAAATGTATATAAGTACACCACCGTCTGGCCCCTTGATGAGAGGAAATGACCTATGTTTTCACATCCACTACTGTGATTACAGAAATACTGACACTTAGTATAGTAATGGAGTAAGCAAACTAACACTTTGTAAACAGAGGTGAATATTTCAAAACCAGAAAATGGGCTTTTACTTCCTTTTAACCTTCCTATTGAAGAAGGCAATGCAATTCTAACTCTTCTTGAATTCTAAATCTTTTTGGTTTTCTCTATCTAGCCTGGTTATAGCTAAGGGATGCACAGGTTACCCCATTGATGTTGGACAGTGTTGCAAGACGGGAAACTCCCCAGCTAGGAGGAGAGAACGGGATATGGCCAGGAAGCAGAGCTCCTGAGGGGAAGAGGTTCATGTGACACCCGGCCCTGGATGCAGGGGTACAGGTCAAAGCAGAACCCCCCAATTCCTCCCTTCCAACTACCAGGTCTATTTTCTAAGCTATTTTAACTCCAACACAGAAATACATTCCGAGCCCTGCTTCAGGTGAGCCCTGCTTCTCTCTCTCTCCCCCCCCCCCCCCC
>NC_043714.1:27689482-27744146 GCF_006229205.1 Suricata suricatta
AATTGCCTACAGAGAAAACGTCAGTTATTAATGAATGAGAACACGGACTGCAGACTTAACATATCACAAAATGCGTTTCTTTTCAGGTTTGTAGCAATGTTTCCCTGCAGCTGCAAATGTTAATTTTCAGGCTGTATCATTATCTGTGGATATGAGGAAAATAAGGACCATCCTGTCATTATTGAATCAGAAGTGACACTTGTTAGTCTTGAAACATAAACACGTGGGGGAACGCAACACTTAAAAAATATATCGCTTTCGATGGGGGTAATGCTTTGTTAAAGTTAAAAGGCACAATGCAAGCCGAATGCCAAGTTCCTCATGCCTCTGCCTTCCCCCCCGTCCCCCCCATAAATGTGCAGCTGTCTGGCTCTTCCAACAGCGATACTTCTGTATGATCATTAACACTACCTGCTTAGTATTTGTGAGATTACATTGCATGTGCAAAGAATTGAGGCGATATTTTGAAAACCACATGGTGAATGGATTTACCAACTGTGGTTAGAGAACACAGTTCCTCCAAATAGAGTTCATGGATTCCAGTATTTAAGATTCAGTGCTGTGTTTTATTTGGAGGCCTTTGAAGAACTTGATAAAGTCTGCTCATATCCAAGTAACATTAAAGATTAGAGCTATCCTGGTGTAATCAATCTCAAGGAACAAAAATGTATGTTTCTACTGTGATTTGATGAATCTAGATGAAAGTCCCACTTTAGTCACTTTTTAGTACATGGTAGCAAATTGGCTGTAGAAAATAGCAGATGACCTTATGAGATGCTATTCTTAGAAAGGGGGAGCAAAATTAGGCAAATCTATTATATGACTGCATACTATCTTTAGGGGTTGATTTAGGAAAGCTGAGTTTATGCAGTCCGTTGAAGAAGTGAATGTTTGCCAAATCCAGTCAAAACAAATCCTCAGTGAGGAAGAGCAATCAGAATCCTTTCATCGTCGAGGGAGTAAGCTGTGCAACTGAAGCTTGCCTTAAGAAAATCCAGTATGAAATGAAAATCAAGATGTAGAGAAGTGGTATTTACTTTAAAACAAAAGATCTTAAAATAGCAAGCACTTGCAGCACATTTATTTATGTTATGATTATGATTGGACTATTTAAGTTGGTCTGCATACAGTTCTTCATAAATACATGTATTCCGCATTTGATGTGTTCAAAGCATGCAGGTCTTTGTTACAATTTTATTGTAGAGGCAACTTAGAGTCAACATGTCTAAAACCAAGCCCCTTACCTCCTTCCACCCACATCTGTTTTCTTTTGTGTTACTTCTGAGTTACTTGGGGCTTTCTTTTTTAATAGCATCACCAACCACCTTCTCCCTGAAGATGTCCAAGCCAGCATTCCTGAGCACCTTGCATCTTAATTAAGTTCCCCATCTGCTTTATTCCTCCCAAGTTCTGTACAGTCCATACCTCACATTATCCTGAACGCAGCCCTCTTACCTGAAGCTTCTGTCCTGCTTAAAGGTTTCATGGTGGTCTCTCAGATTCTACACGTACCCTCTAATTATTCTCTATGGCCTCCTGCCTCCTCATGCCCAAGCCAGACCAGCTGACTGCTTGGAAATGACAATCTAAAGTGTCACTAGTATAGGTCTCCATAACCTAACAGATAAAAATCAAATTCCAAAAGTATTTCCAGTTAAGCCTAACTCTCCAGTCTTATCCCTTAATACCTCTCCACCCAAAGCTCTATTTGTAGGAGGAAAAAAAAAAAGCTAATATTTAAAAGGAGAATCAGTAACAGTTTAAGCCAATAACAAAGTAAGCCCTTTGTACTTAGGAGTCTTTAATGTTTGGGGTTTTTTGTTTTTTGTTTTTTGAAAGACAGAGAGAGACAGCGCGAGCAGGGGAGGGTCTGAGAGAGAGGGAGACACAGAATCTGAAGACTAGCTCTGAGCTAGCTGTCAGCACAGAGCCCGACATGGGGCTCAAACACACAAACTGGGAGATAATGACCTGAGCCGAAGCTGGACGCTTAACCGGCTGAGCCACCCAGGCGCCCCGAAGTTGTTTTCCTTTGAGAGAGAAAGAGGGTGAGAGCAAGAGAGGATGCAAGTCAGTGAGGGGCAGAGAGAGAGAGAGCAGAGAGAGAGAGAAAGAAGTGGGACTCACCTGACGCAGGACTCCAACTCGCAAACTGTGAGATTATGACTTGAGCAGGAGTTAGATGCTTATGAACTAAGCCACCCAGCCCTCTCTAGAAGTTTTTGATTTTTTTTTTTTTTTGCATTTCCTAGTTTACAAGTAGTATGTATTAACTATTTTGTTACTATACCAAAAAGCACAAGCAAATGCACTGAAGATGGTAACGCAGGTCCAAGCGTCAGGTACCCTGACATGGCGTGTCTGCATTGCTCTAAGCACTGCTGCCATAGGAAATGTCAGGGGTCCAGCTCCTAACAACTGAAGGTGCTCTCAAACTCTGGAAACACGGCAGCCCTTACGTTTTTTAAAGAACCAGAACTGTGACAGTACAGGTTTAACCTTCCTTTGACTTAGAAGGAATTTAAATATCTTCATAATGATAACTGTACAAAACATCACTTACTCACAATTGGGAGTCATTCTTCCTTTAGGAGACATTCTGGAATTGTGCTGCAGAATTTTTGCAACTAAACGTTCCCTCACCCACAGATGCTGAACTGTCTTCTCTCCTAACTGGGTTGCTCCTTCCTCCCTCATGACCCTTAAGAAATTTTGACGTAGGAAGCCACCATTCCACTTTTATTAGTGTGAATGAGGAATTCTCTTCATGCATGTCCAGGAAGGAAAAAGAGAGAAAGCACTGTCTCAGGGATAAATGATAAATGTATAATTAACAGATGCTTTATTCTAAAGCTGCCTGTCCAATGCAGGTGTCACTAGTCACGTGAGACTACTGATCAGTCAAAATATTCCTGGTCCAAATTGAGATGTGCTGTGAGAATAAACTATACACTGGACTTGGAAGACTCAGTATGTGAAAAGGAATGAAAAGATCTCATTAGTAACTTTTTATATTGATTACATGAGATGATTTTGGGATATGCTGAGTTAAATAATGCAGTATTAAAATTATTTTCTTTTTCTTATTTTTAATGTAGCTACAAGATATTTAAAAATATCGTATGTAGGGGCACTTGGCTGGCTCAGTCGGTTAAGTGTCTTGCTTCAGCTCAGGTCATGATCTTACAGTTCGTGGGTTCGAGCCCCGCGTCGGGCTCTGTGCTGATAGCTAGCTCAGAGCCTGGAGCCTCCTTCAGATTCTGTGTCTCCTTCTCTCTCTGACCCTCCCCTGCTCACACTGTCTCTCTCTCCATCTCTGAAAAAATAAATAGAAAACATAAAAATAATTTAAATAACTTATGTAGCTCACATGAAATTCCTATGGGACAATGATGCACAAATATGATTCTTTTCATTTTGTTTTTACTCATTTTTTATTAAGTCTTAATTTTAATTCCAGTATCGTTAACACAGAATATTGTATTAGGTTCATACACTTCCACACGTCACCCCGTGCTAATCACAAGGGCACTCCTTAGTCCTCATCACGTATTTCACCCAGCCCCACCTCATTTCCCTTCTGTAACTACCAGTTTGTTCTTGACAGTTAAGAGTCTGTTTCTTTAGTTGTCTTTTTCCCCCTTGCTTCTTTGTTGTGTTTCTTAACCTCCACATATGAATTAAATCATATAGTATTTGTCTTTCTCTGACTTATTTTGCTTACCATTATACTTTTGAGCTCCATCCATGTCATTGCAAATAGCAAGATTTTATTCTTTTCTGTGGCCAATATTCCACTGTGTATGTATACCACATCTTCTTTATTGAAATCTATTGATGGACACTTGGGCTGTTTCTGTATTGTAAATAATGCTGCAATAAACATCAGGGTACATGTATCCATTTGAATTAGTGTTTTTCTATTTTTGTGGTAAATACTCAGTAATGTGATTACTGGATTGTAGGGTAATTCTATTTTTAACTTTTTAAGGAACCTCCATACTGTTTTCCACCTTGGCTGTACCAGTTTGCATTCCCACCAACAGTGTAAGAAGGTTCCCTTTTTTCCACATCCTTGCCAACACCTGTTGCTTCCTGTGTTGTTAAGCTTGGTCATTCTGACAGGTGTATCTCATTGTAGTTTTGATTTGCATTTTCCTGGTGATAAGTGATGTTGAGCATCTTTTCATGTGTCTGTTGGCCATCAGTATGTCTTCTTTGGAAAGATGTCTATTCACGTCTTCTGCCCATTTTTTTTAATCAGATTATTTGTTTTTTGGATTTTCGTTGTTGAATTGTTATCAGTTCTGTATATGTTTTGGACACCAACTCTTTATCAGATAAATGATTTGCAAATATCTTCCCCATTCAGTAGGTTGCCTTCAGTTTTATTGTTTCCTTCACTGTGTAGAAGCTTTTTATTTTGATGTATTCTCAATAGTTTATTTTTGCTTTTATTTCCCTTGCCTCAGGAGACCTATTCAGAAAAATGTTGCTACAGCCAATGTCGCAGACATTTCTGCCTCTGCTCTCTTCTAGGATTTGTATGGTTTCAGGTCTCACATTTAGGTCTTGCATCCATTTGAAGTTTATTTTTGTGTATGGTATAAGAAAGTGGTCCAGTTTCATTCTTTTGCTTGTAGCTGTCCATTTTCCCCAGAACGATTTGTTGAAGAGACTGTCTTTTTCTCATTGGATATTCTTTCCTGCTTTGTCAAACTGACCATATAATTGTGGGTTTATTTCTGGGTTTTCTATTCTGTTCCATTGATCTCTGTATCTATTTCTGTGGTGGTACCACACTGATTTTTTGTTTTGTTTTGTTTTTTATTTGGGAGAGAGAGACAGAGAATGAAAGAATAAAGTTGAGTGGAGGACAGAGGCAGAGGGAGAGAGAGAATTTTAAGCAGGCTGTGGAGCCTGACTCAGTGCTCAATCCCATGACCTTGGGATCATGACCTGAGCTGAAATCACAAGTCAGATGCTTAACTGAGCCACCCAAGCACCCTAGTACCATACTGTTTTTCAAAATATATTTTTAAGTTTTTATTAAATTCCAGTTAGTGAACATACAGTGTGATACCAGTTTCTGGTGTAGTGTACAGTAGTGATTCAACACTCATACGTCACCCAGGGCTCATCACAACAAGTGTTCCCCTTAACCTCCATCACTTGTTTAACCCATCCTGCCATGCACCTCCCTCTGGAAACCATCAGTTTGTTCTCTATAGTTAGAGTCTGTTTCTTAGTTTGCTTCTCTCTCTCTCTCTCTCTCTCTCTCTCTCTCTCTCTATTTTCCCTTTCCTCATTTGTTTTGCTTCTTCGATTCTATATATGAATGAAATCATACAAAACCATACTGTTTTGATCACTACAGCTTTGTAATATAACCTGAAGTCCAGAATTGTGATGCCTCCAGCTTTGCTTTCCTTTTTCAAAATTGCTTTGGCTATTTGGGGTCTTGTGCTTCCACATAATTGAGTATTGTTTGTTCTAGTTCTGTGAGAAATGCTGTTAGTATTTTGATAGAGATTGCATTAAATGTGTAGATTGCTTTGGGTAGCATAGACATTTCAACATTTGTTCTTTTAATGTCTTTTAAAAATTTATTTTTGAGAGACAGAGAGAAACAGCACAAGCAGGGGAGGGTCAGAGAGAGACACACACACAGAATCCAAAGACAGCCTCCAGGCTCTGAGCTGTCAGCAGAGAGCTCGACACAGGGCTCGAACCCACGAACCACGAGATCATGACCTGAGCCGAAGTCAGACGTTTAACCGACATTTGTTCTTGTAATCCATGAGCATGGACCGTCGTTCCGTGTCTCTGTGTCATCTTCAATTTCTTTCATCAAAGTTTTATAGTTTTCGGTCTTCAGGTATTTCACCTCTTTGGTTAGATTTACTCCTCCTTCTCTTCTTATTTTTGGTACAACAGTAAATAGGATTGCTTTCTTAATTTTTCTTTCTACTGCTTCATTATTAGTATATAGAAATGCAACGGATTTCTACACATTGATTTTGTATCCTGAGACTTTACTGAATTTATTTACCAGTTCTAGAAATTTTTTGGTGAGGTCTTTTGGGTTTTCTATATGTAACATTATGCCATTTGCAAATAGTGCAAGTTTTACTTTTTCCACACCCATCCCTATGCCTTATATTTTCTGTTGTCTAACTGCTGTGACTAGGACTTCCAGTACTATAGTGAATAAATGTGGGGAGAGTAGACATTCTTGTCTTGTTCCTGACCTTAGGATGGAAGCTCTCAGTGTTCCCCCATTGAGTATGATGTCAGCTGGAGATTTTTTAGATATGGCCTTTATTCTGTTGAAATATGTTCCTTCTAACCCTCCTTTGTCAAGAGCTTTTGTCATGAATAGATGTTATGGTTTGTCAAATGCTTTTCTTGCATATATTGAAATGATCATATTGTTCTTATCCTTCTCTTACTGATGTGATGTATCAGGTTGATTGATTTGCAAGTGTTGAACCAACCTTGCCTCCTGGGAATAATAATAATCCCACTTGATTCTGGTGACTCATTTTTTTAAAAATGCATTGTTGGGGGGCACCTGGGTGGCTCAGGCAGGTAAGTGTCTGACTCTTGATTTCAGCTTAGGTCATGATCTCATGGTTCAGGCAACTGAGCACTATGTCAGGCTCTGCCCTGGTAGTGTGGAGCCTGCTTAGGATTCTTGCTCTCCCTCTCTCTCTGCACCTCATGGTCAGTCACGGTCAGTCTCTCTCTTCCCTTTCTCAAAATAAATAAATAAATAAACTTAAAATGTATTATTGGATTTGGTTTGCTAGTATTTTCAAATGTGATTCTTTTTAAAGAATAATGGCCAACATCTTGTCTCATTATTTTTTGCCTTTCTGCGATAAAAGCCATATACAGAATCTATCTAGGCAGGAGGAGGTGGGGAGTGGAGGCAGTAGAAGTCCAGTGATTTCTACTACATGTTTAAATTTTGAACAAACATAGGGAGGAAAAAAGATGTTACATAATATCTAAAGTTTCTCTCTTTTTTTTAAGTTTATTTGAAAGAGAGCAAGCATGAGAGTAAGCAGGGGAGGGGCAGAGAGAGAGGGAGAGACAGAACCCTAAGCAGGCTCCACACTGTCAGTGCAGAGCCTGACATGGAGCTCGATCTCATGAACTGTGAGATCATGACCTGAGCCGAGATCAAGAGCTGGCTGTGTACCCAGTGGAGCCACTCAGGTGCCCCGTGTTACGTAAAATCTAAATGTAAGCCAATTCTGCAAAGGCAACCTATGGCACTGACACCACAAAAGCTGAAAAATGGTAAGCATTTTGGAACGTGCCAATGTACACAGCCTGTGCAACAAAGTTAGTGGTCCACCTGGCACAGTAGTGCTCCTGGTCCCTGAAATTTCAGTTCTCAAATCTTCTCCATCTTGTTGCCAGAAGTGGTTTATACGGAAGAGCATTTATTAATTATCCAAGGTCCATTGGAAGTGGACCAGGATCCATTATTGGAAGTGATGGCTGCAAATGCCTGACGGTCACACTTTTAGTATTTTACATCACAACTACCCAGTGGATCAAGAGAGTATATCTTTTGTTAGTAGCAAAGTGACATAAATTATTAATTCTTTTAAAAATTCATATTGGGCGCCTGGGTGGCTCAGTCAGTTAAATCTCCGACTTCGGCTCAGGTCAGATCTCACGTTCGTGGGTTCAAGCCCCGCATCAGGCTCTGTGCTGACAGCTAGCTCAGAGCCTGGAGCCTGCTTCTGGTTCTGTGTCTCCTTCTCTCTCTGCCCCTCCCCCTCTCATGCTCTGTCTCTCTGTGTATCAAAAAATAAATAAAACATCAAAAAAATTTTTTTTAAATAAAAAAATAAAAATTCATATTAATGACTAAAATCCAAAATTCACAATGCAATTCTAAATAGGTGGCATATTCTAACTTGGCACTAATGTGTGGTTATAATAAAGAGATATAACATACAATTATTGGAAATTAGTTTTAAACATATTAAAGTCAACACAAATATGTACATAAAGTTTTCTTTCAATCACATACACACACACACACACACACACACACACACACGCATAAAGACAGCCTGGGCCAAATATATGTCACAAAACACATGCTTTCCTAAGTTATAACTAAGAAAATAAAGATAGCAGCAATCAGTGTGATCCGTGTTAGTACAGGAAGGAGGGCTGGTTTACCTATTTATTTATTTTTTAATTTTATTTATTTTTGAGTGAGAGAAAGAGAGAGAGAGTGCAAGCAGGGGAGGGCAGAGAGGGAGACACAGAATCCGAAGCAGGCTCCAGGCTGTGAGCTGTCGGCACAGAGCCCGACGTGGGGCTCGAACCCACAAACTGTGAGATGGTGACCTGAGCCGAAGTTGGTTAGAGCCGAAGTTGGATGCTTAACCGACTGAGCCACCCAGGCGCCCCAGGAGGACTGGTTTAGAAAGGTTCTCTGTCTTAACTTACTAATTTCCTTCAGATTTTAGAGGATATTTGGAGAGGAGAGTTCCAACATATGTGCATTTAAATTACAGAAATTCAACCTCAATGATAGGCACTTGGCAGGAAGAAAGAACTACTTTAAAAAAACAACAGAAATTCCTCCAGTTCCATTCAATGAAATTTTGTCCCAGAGTAAGAAGAGAGAGGAGAATTGTCTCCTTTTCAATTTGTTTTAGATCCCAAGCCTTCCATGGTGGGTTCTGGTCTCACAGGTCATAGTGTTTTAAGGCATTGTAAGGAGTGATTTTGTCTCAATTGAGTCTTGACTTAGTCGTTGACTTTTGAATCCAAATCCCTGGCAAAGTGTGACTTGATTGTGTGCAGATGGCATAATATGTTTCATTATGTCATAATATCAATTATTTTGGTTCCTACCATTTTTGTGTATTACTCGACCCGCCTGATTATACTTGTGCTTCAGAAAGATCATTTTGGCTGCTGTATAACAAACAGATTGTAGCAAGAAAATTGGAACCACAGTTACTTGCTGACCTGAATTACTAAAATGATGGGATGGAAATGGATAAAGAAAGGTTTCCTGGAAGAGACCATCTTTATAGTTACTTCATGGAGATTGCTTCAGTTCTCAACAAGAGTCCATAAATTATATGTTATTAACATTTCTCCATCATAGATAGGTATACTCAGAGTCCCCTGCCAATATATGTTGTTTTTATTTACATTGCAGTAGTTAACATACAGTGTAATATTAGTTTCAAATGTACAATACAGTGACCCAACAGATTCATACAACACCCATGCTCATCACAGGTGCCCTCCTTAATCCCCATCACCTATTTAACCCATGCCTCCACCCACCTCCTCTGCCAATATATCTACTTAAAATGTTCAGTAAGCTAAACTTAAACTGACCTTTTAGCCTCCCCTCTTTTTTTCAGTAGTTTCCTATTGGATATGGAGTCTGTGACTCGTAAAGTTTTTAACACATTTAAACATTTGCTCCAGGAACTTCTATGCGTCTGGGGATGCAGAAATGTCTGGGTTGTGCCTGATCTTTCACTTAATTCCAAGTTTGACACGGGAGACTTTTCAATACATGGTATAGGGTACATAATACACAAAGGAGACACTGCCGACAGCATTGTTGAAAAGCCCAGCCAAGTTAGTCCCAACTTCCCCTTGTTCAGTATTGCTCATAGCTCGGGTATTTCCCAAATGTGAACTGAAAGGTTAAGAAGTTTCTGAAGTTCTTTCTAGACTAGACAATCCCCAGAATGGCATCTTACAAAGAGAAGATGATTTTTATCTTATCCAGCATGTGATAAGTATGACATCATCATATTTTAAAACCCTGAAAAACAAAGAGTACCTTATGGTTCATTTTTTTTCCCAAAGCAAACTAACAATCTGGAGTATTCTAATAAACTGCTGTTAGGTCTAGGAAAATTTTTGGCCAAATTTCTCTTTTTCCTTTGTTACAACTGGTTTCCTAATAGATTTCTTTAGCTTTAGAGTTATAATTAGAAGACTGTTACTACTTTGCATAATCAAATTGTAATTGCTGTTTGGGTGAAATCCAACCAATTTAAGCATCAGCACTTCTGAAAAAACAATGTCTGGCAAAAAGAGAATAACAAATGCCATGCTCTAATGATCTAGGTTATCTAATAGTGTTTGCCTGACTGTCGAGTTTCTGTTTTAGAGACTAGATAACAAATGATGTTAGAATTAATATATCAGGGCACCTGGGTGGCTCAGCCACTTAAGTGTCTGACTGTGGCTCAGGTCACAGTCTCACGGTTTGCGGTTTTGAGCCCCTATTGGGCTCTGTGCTGACAGCTCAGACCCGGGAGGGTGCTTTGGATTCTGTCTTCGTCTCTCTCTGCCCCTGCCCTGCTCTCTCTCTCTCAAATAATAAATAAACATTAAAAAAATTATGAATTATCGATGCGTTTTAAGGGATCACATTTGTAAATGATAATAAATGAAAGTTCTCTGAAAAACACTAATGGTGGTGAGGAGGAATAAAAATTCTCTTGGGTCAGAAACCTAGCCTAGTCTTAGGTCTGTCATTTGTTAAATGTGTGCTCCTGGGTGATCATTTAACATTTCTGAGTCTTTCTGCTCACTTGAGATTTATGATAGACATCTGTCAGTTTCCCGGATGCTCAGTGTCTTCCTGCATGTGAGGACTTTCCAACCACATACAGTTCTCTCCTTAGAAGCCGAAACGCCCAGGTGCAAGTCCTGACTCCGCAGAATGAATGAACGCAACCATGCTTCTGGCTGTCCAGCCTCCTGTCTGCCTCCTGTCTACCTTCTAACCTGGTTGTCCAGCCTTCCCAGAAACTTTGTTAGTCTTTAAAACCACAGTTCTATCCTTTGTTAAATCAGCCATTCATTTTCTGTTGCATACAACTGAGAAACCTCACTTTTATTTAAGAAATAGACCTCAAATCTGCCCCTTCTCTTCATCTCAACTGCTACCACATTAGTCCAAATTTCCATATCTTTTCGGCACTAATGAAGTAGCTTCCTGACCATTTTCCTCTGTCCATTCGTGTTCTCTCCCAACCTAATCTATTTGTAATAGCTAAAGTGATCATTTCTAAATACAAAAGGAGTCATATTATGCCTCTTACTTTTTACAATAAAACCTAATTCTAATCACCTAATTTTAAGAAGAAACAACCAAACAAAATTTGGGAGGTACACACAAAGAAGTGTTTAGAAAAAGTTATTATTGCTGAAACAGAAAAGTATTAAGTGCTAATAATAGAAAAGAAGAAAAGTTGACAATTAATGATTGAAATTCTACTGTAAGAAGCTAGCAAAACAGGGAACTTAAAGTCAAATAAGCAGAAAGAAGAAAATAACAAAGATGAAAAAAGAAATCAATGAAATAGAAAATGGACCAAAAAAACAGAGAAAATCAATATATACAAAGGTTGCTCTTGGAGAAGAGCCATAAAATTGATAAGCTGCTAGTTAGATTGGTTAAAAAAAAAAAAAAAAGGAAGACAACACACTGACCAGTATCAGAAATGAGAGGGAACACTACTATAGAATCTACAGATATTAGAAAAAATAAGGCATTATTATGAACAACTACATGTTAATAAGTTTGACATCTAAATTAATGGATAAATTTATTGAAATCATGGATTATAAAACTGACTCAAGAAAAAACATAAAAGCCAAATAGCATGATGTCAATTTTAAAGATTGAATCTGTAATTAAAAACACTTCCATATAGAAAACTCTAGGTCAAGACGGCTTCCCTGGTACATCTATCCTTTAAGGCAAAGTAGTCCCAGTCATAAAACAAACCCAGAAAATAGAGGTGGAGGGAACACTTCCAAACCTATTTTATGAGGCTATCATTAAACGTATATGAAAATCACACAAAGAAATCCAAATAAATAAAATGATAGGTCAAAGGATGGAAATGAATGAATCTTAAGAGAATTTTAACAAAAATGGACCCTTCAGTATGTATGTTTTACCTCGGGAGCACAAAGTTGGTTCAATGGTCCAAGACCAATCAATGTAATTCAACATATAATATTTTTTAAATATATATTTATTTTTGAGAGACGAAGAGAGACAGAGTGTGAGCAGGGGAGAGGCAGAGAAAGGGAGACACAGAATCTGAAGCAGGCTTCAGGCTCTAAGCTGTCAGCACAGAGCCCGACGTGGGGCTCGAACCCACAAAACGTGAGATTATGACATGAGATCATGACCTGAGCCAAAGTCAAACGCTTAACAGATTGAGCCACCCAGGCGCCCCAACATATAATAATTTTTAGAAGTGTGCTCATGTAGATGGATGCAAACATTTTAAAACTATATTCAGCATCTATTGATGAAACAACTCAGCAAATTAAGAAGAGTACTTTCTTACTTTCATAAAAAATAAATAAATATACTGACAAGACCATGGATTGGTGAATTCAGAAACCCATTGTAACTCTCATAGCTGACTGGTGGGAATATAAAATGATATAACTACTTTGAAAAAGTATTTCAGTTTCTTAAAAAGGCTAATATACAATGGCCACATGGCCCATTAAGTCAACTCTTGGGTATTTAGAAGTGAAAACATATTCCACACAAAGGCATACCTGGATATTCATGGCAGCTTTATTCTGAATAACTCCAAACTGTACATAGCCCAAGTGTCCATCAGAGGTGAGTGCATAATCAGATCATTAAACCACAAAACAGAATACTATTTGGCAATAAAAAGTAACACACTATTGACAAATGCAGAAGAAATATGTAGATCTTAAAAAAAAAAAACACGCTGAGCAAATGAAGATACCTGAAAATACATCATGCATGATTCCATATTTATGAATTCCAGAAAAGACAAAACTAATCCACAGGACAGAAAATAGAATATTGGCTGCCCAGTGTTGAAGGTCAGAGGAGAGGCTGACTGGGAAGGGCCAATGAAACTTTTTTGTTGGGATGAGTATTTTCTGTATCTTGATTACGGCATTAATTACATGGGGACATATATTTGTTACAACTCATTAAAGTGTATGTTTAAAGTGGGTACGTTTTCCTATACATGAATTACATCTCAATAAACTTGATTTAGAGACAAACGTAACACATATCCACAAGTTGAATAGTTATAGAAAAAGCAATGAGAGTGTTTCTCCCTGAGAGGCATAGATAACTAACTGTTTTATTAGGCATGTCTTAATTACTGAATATTAAAAATTATTCTACTCAAAGTAAATTTATAAGGCAAGAAATAGATGTAGTCATCAGCAATAATTAATTAATATATTAATATAATATATTAATTTTCCTAGAGGGGCTGTAACAAGTCACCACAATCTGGGTGGCTTAAAACAATACAATTTTATTGTCTCACAATTTTGGAGGCAAGAAGCTGACATCAAGGTGTCAGAGAGCCATATTTTCTTAGTCCTTTTGCACTGCTATCACAAAATACCATAGATCAAGTAGCATATAAAGCACAGAGATTAATTTCTCACTGTTTTGAAGGCTGGAGGTCTTAGGTCGTGTGCCACATGGCCGGCTGAGATGGATACTCCTTGTATCCTCACGTGGTAGAAGGGGTAGGAGAGCCTCTGGGCCCCTCTGATAAGGGCACCAATCGCATTCGTGACAGCTCCACCATTGTGCCATAATCAGCGTGCAAAGGCCTTACTTCCGAACACCATCATGTTCAGGGATTAGGCTTCAACAAATGAATTTTGAGGGGAGACATATTCAGACCATAGCACGTTTTCTGAAGGCTCTGGGGGAGAATCTGATCCATGCCTTTTTCTTAGCTCCTGGTGTTCTTTGGCTTGTAGACCAATCAATCCAACCTCTGCCTCCCCTGGCATTCTCCTTGTGTGTCTTTTGTCTCCTCTCCTTTTTTCTTATGTGGATACCAGTCATATTGGGTTACCCCCCACCCTAATCACCTGGCCTTTATTCGATTACATCTGCAAAGACCTTATTTCCAAATATGCTCACATCCTCAGGTACTGAGGGACTAGGATTTTGACACATCTTTTGGGGAACACAATTCAATTCATGCTCCATCTGGCACACCACACAGACCAAAACCCTTTCTGTTTATTATCATCATTTGTACTACCTCACAACTGACAACTGTTCTATAATCTCTCAGTTCTTACATGATGTGATCGTACTGATGCCCAATGCCTGTTTCTCCTGATTTCTGTTTTGGTACATATCTGCAAGATTTACTAAAAAATCAGCAGATTTTATAAAATTATTTACTTCAAAAGCAGCAGATTTCAATGAATATAAGCCAAAGAATACTACACACAACCCTTAAATATAGAGAAATGTTAGAGCAGTCCTTTGGAACCACATTAGGAGTCCACGTATTGGCAGCCCCAGAAAACCCCTACAGCAGGTGGAGCTAACATCTGTGGAAAGTTCTCCTCCAAAAGGGACTCTCCTGAGTCCTTCATGTTCTCTCTTCTGATACTCACAGATTTGACCACCATGCCTAGTTACCCTTTGGGTCAGTTCAAACACACACTTCCTGGGCCGTGAAAGAATTTGGTGTTAGCAACTACATTCAAGCAAGTCAGCTCATAAGAAGTCTCCTGTTACTCCCAACAGCTTGGCACACATTCCAAGAACTGAAAAAGTCCTTCCAACTACTTTTATGCCTCATATCCCTGGCTAATCTGTAAATTCCCTATGCTGGATTTCAAATCTTTCTTTCTTTCTCTCCAGATTTCTACCACTAATCTGGGCATGATTCAGTTATTATCTGGGCCCAGGTTCATCATCTTTTTTGAATCTGGCTAAAATCACTCTCTTAGCTAATGAGTCACTGAGCTCTGCCCACAGGAAACCACTGATTAGGATTTGTTTTACTAACTGACCTTTGGTCTCTTATTCATTTCTTGAGCCAAACCACAGTATTGGAATTCCTTTCTGGATGGACTCTTCTAGAGCTCACACCCCTGTCTCTTTATCCTCTTAAAGTGCATTTTTCTCAACTCTCCATAGAGATCAAGACAGCCAGCTTTTTTCCTAGAGATTAAAAAAATACTTAAGATGACATATTTAGAATTAGTAACTCCTCATTCTCCATGCACAATCTCTTTTGGAGGGGGCTGTCATCTTTTATAACCAGACATCACTAAGTGAAGAAGTGATGAAACCTTCAGAGATAGATACGTCATTGACAGATTTTGTCACCACTGTTACCACTGACCCTCCTGGTAACCCCCGACTCAAATACTGCTCCCCAGTAATCCTTAAAGCTGCAAAGAATTTTCTTTTCTGTTAATGACAGCTCCTTAGTTCCAAAGAAACGCTGCACATTCCCATGCTCTCTGACACACTCTTGCTCTGTTTAGTTTCTCTACTGAAGAACTTGGAATAGTCAACTCTATGATGCACTCACCCCCACCCCCACGCCCCCCAAAAGGAAAGACTGCTTCTTTCTAAGCTCGATCAAGTAAGGTCCCACAGGTCAGTGGGCTTCCCTGCATTCATATAATGCCAGACTCCTGACGATCTGCAAGTCAGTCTAGCACACTCTCACCTAACCTGTCCCTGCTCACGGGGCTCAGCCCTGCACCACACAGTATGTATCTCCGTCCTTCCATGCCCCTCGCCGCACCCCTTTTCTCCCACACATATCTGTCCCAATAAAATGCCTGCATTTAATAACCCTGCCTTGGCATTTGTTTCTCAGATGACCCAGCCTAACACGCTGGGATTAATAACTCATTTAGATTTTCCCCAAACTAGCAACTTTCAAATGGGTTCTCAGAAAACGGGTAAACAAATGGGGATTTTGGAGAGTAGATCTCGGATAGAATTCCTCCTTCTCGATTCCATTCATCCTCATCTCGAAACAGATACTAACAGACAACAAAAAACTAGGCTTTTGAATAGTTGTGTCAAATTAATAGCTTTTGTAATATTGAGAGATTCTCCTTTATGTACAAATTCATTCAGTTCTAAAAAGAAGGGAGCAAATTGGGGACTGTTACTTGAAATTAGCTACTTAGGTATCTGTTTCCATGATTCAACGGTTAAGCTCGTAGGGGGTTGGCATCCCATTTCATTCAAACTTTTTACTGAGTGCTGCGTTCATAGCGGGTGCTCCATAAGTAATCTACTAAGTGAAGCAGGAAATGCTCAATCACCATGAGGTATAAAGATGGGGAGGGTAGTGCCCAGATCTCAGCGATATGAAAAAATATCTATTATCTTCATTACATAACCCAAGAAAACAAACATCAAGTACTATTTCAGAAAATATAGAAAGCAAAGGTCAACAAAAATCTTCTTTCCTATAGTGGGAATAAGCAAAGAGTGAGAAAGATTATAAAGAACTGATTTTAAACTGCTGAGAAACTCTTTTAACAGTGACACTCTATTCATCAAAAAAGAATTTCTAAGAACTGGCCAGTACATAACATCTGGATTTAGGAGAATAAGTTCCAATAATCATGTAGATAGAGCTACAGCTTATATATACATATATCTTATGCATATGTCTACTATATAGAAGATATAGATTTCCTCACACCAATAAACTTCACTATATTGTAAACTCACTCAAACTTCATTATCTATACACTGCCAATAGACAGATTACATTTCTCCTTTATAAACAAAAAGAAAAGTCCCATATCTTCCTACCATGTCAGGTAAAAGAGTTTTTAAAACAAAATACTGATTTACTTAGATGACAGTGGAAAGTCAACATTTACAAAATAATTCCATAACAGTAAATGGAAATATAACTGAAAGAATTGAGAGTTTGATAATTAAACCCCACAATTTCTGATTCCTTCATCATTATCAAGAAAAAGAGCAATTTATTTCACCAACAATTGGCATATTTGTGATGATTAAATTCTTAATACAGCAGTGAAAACAAGTACATTAGAAGAAATCTCAAACAATGAAGCTTTAACTAGTATTTCCCAAAATAGATGAATAGGTCTAAATTATACCTTGTCATTGGGGCATTTTTGCTGTACATTAATGGATTCAAAATCCAATTAACTTTTCTATACTGTTTAAGAACCCTACAATAACACTGGTTTGACTCATAATTTTTAAGTACATTTAGTGAATTGGAAAAGGTGGAAAAAATATTCCATATACCTGAATCAGAAAAGGCAGAAAACATTTTACTTCCTTCCTTTTTCATTATTTTCCCCAGAAACTACCACAAGTGGGATGAAATTAAAGAATAAAGGTATATCTAAAACAATCTATGGTAATTTAAAATTATTAACTCCAGGTCTTTTAACACATAAAGTGCTCTGATGGAATTTTTAGGTAGAGTAAATCCTGTAAAACTGCAAGTTGTCACTGATGAGCTGACATTGGGAAGTCTAATTTTTTGCACTACAAGCTTAGAAAAAAAATAAAACCATGGCTCTTCACATTTCAACTTAACATGTCACTTGTCCTATGAGTCAACCAAGTAACAGCTATGAACTGAAGTACATACCAGTTTCAGGGCATGATAAAACATTTCATAACAACCCCCGTTTAAAGAAATTAATCCTAAAGAATTTAACATGTGCTTTATACGAAAAAAATTAGAAGGGCAAATAGTTCCAAGTGGTTAAACAGAAGTCATAAATACACGAAAATTTTCAACAGGTTTAACAAAGGTTAAGGAAAACAAAGAAACCTATAATTTTAGAAAGTATGACAGATTTGGTAGTAGAATAGAAAAATACGTAATTTCCTAGAGGAGATACTTTTGATTTAATATAGAAAGCAATGAAATTCTAATTATAAGAAGTAAATACATAGAAAAGAAACATTTATCCCTTTTCCAAGGATACTATATTCCTAGTTGAAACCATTCAAACAATAGAGGACTTCTCAAAAATTTGCTTACAATTCTCCATTCACAATCCCTTTTGGAGGAGGCTATCATTTTTCATAACCAGACATCACTAAGTGAAGAAATGATGAAACCTTCAGAGACAGATATGCTGTTTAGAGACTGCTGGGTTTTGGTAACAAAATACGGTATACATATTAAAAATAAGCAAGTTTTTATGCTACGCCATTTTCTTTGATCCAACAAACATTTATGGAGCCCCTAGTACATAACTAAGCATTGTTTTAGTGCTATTGATACAGGATGAACAAGATGGACCAAAATCCTGGCCAACGTGGAACTTATTTTCTAGGTGAAATAAATGATAGGCAAGAAAATAAGTAAAAGGTCTCCTGTGTTCCAGTCTACTACTGTTCCGTGCCATTTTGCCATAGGGTTGTGCTTTCATTTAATACAACTGGATATATTTTAAATGAAGTTATAATGCAATAAAAGTCTTTTGATACTTCAAATAAACCCTCTCGGCCCAGTTCTGAGGTAGATCTATCTTAAAAGGATTACCATGCTATAAGCCAGGGATCATCAACTTTATCTGTAATGAGTCACATATAAATATTTTAGGCTTTACGAGCCATCTATGATCTATGCCACATACGCTTCATTGTTTTAAACCCCGTTACAAATGTAAAACCACCCTTATCTCATGGGCTACACACGAACATGCCAGGAGCTGGATCTGGCCTGTAGTCCCAGCTCTCCAACCTCTGCCAAACGCCGCGAGTACCCCTCAGTACTACAGCTATGCTCAGCACTACATTTCATGTCTGTTTCTTTTACATTTACTCTCTTGGTCTTCATTATTCATTTTCCAAAATTAATAGAACATTCTTTTCTAGAGCTACGATACTTTGAACTAGTGCAGCCGTGAAGTCAGTTCTGAAAGCAGGGCCACCTGCTCTATTTCACACAAGCAGCAGAAAAATGGTCTTGGCAGAAAGCCCTTCCTAAATCTATATACTCTAGAGAGATATGGTAGAGACTGTACATGCTCTCCACAGGCAGACACACAGAAAGGCTAATGTTCCCTTACCTTGCTGGAGGAACGTCAATATTGGAAGAAACAACTTTTCGTTTTTGCTCAAGGAGACAGACGGAGCGTGTGTTTTCTTTTTCATGGTCAAGGGCCCGGTTGGCTTTTTTGGTGTCTGCTGTTTTCACATCTTCCTCCATGGCCAATGGAAACAAGTGTTGATGAGACATTTTTTTACTAGAGTCTCGTTTTAAGTCCTCTGGTTGAAATGTGAAGGTCATTTCCCGCTTAATGCTTCCCACCTGTGAAATGAAACGCAAAAAATTCTTACACAAAACATCAGCTTGGCACAACTAAGTGCAGACGAGCCTGAGAAGAGGCCACAGACTAGAGACCTTCTTGTTCATCTTGAAGACTTTATTGTTTAAATAAGGAAAAAAAGTGACATGGAAATAAAAGAACTGACATTACAGAATAATATACAACTGATGCATCTACCATCATAATACGAACAAGAAACATCACAAATGTAAGAGGAACCTTTCAGGCACATAAAAACTTCGAAGACTTGAAAGCATCATACTTCTAGAATAAATCCAAAACTTTAAAACATCACTGTTTTCTCTTCTACAACTGAAAAAGCTCAATTAAGTAAATAAATTCTTAAATATATCACACTGATTATATTGAATAGAAGAGTGCTATAAAACACAAAATGAGCCTTATCTCTGAATATGAATACTGACCTTAACCATACTCTAGTTCATGAAAAACTGTTTATCTTTTATCTAAAGCAGTTACCATCTTAGTGAAACCCCTCATTAGTAGGATGATAAAAGGGTCATTAATTTTTCTTATCATTTTTGACTAAATGATTAAGGTTTAAGACAAACAGAAAAATTAAGCCTCAGGGCACTGAACCTGGTGCTTTCAGAATTTGTGATGACTGAAAACAAAGACGAGTTAAAGGAAGGGTCTGTAAAGGTGTAAATGAATGAGGTCTGCAGTGAACCTGTTAAAGTCACGAGTGTACAAGGCAAAGCCTCACTCATCAGTGAAGTATGTATCAAAACACGCACACGTCTGCGACATTTCACAGGCCCGTTTGACAGCTCATCCCTCTTGTGGACTTAGTTTGTCAAATCAATAAATCTCCATTTCTCCACTTAAATAGAACATATGCTTGTTCTTTTCTTTTTAATATCAGGTAGGAGGAAAAGCGCAACAAATTTGGTCCAACAGATTTATTGTTACAGAGGCTAACGCCACAAACAAGGCATTTTCAGAATAAAATTAGATGTGTGCAATAATAGCAGAGACTGCCAACATATGATGTTAAAGACTAGAAATTCTCAGACTGAAGGGAAATTCTGAGATACGCATGTTCGAGTCACAGGACCTGCTCACATATGAGAATTTCCAGAACCCAGGGATGACTTATGCCTTGGAATCCAGTGAGCTGGAATGTATCTTTCATATTAACATAGAGCTCTAAGCTGAGCTCTTTCCTTCTTTCCTTGGCCTGTACATCTCAGGGCAAAAAGATCCTTTTCCCGTGGTGTTCCTGCCAGACTTAGCTCCAGAAAAATGGCCAGCCACTTTTGGTCCACTCATTAAAAAGCTACCATATTTCTTAAAATGAATGTTTAAAAATTTTTTTTAACATTTTATTTATTTTTGAGAGAGACAGAGCAGGAGTAGGAGAGGGGCAGAGAGAGAGAGAGAGGGAGACACAGAATCTGAAGCAGGCACCAGGCTGAGCTGTCAGCAGAGACCCCAACTTGGTACTTGAACCTGTGAACCGTGAGATCATGACTTGAGCAGAAGTCAGACACTTAACCAACAGAGCCACCCAGGAACCTCTTAAAATGAATGCTTTTTAAAAATTTTTTTATGTTTATTATTGAGAGAAAGAGAGAGAGGCAGAGAGAGAGAGAGAGAGAGAGAGAAAGAGAGAGATTGAGCAGGGGAGTGGCAGAGAAAGAGGGAGACAGAATCCAAAGCAGGTTCCAGGCTCTGAGCTGTCAGCACAGAGCCTGACATGGGGCTCGAACTTACAAGCCATGAGATCATGACCTGCGCCACAGTTGGATACAACCGACAGAGCCATTCAGGTGCCCCAAAATAAATGCTTTTAAGAGCTGTTTTAACAACATCAATACACAAAAGAAAAATATTAAGAAAATATTTGGGGGCGCTTGGGTGGCTCAGTCAGTTAAGCATCCAACTTTAGCTCAAGTCATGATCTCACGGTTTGTGGGTTTGAGCCCCTCGTCGGGCTTTGTGCTGACAGCTCAGAGCCTGAAGCCTGCTTCACATTCTGTGTTTCCCTCTCTCTCTGCCTCTCCCATTCATGCTGTTTCTCTCTGTCTCAATAATAAATAAACATTAAAGAAAACAAAAGAAAATATTTTAAACTTCAAGAAATGCAATGAATGTTTAAAAAAATGTAGCTTAGAAAATTGACAAATGTTAATTACTAATATTTTAAAGATCAACTACGAGTCACTTTCTAAAATTCTTTTTAAATTTATTTATTTATTTTGAGAGAGACAGAGACAGTGTGAGTAGGGGAGGGGTAGAGGAGAGGCGGGTGGAGCGCGAGAGAGAAACCCAACCAGGCTCCGCAGTGTCAGTGTAGAGCCCAATGCAGAACTTGAACTCACAAAACTGTGAGATCATGACCTGAGCCAAAATCAAGATGCTGAATTGACTGAGTCACCCAGGCACCCCACCATGAGTCACTTTCTATGCAACTTTTTCTGCCTGCAGGTAGAAGAGGGAGGTGCTTTTTTAGTTCTGTAGCATTTCATTCCAAACCTGTGTTCCATAAGGGATATGCTAAACACCAGGCATAGAAGATGAAAACAAAGGCCTGGTTTTGATGATTATAAATAGTTTCTCCCTCAGTGTCAAGTATTACATTAATTAAATATTTAAGTAGTCATTAGTATTAAATTGTAGCAATAACTGACATCTATACCTCCCTTGGGACAAATGTACTGGTTAAATGAATTCAATCCAGAGATAGAGATAGATAGGGTTAGTGGAGAACATTACAGAAAGTTCAGCTTTTAGTTTCAAAATTTTAGGGAACCCCCCCCCAGCATTCTAAAGCAAATTAATACAGAGTAGAATAGATTTCCTATGGAAATTACATTATAATTATATATCGTGCTCTTAGCCAAGACTTTATAAAAATATGGTAATATTCAATAGTGTAAGCTATAAATCTTCCACAATACATCCTAAACAAGAAACTAATCTCTCAGTAGTGATCAGGGAATTTTAGCATTGTCATGGATGTCAAAGACTACTGAGTCTAGACTCCTTGTTTTAAAAGTAGATTTAAGGGGCACCTGGGTGACTCAGTCAGTGAAGCATCTGACTGACTCAGGTCATGATCTCACAGTTCGTGAGTTCAAGCCCTGCATTGGGCTCTGTGCTGACAGCTCAGAGCCTGGAGCCTTCAGATTCTGTGTCTCCCTCTCTCTGCTCATGCTTTGTCTGTCTCTGTCTCTCTCAAAAATAAACAAACATAATATAATACAATACAATACAATACAATAAAAATAAAAGTGGACCTAAAAGGAGTTAGTTAGAGGGGCACCCTAGTGGCTCAGTCAGTTAAGCATCTGACTCTTAATTTCAGGTCAGGTCATGATCTCACAGTTTATAAGGCTGAACCCCTCATGGGGCTCTGTGCTGACAGCATGGAGCCTGCTGGGATTCTCTCTCTCTGCCTCTCTCTCTGCCCCTCCCTGCTCTTGCTCAATCTCTCTTTCAAAATAAACAAACAAACATTTGGGGGGAAAAGGGAGTTAAAGATGGGCCAAAGAGAATAAGAAATGTAGTGATAAGTAAGAGATTTCAGATACTTTATGTCATGGGTTCGCCTGTGTTTAAAGCTGGTGGAAGGAATGGATGACAGGTGTAGTTCTTCATTATATCACTATTATTATATTACTCTTACTTGTATCCCTATATCACTGTTACATGTTCTTTTTAACACTTTTTTTTCATACTGGATATTATATACATTTTTTTCCCGAGTTTATTTAAGTAATCTCTACACCCAACACAGGGCTCAAATTCATGACCCCAAGATAAAGAATCTCATCTCTTCCCACTGAACCAGGCATGCACCCCGAAAAACATTTTCTAAAGAGGAGATTTCACAGGAGAGTAGAGAGTGGAAGGAGCACACGAAGTCAAATCCTGAGACACTGGGCTCTGAAGGGGCTCAGAGCAATGGGGTGGTGTCTGGAGAGGGTGCTGGACCCTGTGTGAATGCTGAGGCAGAATGGAGGGAAAGGGACCAGTAAGGGCTAGTGGCAGCAGTAGAGGGGGCAGGGCTAATATCCAGTCACTGCACCCCTCGCGGATGAGCTGAGGAACACAGCAAAAGGAACACAGGAACCCTGATTAAGTTTGGACCCTTATTAGATTAGCAGAACAAAGCAGCCAGAAGAAGATATGGTCCCATTTATATGACATTTGCAGAAAAGGCAAATCCATAAAGACAGGAAATGAACCAGTGTCTGCTTAGGGCCGGGGGTGGGAACTAGAACTGACAGTAAATTATTTGTGGTGGTGGAAATGTTCTAGCACTAGACTATAGTGGTATTTGTATAATGCTGTAAATTTATTAAAAATCATTGAACCATTTTCTTACAATGAGATGAATATTATGGTATATAGATTATACCTCAATAAAACTTAAAAAAAAAAACAAACGAAAGGAAGAACTAAACCAGGAGTAACTGGTGTGGAAAATGTATTCACAAGAACACCTAGACCAGAAATTGGGTAACTGTGCTTGTAAAGAGGCATCCTTAAAGTCTTCTTAGTTAGTTTGTTTTGAAAAAAAATCATGCCAAGGCAGTCCAGACCACTGAAAGTGATTGTATGGTTATATCCTGCATATTGGTAAGAGGAGACCAAAATCCCACCCCCACTCTAGCCATGTGCCCTGGCTTTGGCACCCACGGAAGAGGGATACTTTTCTAATTTTTCCACCTGGAGAGGAATTTTTGTGCTTTATATGTCCCAAAAGGGCACTCTTATTTATTTTCCCCCCAGTCTGCACAATGCCCTGGTGACAAAAGGAAACTCTTCTGATGATCAAGGAGCCTGGGCCAAGTTAGCTTCCTTCCTGGAAGCAGATATCAATTAATTATGTGACTCATATGAACTGATAGTTTTGATAATAGAAAAGTTGAGACTAGTGGAAGAATGATTCTACGCTACAGCTTGGAAGGAGTCAAAGGGTTCAACAACGGAAGACAGCCAGAAAACAAACACAATCTAGAAGTCCTAAGGGACAAATAATGAAGAAACACAGTAAGACCGTACACTAGTAATTTCTAGGAGAAAATACAGGCTAAGGTTTAGGAATAATCTTAGTCTAGATTTAAAAAAATGTGTCCTCTGCCCAAGAGAGGATTAATCTGATTATCCCACACTGAGAAGACTGAAAGTTAGAAGGCAGTACTATTTGATTTTGGTTGTCACATTTCAAGATGGACACTGACAAATGGAACAAACACAACAGAATGATCAGCATGGCAAAGCATCTGATTGGGAGGAACTGGGAATATTTTGTGTAGAAAACAGGAGGGTTATGCCCCACACAGCTGCTCTTACATGAATGGAGAGCTTCTCCTGAAGAAGAATTTGAGTTCTGTGTTCCTCTAGAAACAGGATCAATGGTATCCACTTCTGCTTCCAGTTAACTCCCTTCTGACCTTACAGTTCACTCTCTATTCCTCTTTTCTTCTTACTCTTCTTCCACATTGTATATGAAACCACTAGCATGTATAAGAAATTCCTACTATTTATTTTCCACTTAACTGTGTTTCCATTGAGTCATCAACTGTTAAGTAGGTAGACTCCTGGAATCTACCTAGTCTCACTTAAACATTTTCTTTTTCGTTGTTTCACTATAGTTTAAATGTACTTTTCATTTTTAAAAATGTTTAAGGGGCACCTGGGTGGCTGAGTTGGTTAGTGTCTGACCCTTGATATCAGTTCAGATCATGATTTCACAGTTCATGACATTGAGCCCCATGTTGGGCTGCGTGCTGACAGCGCAGAGCCTGCTTGGGATTCTCTCTCTCTCTCTCTCTCTCTCCCCTACCACCGACTCATGCTCTCTCTCTCTCTTTCAAAATAAATAAGTAAACTTAACAATGTTTATTACAAAATATATGCTTGTTATTAAATTTTAAATAAAATGTGTATAAAATAAAATGAGGAAAGATTTCTAATCTGTTCCTCGCCACTCTTTTCCCAGCCCTGCCCAGTCAAGTCCAAACCCCAGAAAGAACAGCTTTTAGCAACATAATGCAAAACTTCAAATTACTTAAAATGCATTAAATACCTGTTTAGAGTAACAAATGATGGTGTTCATGCTAATGTATTATTCTGCAACTTATTTTCTCACTTCACAATAAATCATGGACAACTTTACATGTTAGTAGTAGATCTGCTAAATTTTTAAAACATTGAAGACTATAACAGTCATGAGATTGGATTTTTTTTAAACTGATCTCTTCTTGGCAGACATTGAGGCTCTTTTCAATTTTTCATTATTAAAAATAATTCTACAATGAACATCCTTGTAAATGTGTGTGAACAGCTTTATGCACTCATGCAAGCACTTTTTGCAGGAAAAATTCCGGGAAGTTAGAATTTCTGAATCAAACAACCAAACTTTTCTTTGTGGAGGAACAAAATATAGAACACCCATGCAATGGACATACCATGGAGTCACCAGAAGAAGGCCATCAGAATATATCCATGCTCTATTAAGAGGAAAACATTTGTCCGTGATCTATTAAGAGTAACAGTCGAGTTGCAAACTAGTAAGTTAGGCATGATTGCACTGCATTTAAAAAAGAGTAGTTTGCTAAATAAGCTTACAACTTAAGGAACAGAAGACTGAATGGGCCAAGAGGGTTTTTTTCTTATATAATTAGGCATACCTATGGATGTACATCTGCGTGCATGTGCGCACGTGCGCACACACACACACATACACACACACACAATTTTTAGGTGGTGATATTAGGGGAGACTTTTATGTTTCTAAGGTTTTCAAATTAAAATAAAGACAGCTTAAAAACTAATATTCACCAAAATTATAAGAGAGGAGATACGTGTTGTAGGAGGTCGATCTGGTGAAGGTAACAAATTTAGTTGTGCATCTCTTTGTTTTAGCAATTCTATGTCTAAGGGAAGAAAAAAGAAAAGCACACAAAGATATTTATCACAGACCTTGTTATAACATTAAAAAAAATGGAAATTCCCTAAATACCCATCAAAAAATTTAGGATTAAATAAGCATAAATAAAATGTATGGTTACAAACTAAGACATAACTCTATATTTATTAAAATGGAAAGACATGTACTACATTAACTGAAAACAAAGGAAATCCAAATGAGTGTATGTAATATGATCTCAGGGAAGAAGGATGTGTATATATAGAGAGAAAATTCTGAAAGGACATTACAAAATGTTAAGAATGGTTTTTCTTAGGAGCAGATTCATAGGCCAATTTTGCTTTCTTATTTGCCTACAGTTTCATATTTAAAAACTTATGAAGTTATTCTATGATGAAAAAATACATATCATTTTAATGCAATTGTTTCTCGAGTATCTGGCATTTGTATAATGAATACTTTACCTTCTACTAGCTTTCAATTATTAGTATATATGCATATATTAAAGGGAAAAATCAATTACTTAAAATAATGCATTCACATGCACTATTACTTCCCCTGATTATCAGCACCACTCAATCATATTGTGCTATAATAATGACCATTGAATTCCTTCTTCCTACCCAACACAGAAGCCCTTCATACAGCACATCACAGACACATGCATTATCCAATGTAATTTCTTGCAAGGAAACAAAGCTTCAGTATTCAATTATATGAGAATACTACCAATTACTGAGTTAACTAACAAATAAAACTCAAAATTTTTATTCCAATGAACAGCTTTTGTTTTCCTAGAAAAAGATAAACAGCATAACTATAAATATGATATACTTTGGGAAACTGCAATATTTTAAACAAGAAGTTAACCGTATCTATTTAAATCTTGAATTTCTCTAAATGGTGTCCTTTGTGAATTGGATGCCACTTTCTAAGACAGGAACTGAAGCTCATCAGCTTTTCTCAATACAAAAACATCTGGTTTTCATAGGAGGATTCTAACAGCTCATCAGAAAAGAAGATGGCTTCTAACATCAGCCCACTTACTTGATCAATCTTTTCTTCTGTCTACATTGAAGTGCATCCCAGGCCACCTTCATCCTAACACCCTCCCTATGGATTTACAGCAATAAGATGCCAAAATGTATGTGTCAAAACTCACTCTTGGAAACTGTCCTTGCTTACTCATCTCAACCCAATAAAATGCGAGGAGTTGGCTCTGTAGATTAACTGGATTTCCAGGAAAAATTTGCAGAAAGCCAATCCATTTGCCTTTTGGGGCTTTCTGCATAGTAAGAAAGTAGAAAAGAAATTCTGGAAACGATAATAAAATTCATGCCACAGCAAAACCACTTTTGGAGAGCAAGCCTTAAAAGGCAAGGGAACGGTCTACTTGGCCAAGCAAGTCTTTAAGACTCTTCCATTCACCAGGCAACAACACAGTCACACCTGAAAAACTTTGTAAGAGAACTTTTCCTATTTCAGACTGTGTTTCCTGACATCAGGATTCATTTTTTAAACTTGTTTTCAAAATACATAAATATACATTACTTATTTTGTGACTGAGGCACATCAACCAAGGGTGAAGTATGCAATGAGACCCAAGGATTTTAAGCCAGGTCACCAAAAAAGCAAAGGTTATATTAATAACAGGGACAACTGATTGTAAATTAATTTAAAATATTACCACAAAAGGTCATGCTCAAAGGAAGATTAGACTGAGTCAATTGAAAAAATGTAGGTCCGAAACTAGTCAACAGAACTCTACTCATTTTAGATTAAATTCTTCAAATTTCATGCTAGGTACACAGAAAAATAAGTAGGATGGCAAATCTATCCAGTCTTAATGAACAGCTGTAATAGAAACACTTTAAAGACAATTGCTTCCAATTTTTAGCCCCTTGATCATATTATTCCCTTGGCCTCTGAAACCAATGAAGTGTTTGCTTTATCCTCAAGTATATTATTTCTCTATGCCAAGACAGAGTAAAAGGCAGATGGAAATCAGACTGGTTTGGTGGTACGTAGGCGGGGCACGAAGTAAAACTCAGAACAACAGAGGTGAAACCCTATATTGGGTTTTGGCACCATGCATTTTAACCATACAACTCCAATATCTCAGCAATCACTGTTGTTATTGCTGGGTTTACTACAGCAAGTTTTAACTTTAATATCTTGACAATTTAATATTCAACAAAGCATGACTTGTCTTGCCTAATGGCAGATTAGTCAGCTGCACATTTAGCAAAGTTATTGCAAATTTTGGAAGATTTCTTGGCTGAAGCTTCAAGCCTTCTATTAAAATTACGCAAGTGAGAACATACAACTTCAGTATTTTTTTCAAGCCTTTCTGAAAAGTCCTGAATAAAAATACCTATTTCTATAAAGTCCAATGGGGACTCAGGCTCAGCCGATGTTCTGCACATTTTTTCCAACCAAATGTAAGTAGAGGGGAAACCAGTATCTATATTGTATTATTGTATTTAACTTACTATATTTAACTTCAGTATACACATTATATCAGTATATCACATTAATTAGGTATTCCATTTGTATCATGTAAGTCAAAGTTTAACTCAACCAATCACATCCAGCCAATGTGAAAATCCTGTGGCCTTTACCTTCCAAATATATCCAGAAACCATCCACTTCCCACCACCTTCCACAATCAAGCCGCCATCACCTCTTGCCAGGATTTGTACAAGTTTCCTCCCTGGATCCCTGTTGGTACCCTTGCCCCACCTCCCACATGCCCCATTCCTTCTCAGTCACAGTAGTCAGTCTTATCCCTTAAAAACACGAGTAGATTATGCCTTTCCTCAGCTCAGAACCCTCCAACGGCTCCCCGTTTTGCTCAGAATTAAAGTCAAAGTCCTTGCAGTAGCCTCCGGGGCCCCATTTGAGCTGGCCTCCCTCTGTCCTTCCTTGCCCCTCTCCTGCTTCCTCCTCCCACTCTCATCTCTCCTCCGTTCCCTGCTGGCCTTGAACATGCCAGACATACCCCTGCCTCAGGGCCTTTCCCCTGGCGACCCCATCTTCCAGGAATGTTCTTCCTGGATACATCCACACTGCTTGCTTCCTCGCCTTTTCAGTCTGTGCAAATTCTCCCCCTCAGTGAAGCTGCCCCTGATGACCCACTACTCTCGACTACTCCCACTCCATGTCTGCCACATTCTATTCCATACTGTTCTTCTATAGCACTTTCTGTTTTACAAAAAAACTGTATAATTTACTATTTATTATGTTTATGGTCCGGGCCTCACCCCCAGAATAAGTCTCTGAGGGTAGACATTTTTTTGTTTTGTATACCAATGTTTCCCAGCACCTAGAAGAGTATCTGAAATACAGTAGACCCTTAATAAGTCTTTGTGGAATAAGTGAATGAATTTTCAGGTGATTATATGTACTATCTGGCAGCACTTACTAATAAAAGTCTAAGAAGGGATGGATGCCAAATTCCTGAGGCTGCAAAGTGTGGGGTTTCTCAGTCTAAAAAGTACTTCCTAAGCTATGAGAAAGAAATGGTGAATTGTGCTACCTTCAGGGAAAAAAATTAAGTGAAGAACAGAATGGTCATCATCTTATTCCCTTCCTTATCAAAGCTCTCAATTTTATTTCATGGAGGACTTTATCTCCAGGAATGCAATCCTTATTTTGTAATTAAATCTATAGAGAAAATAGAATTTATTTTACTTTTTACATTAAGGGACTCTGAACTTTCTTTCTACAAATATCCCCTAGGTTAATCCAGGACAAACCTGTAAAGAGATAATAAGGCATAATTTCAGAAGTAAAGTCACAGTTAAGGTTATAAGATTTTCACTCCTAGAGAGTGAAGATTCCTGGAGGGTAAAGGATTAGGGACAGGTCGCAGAGCCTGGTCCCCAGGGATGCCCAGGGACGCTTCTGCCCTCCTGCCTGTGGCACCCCGCAGATCCAGTCCACTTGCTCTTTCAGTAAATCCTAACATTTGTAGTCCAAAATAACAATGATAATCAATGCCATTTTTAATTTATTCCACATTTGTTTTGCAGTAAATAGGTTTGCCAATGGAATTTGGGCCCCACTTGAACTTTTTTCTTAGAAGCTTTTTCCTGAAGTACAGGCAGCTGTTTCACTGAGAGATGGCTGACCCACAGAGGCCCTGCCCACACTAACTGCTGGGTCAGAGCCTCACTGTCCCTGCCACTGTCAGGAGAAGCTGGGGTCCCTGTGCACAGAACAGACCTTCGTTGTCTCTGATCCTTCCTCCTTGGAGCCCCTCCCTAGGGAACCCCGCTCCCACACCTTGCCTCACCACATTGATCGGAGGGGCTAGAACCACAGACTTCACAGGGCCCTTCCTATACCCCTCCTGGGCCCTGTTCCCCATCTCCCTGAGGGCCCCTCTGCTCTCCTGCAGAGCATCTCTGAGCTCCCTCATTGCCACCTGGCCTGAATCCTAGGCACAAACACACAGAGAGAAAGAGGAGACTCGTGGGAAATCAAACAGTAGGGGTAAAGCTCATTTTCTTTGTGGGTGAAATAATTATTTGCCACTGACCTGGGAAACAAATCAAGCTTTCAAACATGGTTTCTCTGATCAAACCACACCTTTCCCGAAAGGGGCTGGAAAAGAACGTTATGGAAAGTTGTTGAATGTAGTTCTGACATGTATAAATCAAATCAAAAGGCAAATCAGTTCTTGAAGAGAATATTGTGCAATTTCTCTGGGGCACAAACAGGGCCAAGAGCATCTTTTCTCTCAGGAAACTGATGGAAGAGAGCTAGAGGCTGATGTCAATTAATGGCTGGAAATGGTGGTGCCGGTGACCAGGCCAGGTCACGTGCACATGGGGAACTAGAAGAAGCCAGGGAAGAGTGAGGAGGGAGAGAAACAGGGAAAGAGGGCAGGGGGATCCTCAGGCAAATAGGGTCTAAGTGCTGCCTCATCTCCCCCACTCCGGTCCTACACCCACCTACACGTGAGCGTGAGCGCTGACCCTGCGTCTCTCCTGCAAGAGGCCTTGAAACATAATCCCCACCCACCTCACCCCACCTTTCTTTTCCATAAAACCTATGCTGCTTTCAACTTCTTCCAACAAAAAGCAAAAGCATTAGACTAACTAACCTAATACCTTGAATTCCTTTGGCAACAGAACTATTAAGACAGCTTTTCGCACTCATCAGTGGTTGCCACAGTCTGACACAACTTGTTTAATTTTCAGAGAGACAAAGAGGCAGATTTTAAAGTAAAAAAGAATATTGGCTGCTGAAGTTTCTCCTTTAAATATACATTTCATTTAAAATACACTCTATTATTCATTTGAGCAGTAAACAGTAGGTGAAATTAAAAACTAAAGTTGAAAACTAATGAATTCACATCTTAGCTTGGGTGGTGCTCTTAATTCACAGCCAGCCAATTACTTTAACTAGCTGCACAGATGACTAAATAAAACCTGTTAATAAATGCAGCTAGAGTGTATTCAAGAAATTAAGCAGTATATATTAGAATAAATTTGTTTATCTGCTGATCATAAATATAGGTCTTTAAAAATTAAGGTCCAACTGGTCTATAAGGGAGTAGATAGGAATATGAGGGAGAAATACCTCTCACAGTCTCTCACAAGAAGGTACATGAGTCAATAGAAGAGCTGGACTAACCCATGACAAGTGAGTGCAAGCGGACCTTAACACAGAAAGGTGTGCTTAGGCCGTTTCGGCCCGTTCATGATCCTTCCTCTCTGCCTTGATGCTCTCGGGCTTCATATTTGCTTATCCAGCTATAATAAATGTACAAATATGTGTGTGCATGTGTGTACGTATGAGCAAATAAATACAACACATGTACATATTTCCTAGCAGTTCTGCTCCTGCTAGAATGGGACTGAATCAATACAAAACTTGGTATAAAGTATTTATGTTTTACCCATTTCTCTCTTCTAGAAGCTACTTGGAGGCAGAGAACGAGTTTTGCTCAGTTCTGCCTCTGATATGTACATCAGATATATTTGACACCTGTGATATGCATACTTGGGACACGCTGGATGCTTGATAAATGTTTACTTAATTAATGTAATTAAGTGATGATAATATGTCAGTGGGGCCAGCCTGCAAGGGATGAAAGAGAGAGCTATAAAAATCAGGAGACAGAGTAATTACTATTCTATATTCTCAATACGCTACAGCTACAGTACACAGAAGACAGTAACAAACAACAGTAGTAGTAGTAGTAGTAATAATAATGATGGCTACATTTACCAAGCCATTACTAAATATAAGACATTGCACTGAAATTTCTTCATACATATTATTTCACTCCAATCCCAAAACATCGTAAGAGAATGACCCTGTTACCCAAACTTTCCAGATAAAGAAACTAAGCGAAGTTACATAACTGATTCAAGGTCTCACAGATGTTTTACCTGCTGTCTCCTGTCTAGATCTCTACTGGTTACGTCCCTCAGTAATCAAATATGCTCCAGGATTTCTTAGCTTGACCTCTGATCCTGCTCAACTGCTTCACCTCTGCCATATTCCCTGTCACAGTCAGGGTCCCCATCAAGATGTCCACATGAGCTGTCTTCACTTCCCTACCTGCTGGCCCTTACCTCTTTGACTTATTATGATTGATTTCTATTTCTATGGAAAGAAAAGATGCTTTTGCTAGGGTCACAGTGAACTATATGTCACTAAATTTAATAAATTCTCACTTTCCAATTTCCATTCTCAACAGTACTAAACATAATTAGCCTCCTCGAAGCATCATCTTTTCTTGGCTTTATGATCGCAGGACAAGTCCCAATTCTTATTTGCAGAATAAAACAACAGAAATCTCTAGCTAGTTTAAACAGAAAGAAGGTTATTTATAGTTCACAAATCTCCAGGAAGCTTGGAAAGTCAGCCTGGGATGTTCGATGGGACAACTACACAGAGACACCACAGTGAAAGGTGAGCAGGTGGCACACAGGAGAAAAGTCCATCACAGATCTGAACCAGAAGAAGTCCCCCAGAACTGCCTCCCACCACTCAAATCCCATGACGACAGGTCCTGACAACTAGACCTTCCAAGACAGGTGCCCCAGCAGCACCAGAAAACTCTGTCATTGTCTGTCAGAAGATCTCTTCTGCACATGGCAACCCCTCACTGCTATGCTTGTGCCTCTTGTCACATGCTGCATGTGAAAGCGCTATTCGCAAAACCTAAGTCACACAAAGTTCTAGCGGCAAGGTATTCTGGGAACTTCTGGCCACGGCAGCATAGGAAAGTAACATAGAAGGGGAAGGCACAGGGGTTGAATGAACCAATCTACAGTATTTGCTACACCACCGTCCATTTCTGGATTCCCATATTTTTGGTCTTTGCAGCCTCTTCTGTGTGCTACCCCCAACACATATTTTTCATCGATGTATCTCTCTCTTTTTATATTGCCAACATCATTTTTCACTTGGACTACTATAATACCTTCCTGTCTAAACTACCCACTTCTACTCTTAACCCCCAAGAATCCCCATTACTCAAAGAATCAAATAAGATTTTATAACTGTAACGTACCATATAAAAACTATTTCTAATAAACTATTGTTCTTAGTTACGACTTTTAAACCTTTAAAAACATCACTTAAGAGGGCTGCTACCTATGTGTTACAACTTGAAGATGCTAGAAAGATCCCTGGTCAAGATCTATGTCCCATGGCTAAGGATAATGCCAGACATTCTAACAATGGGGGTAAGTAATATTTATGTCAACCTTTAAATTATAACTTTCCCAGCAAAAGGAGTCTATGCTTTTTTTGTGAAATCATATAAAACTAGAATCAAATCCCTAATCCTTCTGCACTTTACGGTCCGGCCCTCTTCCATAAAATAGGGATAACAGGTTGGTAGAAAGAATTAAATGCAAATGTCTAATAAAGTGACTGATGCATGGTAAATAGGCAATGAACTATAGCCCTTTCTCTCTGCCAACACCTCATTGAGAATTAGTTTGTGAGAGTGATTAATAGTCAGTGTGATGGTTAATGAAAGACAGTGTTGTAGCAATCTGATACAGGCTTAGGGTGTAAAAGGGATTACAAACACATAGAAAAGGATGCCCCGATGGAAGACCATGGAGCTCTGCTCAGGGGACACTCCAGGGACAGCCAGAGATAGGTAAGGCTTCTGGGAGCCTACAGCGGGAAATGGGTCCTAAGAAAAATAGAAAGAGCAATAAAACCAGGAAGAGACCACTAAATCCATCTCACATGCTTAAAAAAAAAAGCTAGTGCCTGGACTGAGCCCAGTGGGGTGCCATTAATGTCTCTGACCACTGTCCTTATCACCTCACTTGCTGAGTTGTATCCTGACTCAGAAGAGCCTAGGAAATAGGAAGCATAGCAAAAGGTGAGCAGGAAGAGTAAGTGCTCAGCCATGATACCTCCTCACTCCTGTCTTTCCTCATTGTCCCAGAGCTCATTCAAGAGCAGTAGCAATCTTCCTCAGATCAAAGGACTCCTATATGAGTCTCCTTCGCAGGGACAGAGGACAGGTCTGCACGCTAGGCTACATGCCAATCAAAGGCCTACTTCCTCACCTGCTGATGTGTGCTTGCGTCTTCCACTCTGGAAATGAGCCAAGAGATGACCCTACTTTGGCTGTTGCTAAAATGCACCCGTGGCTGTTTATACTGCTAATCGTGTAGAAGAAACTATTTTCCATGAATATTTCTTATATATTTGGCCTATGGACTAACTCGGTTTATAGATTTTTAAAAACAGGAACCTCATACTATTATAAACTTTACTGATTTGGCAAGATAAGAACTTTGTATTTGTTTGCATATCCTAGAAGGGTGCTATTTAATTTAGTACTTTCAAAGACAGAATTTGCATGAGACGGGATTTTGCCAGTGGCACACAAGCTTCGTACACTAACATTCTCCTTACACACATACCATGTGGCCCTGACAGCCCTGGGGCGAGAACTGAAACTTGGCTGGCAGCCAAGTAGTGCTTCTCACGGGACCTTACACGGTGCAAAGATGTGCGTTATGAATGTCAAAGGTCACATATTCCATTTTTTAAAAGCTGAAACTATGCTCATATGTTGGCTATTTGAAGAATATTCTATAAAAAGAAGGTAAAATATGAATAAGCCACAATTTATTCTCTAGCTTCGAAAGGCAAATAAGTTGTTTACAGCCAGAAACATGTACATTCTTCCAGGAAAACAGCAGACAAGTGAAAGACACTATATAAACACCTTCTGTATCTCTGTATAATACACGATTTTTAAGTATATGTTAATACATTAATTCTCAACTAAAATACCTCTTTTCTTATTTATAGATCATTCTCATGAAACTCTTAATAAAAGAGGTTATATAAAGGCTTCAAAGACAAAAATTCTAAAGCTTGAATATTTATTCCAACCCACACACAAACCAGTCTCCTTTTTGCCAGTGAAAATAAGAAATATAGATATTTTAGCAGACCTTTGAAAAGAGTGTTTGCTTGAAAAGTAGTCATTCATCCAATAAATATTTTAACTTGGTATTGTAGGCAAAGAGGATAATAATGGGGTGTGTGTGTGTGTGTGTGTGTGTGTGTGTGTGTGCATGTGTGTAGACTAAAAAGGTACAGGGGTGCCTAGCTGGCTCAGTCAGTTAAATGTCTGACTCCTGGTTTCAGTTCAGGTCACGATTACACAGTTTGTGAGTTTGAGGCTCACAACGGGCTCTGTGCTGACAGCAAAGCGTCTGCTTGGGATCCTCTCTCTCCCTCTCTTCTGCCCCTCCCCTGCCCTCAGGCACACACTCTCTTAAAATAAATAAATAAACTTAAGAAAAAATAAAAAGGCGTAAAGTCTGTACAGTCATGGAGCCCGCAGATTAGTGGGAATGAGGGGCCTTAATAAATGAACTACACAAGCACAAACAATATTCCAACTGCAGCAAATGCTCTGATAGGGACGTAAGTGGAAAAGCTGTGAACACGTAAGAGGAGAAACGTTAGCGTCTGGGAAGGCAAATAAGAGATAGTAGCTTTGTTGATTTGGGCTGCCAGAACAAAAACACTGTAGACTAGCTGGCTTACCCACAAATGTTTGTTCCTCACAATTCTTGAGCTGAGAAGTCCAAGATAAAAGTGATAGATTTGGTGTCTGGTGAGGATCAGTTTCCTGGTTCAGAGAGAGCTGTGTCCTCATATGGCAAAGAGGGAGAGCTCTTGGGCTCTTCATCTCTTCATAAGGACACCAATTCCATCACGAGTGTCCACCTCTATGACCTTATCTAAATCTAATTACCTCCCACAGGCCGGATCTCCATATACCATCAGTGGATAGCAGGAGGTGATGGCTGAGTTGAGGTCTGATGAGAAGTAGAGTTGTTTAGATGAAAGGCTATTGTGACACAAAGGCATGGCAAGTTTAAAAACTTGGGGGCAAAAACATCACCAAAGCTGGTGACCAGAATAAAAGATCATATAGGGTATGAGATGAAGCCAAACAGATAGAGGGGCTCAGACCACATATTATGAGCTGAACTGTGTCCTCCCAAAATTCACATGTTGAGATCTTAGCCCCCAATACCTCAGAATATGAGTATATTTGGACATAGGGTCTTTAAAGAGGTGCTTAAGGTACAATAAGGTCATATGTGTAGACCCTAATCTAATATGGCTGGTGGCCTTATAAGGAGATTAGGACACAGATAACATACAGACTGAGGGACGATCATGTGCAGACACAGCAAATAGGTGGCCACCCACAGGCCAAGAAGAGAGACCTCAGAAGACATCAAGGCTACCAGCACCTTGATTATGGACTTTGAGCCTCCAGAACTGTGAGAACATACATTTTTGTTACTGAAGCAACAGAGTCTATGTTATTTTGTTATGGCAGCCTTAGCCAACTAAGGCCATACCGGAAATGGTAAAAAATGTGGTCTTGATCTTAAGACTATGGGATCCACGGACCGGGTTTAAACTGGTGGGAGAAGGGGCCACAGATCAGATATGCCATTTGTTCTGACTGCTGTGTCCAGGTGAACCTCGGAGAGACTGAGTATGGCAGGGCGTGGTAAGCTGCATCCTGGCTCACAAAGACATCCTCATCCTAATCCCTGAAACCTGTAAATGTCACCTTAGTAACTCTGCAGATGTGACTGAGTTAAAGATCTTGCAACAGGAAGAGTATCCAGAATTATCCAGGTGGGCTCTAAATATAATCCTAAGGGAGATTTCACAGTGGAGGAGAAGAGCACGTAATGACAGAGGCAAAGAGTAGAACATTGTGCTTTGAAGGTGGAGGAAGGGCCTACGAAACAAGGAATACATGAAGCCACCAGAAGCTGAAAAAGGCAGGGGAATGGATTCACCCGTAGAGCCTCCGGAAGGAACCAACTCTGCCCATACTTCGACTCTAGCCCAATGAGAACCATTTGGACCTCTGGCCTCCAAAACAGAGAATAAATTTGTGTTGTGTTAAGCCACTAAACTTGTGGTGATTTGCTACAGTGGCAATAGGAACCTACTATGTGGAGAGATGAGCTATGAGGCAGTAAGCACTACCCTAGTAGAGAGATGCCTGGATGGTGGTGGCTGCCACAGTGAGGAGATGTACTTGAGAAATACTGAGGAAATAAAATCAACAGGAATGGATACTAGATTTGATGTGGAGGGGAGGTGAAGGAGAGGGAGCCAGTGAGAAGAATTTGTGGTCTTTACTTCCTTACCACAAGGACAACCAGATACTGGCAGAGTACTCAATTTACCATCCCACCCTGGGACTCAGCATCTGATGATGCGTTTAAAGATTAGAAGACAGGTGGGCGCCTGGGTGGCTCAGTCAGTTAAGCGTCTGGCTTCAGCTCAGGTCATGATCCCACAGTTCATGGGTTCGAGCCCCACGCGAGGCTCTGTGCTGACAGCTAGCTCAGAGCCTGAAGCCTATTTCAGATTCTGTATCTTCCTGTCTCTCTGACCCTCCTCTGCTCGTGCTGTCTCTCTCTGTCTCTCAAAAATAAAATTTAAAAAAACATAAAAAAATAAAAAGATAGGAAAACCAAAGATTTTTTTCTCCTTTTACTTCATCTTGGAGTTTTTAAATTTTAAAAATCTACCTCCAAACTAAATATGCTATTAAAATTTTATGTGGAGATGATCAAAACTCTTAGTTTTAAAAAAATGCTTCTGAATGTGGACTGTTTCTTGACTTTGATTTTAAGAAAACCTGGAGCCCTTGAAGTACTCAACCATGAAGATAGAAGAATGGAAGTTATAGAGGACCTATTCTATTCTATTTGCTTATTATATATTTATGCTCTCCTCCATAAAGTCTTAGCCTCTCAAGACCACCCCAAACTAATATTCATAGAATGGCACACGTTCTTTAGTAACATAGAGCCCTGCGGCACCGATGCCACACCCTTCCTTACTTTTACAGTGATTCTGACCCCACAGAGCTCCACGCAAACACAGTCATCAGTTGGGCCCTGTTCAATGCCAAATCTAATGCAGAACATTTCCTGCACTTGCACTTCAATTTCCTCACACCGGAGGCTGACCCTGCTGATAAGAAGAGTCTTGGCTACATTTACGAAGTTCAAGCATTTGATTAAAAGTGGTGCTGTGTGACTTGTGCTATTTACCTTTCTCACACTCATTGCTTGGCTTGTATCAGAACAAAAATGAGCTAGCATGCTCCACTACTCTGCATTCCTCTTTTAAGGATGAGATATTCCACACATCTAAACTGCAAACATGGCCTAGAATTTAGAAGGCCTTTCAGAACTGATGAAGGAATCGTCTTAAAGAGTTTGGATTCACTATCAGTAAAATGGTAAGGAACTATCCTCAGAACCATGAATTTAGACTTGCTTATGGAGTAAGATTTCAAAGCAAAGAGGCATACCTGAAAATCCCAACACAGAGGAAGAATGCAAAAAAAAAAAATCTTAAAGATTATAGCAACCTGGGGCCATTTTACTCAGTGGTTACTGTCGCTGAATGACATTAAAAGTCTCATGTTAAAAGCATGCGATGTTCCTAAATCACCATGTTCATCCTTGATCGGGGGAGGGAAGCATGTACCTTAATTTTAGATTTTAACAAAAAGTCCTAAAGTAAAACGGTTAAGCTCCTAACCGTTTTGCTGCACTAAAAACTACATGGCACTTTCACGTCTAGCAATAGTAAATAAATAAAAGGAAGCATGTCTTTTTGTTTTCTATACTGCTGGGTGTTGTGTTGAATGTGCAAGGCTCTGAAGCCGGGCCATGAAGCTACCTTATTCCCTGAGTCTTTTCCGGAAATGCTGCTCATGAATCACGCATGACTAAATCAGCCTTTTGGGTTTTGCAGAGATTTACATCCCTACCTCGGTAATCCAGGGTCATCCTAATATCACTGATATGTTCAATTTATTGACTAGTAAGTTGCATGCTCTTCAGTGGGGTTTTTTAGCAGTTGCTCTTGAGTAAAACAGACCTGTAGTTTCTAACAGTAGCTATTCATTTTCTAAGCAGATACATTAGAATAAATTGGTATTTTATCTTGGAGGAAACATACTAAAAGGCATTTCAATTTATTGAGTAACCCAGCTTTTAAAATACAGAGACTTAATACATGTACACACACACACTCAAATCTTCTACTTTGAGAATGCTATTATTGGTATATTTTTTAAATGAATCAAGAGGTCTTTGGGGTTTACTGGGGACTAAATAGATTATCTAAAGTCAAGTAGTACGTCTTCCACAAAAAACTAATTATAGCATCGTCAGAGCTCTCAAAAAAGGAGGTATTTTCTAAGTAGTCTATTGAAGCAGTCATATTTCTGGATAATAAGTTCTTCTGGCTGAGCTTAACCTGGTTTCCACTCCTAAAAAACTTAACCTGGCTTCCACTCTTTCAGTCTTCATTGGAGATAAAAAATAATTGGTCAATATTCTTTCATAATTTCAGAGCTAAAAGGGCTTCTAAAAATATCTAGCTATGTAAGTTCACAGGATACAAGAATAATAAGACAAAAAAAGTGTTTGTATACTTATAACAAACACATGGAAACTGAAATTTGAAACACAATTACAAAAAATAAAATAAGACACAATTACAATCACTTCAAATAAAATAAAACACTTAGGTATAAGTCTAGTAAAAATATGCACAGGATCTATTTTCTGAAAATATGAAAGTCTACTGAAGAAATGAAGGAAGACTTAAATAAATGGAGAGACATATTACGGCAATGGGCTGGATGACTCGATACAGTAAAAGTATCAATTCTTTCCAAATTGACCTATAGGTTTATCAAAATATTGGCAAGGTTTTTATAGACATAGACATGCTCATTCTAAAATGTGTATGCAGGCGCACCTGGGTGGCTCAGTTGGTTGAGCACCCAACCTCGGCTCGGGTCATGATCTTGTGGTTCGTAAGTTTGAGCCCTGCATCAAACCTTGCTGCCGTCAGTACAAAGCCAGCTCCAAATGCTCTGTCCCTCTCTATCTGTGCCCCTCCCTCATTTGTGCTCTCTTTCTCTCAAAAATAATAAACATTTAAAAATTAAAATAAAATAAAATAAATTAAATAAAATTGTATATAGAAAGGCACAGGACATCTAGAATACCTAAAACATTTTTAATAAAAAAGTACAAAGTGAGAAGAGTCACTCTGTCATATACAAAGGTAAAGGCTTGTTATATAGCTACTGTACTCAAGACAGTGTGATATTGGGGCACCTGGGTGGCTCAGTCAGTTAAGCATCTGGCTTCGGCTCAGGTAATGATCTCACAGTTTGTAAGTTTGAGCCCTGCATCAGGCTCTGTGCTGACAGCTAGCTCAGACCCTGGAGCCTGCTTCGGATTCTGTGTCTCCCTCTCTGTCTGTCCCTCCCCTGCTTGCACTGTCTCTCTCTTAAAAATAAATTAAAAACATTAAAAAAAAAAGAGAGTGTGATACTGACAGAGTGAGACACACACAGACCAACGGAGGAGAGCTAAGCACCCAAATATGGACCCACATAAATATATGCAACTGATTTCTGTCAAAAGTGGAAAAGCAATGCAGTGAAGGAAAAACAGCTTTTTAAAACAAATGGTGCTGGAGCATTGGTCATCAATAGGCAAAAACATGAACCTCAACTTACATCTCACATGTTCTATAAAAAGTAATTCAAAATACACAGCTGGTGTGAATATAAAATGACACAGTCATTACGGAAAAACTATAGTAGTTTCTTAAAAAAACTAAACATGAACTTAACCATAATTGATCCAGCAATTGTACTCTTGGGCGTTTATCCAAGAGAAATAAAAACTTACATCAATGTCCACAGTAGTTTTATTCATAATAGCTCCAAACAGAAAAACCCAAATGCCCTTCTCTTAGTTAAACTGTGGTACATCCATGAATATTAAAAATATTTTTTAGTTTTTTTAATTTATTTTTTTAAGTAAACTCTACATCCAATGTGGAGCTCAAACTCACAACCCCAAGATCAAGAGTTGTGTGCTCTACCAACTGAGCTTGCTGGGCTCCTCGAGGTCATATTGAAGTTTAGAATCAAAAATGCTAATATGCTGATGTGTAAAGAAAAGCAGTAACTTGGTGTTGGTTCCAAACCTCAGAGGCTTCCCAGGTGAAATGTGAAACTGAACCTGATACAGAGAGAGCAGGAAAGACTGAAGAAAGGGGCAAACAATCCCAAATAGGGTGGGAGCAGGTTACTAAGCAAGGGGACTTACATTCAGGCTGGTCTTGGGCAGCCAGGAGACAAGTAGATCTCCACATTTGCCCACCAGGATCTTAAAAGCTTAAATAGAGGCCTTAACTGGGTTCAGTCACGTATACCATCACATATACCATCCAGATGGTCTCAATAACACCTTCCTCTCTCAAGCCTACATCCTTAAAACAGCTCTCCAGTGTGGGAATGGTGAGCAGAATGTTCCAAGAACAAGGGAGGAGGTGAGGAGCCTCTGATCGCCCAGGTCCAGCTCTCAGGTCAACTGGAGGTCATGTCCTCTCGATTACCTTCTCTAGCACTTGGATGGATCTCAAGGGAACTATGTTGTGTGAAAAGAACCAATCTCAAAAGGTTATACTCCATATGATCCCATTTATATAACATTCTTGAAGGACAAGATTATAGACATGGAAAACAGATTGGTGGTTTCTAGGAATTAGGGATGTAGGGGTGGGAGAGAGAGTTGTCACCCTAAAAGGGCAACAGGAGAGATCCTTGTGATGGAACCGTTCTCTATTTTCACTGGTATTGATCACAAAAATCTACACGTGATGATATTGCATGCACATACACACATAGGTGCAATGTAATACTGGTGAACTCGGAATAAGGTCAGTGGATTCTATCAACATCAGTTTCTTGGGTGTGATACCGTACTGTAGTTAAGCAAGATGTTACTCTTGGAGGAAACCAGGTGAAGGTTATATTGGGTCTCTCTGCATTATTTCTTACAACTGTGGGTGAATTTTTAATTATCTTTTGAAGTTTTTTTTAAAGCTAAAGAAAAGGTAAAAAACTAAACGACACATAGTCCATCTCTGTTTTACAGGTGAATAAAGGAACAAACACGAAAGAAATTTACTAAAGATTGCCCTATTAGTTAAAAGCTACATAAAAAATAAAACTGAGGCTTCTGAATCTTTCACTGTGTCCTAATTCTTAACACAAATAATGAAAAAAAAAAAAGAAATCACTACTGTTCCGTATCTTACTGGGAGATTAAAATAATAAAGATCGGAGGGCCTGTCTTGCTCAGTCAGGAGAGCATGGGACTCTTGATCTCACAGTTGTGAGCTCAAGCTTCACATTGGGTGTGAGCTTACTTAAAAAAAAATCAACAATTGGACAAATAGCCCAATTTAAAAAAAAAAATAACAGAGATAAAATCAAGCAGCTAAAATCTAGTTAAAGATACATAGAATAAGGTTAAGGGAATAAGTGGGTACTTAATAGTTCTAACTGAAAGATAATGAGAACTCAGAGAAAAAAGGCACGAACTTATCTGTCATACTACCGCAAATCTGAATAAATCTAAGGCAAGTGACCTCATTTATGCAGAAAAACCCTTAAGAAGAGTACTTATCTAGATGCACAGACTTACCCTCAAATACATTTTACACGTAGGATGCCTTGTGATGGGCAGAAGGAGGACCCCCAGAGGAGGAGTGTGGCTCACGGTTACCAGGCACGCCTCTGCTACCCTGCTCCCTCCCAACCCCCCAGTGGCAAGCCCAGTGACACAACACGTCCTAGGAAACACAGGGGTCCTCTTCTTCACACAAATAAATCTAGTCCGCCCGAGGTGGGATGTATCATTTACCTCAGACTCGAGGTTTAAATTTATTACTATTGTAGTCTGTGGGTCAAAAGTGACATAAGTATTACTCAATACTCAGTTCTACCTTAATCGTTACCAACTTTGCAACCAAACCTCCAAAGGGACTGGAAGGTGGTGTTCTGCACACAGGGCCGGCTCAGCACTGCAGTGAGTGCCAGTAATGAAGCGGGTCCATGGGATTCGGGCAGTGGTGGTGCATTCTCAGGTTCTGTTTACTCAGCTCTAAAGGTAATGGATTTTTAAGGTCTGACGGTAAAGATGAAAACTTTTATGACAGTTTTGTACATTTGGGGGTCTCGTCCTATAGCTTTACTGCTCACTGAAATATGTTTCTTTTTAGAATTTAGTTTTTTATGCTCCCAGTAAAGTATTTCCTTTAAAACAAAACAAACTATGAGGATAACACTGGGATTTAGTTAAGTTTGTTATGTTTCATTATCAGTTTTTCCTGAAATAATTATTTTGCATTAATAAGAAACGGTAATGTGCTGGCATGTTACTCAAATGTCCTGTGAATTTGCTGATTTTGTACCTTTATTCATATTTGGTTTTTAATCATGTACTAGGTGGAACGTCATTTCTAATTGTGGTTAATATCGTGGCTTGCTTTTCATTACAGCCCCATTATTAGCTTTATATTACTTGCATGGTATGAGATTAAACTCATCAGAAATTTGGCTTTTCTGTTTGCTGTTAGTATTCTCTAACACAGAAATTTAGCTGTTTGCACATTTTTCAGAACGGGTAGGCTAGCATGAACATGACTTAAAATTCATGCCCAATACGAACATGGGAGAAAAAGTACTTAATCGCCTCCCTCCCCACACATAAAAAAATCCTCCTTATGAAATTGAAATGCTTCTTATATGACGCACGACACTTGCAGGATGTGTTCTCAGCAAAGCCGGCCAGGCCGATGTCCTCCTAACACTAATGCCTGCCTCTGGCACCGTCATCTCCCTGTCCTTCCACCAGGCTCCCTTCTGTCCCCTGGTCTCTGCACTCCCTCTGTGCTTTCCTAGTTGTCTGCTTCGTTTTCTGCCTGGAGTGCCATCCACCGCATTCTGTACTTTACAATCTCTTTTTCAGCCTTTAGAATTAGTTCTAACATCATTTGCTCCAAAGCCTTCATGGACTCCCCTAAGTAGTTAACTTTCCCTTTTCTGTGTTCCCAGAACACTTTTGAGCTCATTACTATGGAACTCAGAAGACTGTACTATAAATATCTGCAAACATGTTTGTTTCCTCTATTTGACAGGAACACCTCACATGGGGACCATGGGAAAGTGCCTGACATAAAGCAGGTGACAAGGAAAGCACGCTTGCTTCCTGATTGTCCCCAGCCATCAGCCTGCTAGGTCAGGCCATTGTTTCATTTTTGGAAAACAGTGGCGAGTTTATTCTCATGATCTAGGGAAAATGTGTGAGCCAACGACAAGGCAGGGACAGAATTATTTTCTCCAGCTGACTTTGGCAGGGAACTCTCTGGATCCCCATTTAGACAGCGAAGGCTAAAAGAGAAGACCCCTGCCTGTTCAGGATCCTGTATGTTAAGAGGTAGATGAGGGCTGGCACTTATTTTTCAATAAGGCACCGTGACTTTGAGAGCAACAGCTAAGAAAGGAATCCAGTGCCCTCAATCAGTAGAGACCCCTTGAAAAACACACTATATATGTCCAACATGTTTTGCACACTAAGATTAGAATATCACCTCTTGGATCTTTAAGATTTGCACCTGGAAAGGAAAGGCAGCAAAGTGATATGGAGCCTTTCTGACAAGGGGTTTTATCCTTAGACGACTGTTGGGAATGAATGAAATCACTTGGGAATGTACTTCCGTACTGTTGTACTCATGGTAAAAATAATAATCCCCTCAGTGTTAGTGGACATATGCCACATACATCATTCCTTAATAAAAGAAGTTTCTACCCCTTTCACTGATAAGCTTTAATAATTTTTGTTGCAAATTTCTCTAAAATGGACTAGTTGCCTTCTTGTCTCTCTACTGAGCATAACGAACTTTTCTTGCCTGGCACAGGTCATGGAAATATTAAATCACAATCCTGAGTGATGTGCCTTCAGGAGCTCCTTAACATCACATTAAACGGATCTAGAGTGTTAAACTTTCTTATTCATATGCTCACTTGCACAGTGCTTGAAATATAGATTCCAGATCCTCCACCAACATCAGTTTATGCTAGTTGCTCTTCGGACATTGACTGTTAGTAGGGAGACGTGCTTTCTTCCTGCTAATTCCCAACTTTTAGTTTGCTGCAGTCCTAGAAACCATATAACCACAGTTGTGGGTACTGTGGTGAATAAGAGTGAATAAGGTAAGGGGTATGTGTTTCTCACTGGATGAAAACTCCTAGGAAGTAAGAAATAATTATTGCTATTTTTGAGTCCCTGACATGCCTCCCATGGCGTTTTGCATAGCATAGCACTAAGTAAATGTTTTCTGATTTGACTTAAGCAAGTACAAGCTGTATTTTTATGTCAATTCTAGCTACTCTAGCATTGTTAGCTTACTTTTTTTATTTTAAGGTAGGTCACCAAGAATAGCTTGCCAGATATGTGATCTCCCTGTAACTGATATCACTCCCGTGGTCTGGAAGGATATACACAGCAAGATGAATGGATGGTGGTAACCTGTGAAAGATAAGTGGAAATTTAGATGATTACTAGTTCCTTTTTTCTTATCAGCACTTAAAAATATTCTGCAAATATTGCCTCTATAATATGAAAAAGCTATGTCAAACCTAGGGTTATTTTAAATAGAAATATCGATTTTCCAGTTTACAATTTCCAAGTGCCAAATTTCCAATTCTGTGAAAAACAGATTTCAATGAGGAGGGAATACAAGGAAAAAAGCAAGCAGTGGGGATCCCATAGGAATGAAGATAATAATTATTGAGGAAGAAAACAACATGGCAGAAAAAGCAAATAGGCCATGGTAATAGATGACATACAGAAAAGCAAATAGAGGAAAATCATCAGAGAGTATCTGTACAATGACTTGCTTGTTCTTTCATTTTCTGTTCATTTGAATGTTGAGTTTCTATTCCTACACAAGCATTTTTGGGGGGTTCTTGTACCATTAAGAATGGGGAAAATGTAAATTAATAGGTATTGGGGTGGGGAAGGGACACAATGATGATGGCCTGGAAGTTACTGAGAAACTAGATGGGTCACTAGTTTCACATGAGTGAACTGACTAGAGCAAGAAGGAGCCTCAATGGAAGATATCAGCATGGAAATCTACAGACCCATGACAAATGAGATAAAAACAAATAAGGAGAAAGATCAGAAAGGAAGGGCTCTAAGTCATTTATTACATCATCTCGAAATAACCATTTAACCTCTTGCCATGGCTGCCTCATGATAAAACTGAAAGGGTATTATAAGAGGTACCATATATGGAATGACTGTAAAGAATGTAAAATGCTTTAAGAACACAAGACATAATCAATGTTTTGCTGTCACTCATCAAAGGTAGAAAGAAAAACAAAACATTCATTTTCCATGACATATTTAAAAAATAAAATCTTCTTTCCCACGTGCGAAGCTTCAAGTCCTATATTTTTCTCTGCTTCCACTCACCAGTGCCTTCCTGTCCACTCTGCCAACTTTTTAAAAAGGATACACCAAAAATACTTAGCAAAGATTAGAGGGGCTGCCTGAGCAGAGCTCTCTTTTCCAACTCACTGGGCATTACATTACAAGAGAATATAATTGGAGAAACTTGCCTAACTTTGATGTTGGTATCAGAGTCTGAAAAACTAATTTTAAAACAAGGCTGTTAAGAGAGCAACCTTAAAATGGAATTTCTTTAAATAGCTATAATTCTATTTCTTTTCGTAGTAAACTAAAAACATGAATACCATTTACTACTTGATCCTAGTTACTAAGCGTAAGTTTTAAATTCCACTCTTTTTTGCTTAAAACAGTAAGAAAAAAAATGGGGGGGGGGAGAATAGGAGTCAGCAAATCTGAACTTAGACTGGCCTTGCTACTTAGCAAATTATTAACCACTGCCAGGTTTCTACATCTGTAAAATAAAAACTGCAGTGAGTCCTATGCTTTCACTATCCTTGCAGTTGTCCTTTCATAATATTTGTTAGTTTGACTATTCTCCTACCAAACTGAATGTTCCATGAGGACTTCATCCTTCTTGTTCCGTAGTATATTCTCTGCAGTCAGTAAGTGGCTGGTACAAAATAGGCACTAAATGAATCTAATGTTTGGCTATCCCAAGATGGAAGTGACAGCAAAGGAAATTTATTTAATGATTAATCTATTTTCTTGCGTCTTTTTAATGAGCAAACGTCTTCAATTTTTATTGTCTAATTTATGTATTTTTCTTTTATATTAGTACTTTCTAGCTCTTATCTGTAAAACCTTTGCCTACCCTAAAACAGCAGATAATCTCTTGTTTTATTTAAGAATCTTTGTAAGTTTTAACTTCTATATTTGTATCTGATTCATTTTGAACTAATTTTTGTGTATGGTGCAAGGTAAGGGTACAGATTTGTTTTGTTTTGTTTTTCTTTTCATATGGGTAGTTCTTCTAGGATCATTAGCTGAAAAGATTTCACTGAATTTCTTTGGTGCCTTTGTTGAACCATTTTTGTGTGGGTCTACTTTTGGGGCTCTCTCTTCTGTTGTTTAAATCTGCCTATCCTATAGCACCAGGAGCACATTGTCTGGATTACTCTCACTTTTTTTTTTTTAATGTTTATTTATTTATTTGGGGAGAGAGAGAGAACACAAGCATGAGAGGAGGGCACAGAGAGAGAGAGACAAAGACAGAGAATTCCAAGAAGTCTCCACAGTCAGCACACAGCTTGATCTCACAACAGTGAGATCATGATCTGAGCTGAAATCAGGAGTTGGTCACTTAACTGATTCAGTCACCCAGGTGCCCCAGACGACTCTCACTTTATAGAAAGTCCCAAAATCAAGTAGAATAAGTCCTCCAATTTTGTTATTTTTCAAAATTGTTTTGACTACTATAGTTGTTTTGCATTTCCACCTATATTATATTTGCTTGTCAATTTCTGCAAAAATTCTTGCTGAGATTCTGATTGGGACCATGTTGAATCTATAAATCCATTTGTGGAGAACTGATATCTTTTTTTTTTAATGCTTATTTTTGAAAGAAACAGACAGAGTGTGTGCAGGGGAGGGACAGAGAGAGAGGGAGATTCTGAAGCAGGCTCCAGGCTGAGCTGTCAGCACAGAGCCTGATGCAGGGCTTGAACTCATGAACCAAGAGATCATGACCTGAGCTGAAGTCAGATGCCACCCAAGCACCCCAACGTGGAAGAGTGATATCTTAACCATACTGAATCTTCTCATTGAACACAGTATATCAATTCATTTATTTAGGTCCATTTGAATTACTATCATCAATGCTTTAATCTCACACACCTTGTTGTACATTTTTATTTAATTTTATTCCCAAATGTTTAGTTTTTGATGTCATTGTAATTTTTAAAAATTTTATTTCCTAAATGCAATTGCATTTTCTAAAATAACCTTGTATACTATTACTTTGCTAAGTTCACTGATCAGTTCTAGTAGTTTTGACAAAATCCTTAAGGTTTTCTCTGTATGTGATCATACCATCTGCAAAGAAAGATAGTTTTACTTTCTTTTTTTCTGATCTTTATGTATTTCATGTGTTTTTCTTGCCTTAACCCCTCATCGCACTGGCTAAACCTCCAACACAATGTTGAGTACAGGGATTAGAGCACACATCCTTGCCTTGCTCCTGATATTGGTAGACTGATTTTACCATCAAGCATGATGTTAATTATAGGTTTCTTATATGCAATCTTTATCAGGTTGAGGAATTTCCCTCCTATTTCTAATTTGTTGAGAATTTTTTTTATTACAAGTAAGTGTTGAACTATGTTTTCTCTATATCTATTAAGATGATCCCTTTCAGTCTACTACTGTAGTTAATTATACCAATTAATTGCCAAGTATTTTACCAGAAGTACATTCCTGGGGAAAGAACTTTGATAATAATATATTATCAATTCTTATGTGGCTATATTTGATTTCCTAACATTTTGTTGAGTATTTTTATGTCTATTTACATGAAAGTCTATAATGTTCTTTGTAAGGTCATTGTATATTTTTAGTATCAGGGTTTTGTTGGCCTCTTAAAATGTATTGGGAAAATTCCATCTTCTTTTTTGGTAAGACTGGTATTATTTACTCCTAAAGTATTTGATAGAGTTCACCGGTGAAGCTGTCCAAGCCTGGTGCAAAGGTCCTTAATTATAAATTCCATGTATTTAACAGATAGTGGGTTACTTAAATATTCTGTTACTTCTTGTGGTCAGATTTAGTTTATATTCTTCAAGGAATTTTCCCATTTCTCCAAGCCATTAAAAGTACTGGCATAATGTACTGGCATAAAATCCTCTACTAACATAATGTGATACGTCCTAATTATCCTTTTAAAGTCTATACGATCTGTAGTGACATCTGCTCTTTCATCATTCTTGATATTAGTAATTTGTACTCTCTTTTTAAAAGCAGTATAGCTAGGGATTTATCAATTATACACACACACACACACACACACACACACACACACACACACACATCTTCTTTCATGCATTCCTATCTCTGTAATGCAAGACCAGTAAACATGAAGTTTACTATCTTTCTCCCCAAGTAGAGTGTGAACAGGAATTCTTTCCAAGTCTTGTTCTTGCCTATGTCCTTGCAGCTGGCAAAAGTAGGAACTCAGTGAATATTTGTTGAATGAAATAACTATGGGATTGAATGAAATAGCCTAAATAATTTTAAACAACAAAACCATCAACTTATGACTGAATGTAAACAAGATCTTTGGGGTATCTCAATTTTAACATAAAAACACCAGCATAGTTGACAAACAATGAAACCACATTGTTTCTATTACAATTTCTTTTAAGTTTACTTTTTTTGAGAGAGAGAGAGTGGACACAAGCAGGGAGGGGCAGAGAAGGAGAAAAATGGACGTGTGACTCCATGTAAGCACTGAACTGGTAGATTCTAGAATGGGAATGAGGTGGTTGACAGTAAAAGAGGCATCCCTTCAAGGTTTGAAATGACCCCAGATAGGGTTTACAGAAAGAGCAGGGACTCCTATTTGCATTTCTTGTTACATGACTGCTTGGTGGGTGTTTAAGAGGTTCTGAAAATGTGCTTTTAGCCATCTGTTGGGTGATAGCATTTTTTTTTAGTTCTTTATTCCTATTATAAAAGAAATGTCTATTCAAAAACGTCATTCTCTCAACTTCCTATAGTTATTTTGGTCCCTTGAGTTTTTCTTGCAATCTAGCATACAGGTTATTAGAATAAACTATTTTTATGTAAAAAATTATAATAGTGGGAACCTGGGTGGCTCAGCTGGTTAAGCATCTGACTCTTGAGTTTGGCTCAGGTCATGCTCTCACAGGTTCATGAGATCAAGCCCCGCATGGGGCTCCCTACTGACAGCACCGAGACTGCTTGGGATTCTGTTCTAATAGTTGTTTGGTAGAGTCTTCAGGGTTTTCTATATATAAAATCACGTTATCTGCAAATAGTGACAGTTTTATATCGTCCTTTCCAATTTGGATGCATTTATTTCTTCATCCTCAAAAGCTAGGGCTAGGATTTCTAATCCTAAGTTGGACAAAACTGGTGAGAGTGTATCCCTGTCTTCCTTTTGATCTTAAAGGAAAAGCTTTCAGATTTTTGCCACTGAGTATAATGTTAGCTATGAGCTTGTCCTATAAGGCCTAATTATGTTGAGTTATGTTCAATCTGTACCCACTTTGTTGAGATTTTTATCATAAATGGATGTTAAATTTTGCCAAATGTGTTGTGCATCACGTGATTGAGATGATCACATGATTCTTACTTTTCATTTTGTTAATGTGGTGTGTCACAGTATTGAGTTATGGATGTTGAAACATCCTTGTATCCCTGGAACAAATCCTACTTGTTCATGGTGTATGAGGCTTTTTATGTGTCGTTGAATTCAGTTTGCTAATAGTTTGTTGAAGATTTTGCCTTTATGTTCAACATGGATATTAGCCTGCAATTTTCTTTTTTTGTGGTGCCCTTGTTTGATTTTGGTGTCAGAGTAATACTGGTCTTCTAACATGAGTTTGGAAGCATTTCCTCCTCTTCAATTAAAAAAAAGTTAGAAAATAATAACACTAAATCTTTTAATGTTTAGTATAAATCACCAGTGAAGCTTCTTGGTCTTGAACTTTTGCTTATTGAGAGTTTTTTGATTACCAATTCAATCTCTTTACTAGTAATCAGTCTATTGAGATTTTGCTATATCATCATCATTTGGTCTTAGAAGATTCTATGTTTCTAGAAATATATCCATTTCTTTTAGATAGCCCAATTTGTTGGCATATAATTATTCATAGTAGTCTGATGATCCTCTGTATTTCCTTAGTATCATTTGTAACTTCTTTCATTTCTGACTTTATTTAGTTGAGCCCTCTCTCTTTTTTCCCTAGCAAATCTAGCTAAAGGCATGTCAATTTTATTTATCTTTTCAAAAAACCAGGTTTTAATTTCATTGATCTTTTCCATTGTATTGTTAGTCTTTATTTCATTTTTTTCTGCTCTATTATTTCCTTCCTTCTACCAACTTTAGATTTCATTTGTTCTTCTTTTTCTATTTCCTTTAGTTGTAAAGTTAGATTATTTAAGATTTTTCTTATTTCTTGAGGTAGATACGTATTGCTATAAACTTCCCTCTTAAAACTGCTATTGCTGCATCTCACATATTTTGGTATGCCAAACATCCATTTTCATTTGTCTCAAGGTATTTTTTTCCTCCTTTGATTTCTTCATTGACCCATTGGTTGCTCAGTAGCATGTCTTTTAGTCTCCACATATTTGTGATTTTTCCAGTTTTCTGCTTGTAACTGATTTCTAGTTTCATACCATTGTGGTTGGAAAAGATGTTTAACATGATTTCAATCTTCTTGAATTTATTGAGATTTGTTTTGCAGCCCAACATATGGTCTGCCCCAGAAAATATGCACACTTAAATTCCATGTACATTTAAGAAGAATGTGTAGGGGTGCCTGGGTGGCTCAGTCGGTTAAACGTCGAACTCTTGGTTTCAGCTCAGGTCATGATCTCACAATTTCATGAGTGGTTGGGATTCTCTCTCTCCCCCTCTTTCTCTGCCCCTCTCCCACTCACATTGTCTCTGTCTCTCAAAATAAATAAATAAACTTGAGGAAGGAGGAGGAGGAGCAGGAGGAGGAGCCACAGCATACTGCATTTCTTGGATGAAATATTCTGTATATATCTATTAAGCCCATCTGACCTAATGTGTCATTTAATGCTGATATTTCTTATAGATTTTCTGCCTGGATGATCTATCCATTGATATAAGTAGGATATTAAAGTCCTGTATGATTATTATATTGTTGCCAATTTCTCCTTTAAATCTATTAATATTTGTTTTATAAATTTACTTTCTCCTATGTTGGGTAGATAAATATTTACAAATGTTATATCTTCTTGCTGGACTGATCCTTTATCATTATGAAATGCCCATCTTTGTCTTTTATTATAATCTTTGTTTTAAAGTCTGTTTGGTAAGTATAGCTACCTCAGATTTCTCTTGGATTCCATTTGCATGAAACATCTTTTTCCATCTCTCTACTTTCAGTATGTGTGTGTCCTTATGAAGTGACTCTCTTAATGGGCATCCTCTTACACTGTTGGTGGGAATATAAACTGGTGCAGCTGCTCTGGAAAACAGTGTGGAGGCTCCTCAAAACACTATCAATAGAACTCCCCTATGACCCAGCAATAGCACTGCTAGGAATTTACCCAAGGGATACAGAAGTGCTCATGCACAGGAGCACATGTACCCCAATGTTCATAGCGGCACTTTCTACAATAGCCAAATCATGGAAAGAGCCTAGATGTCCATCAACTGATGAATGGATCAAGAAGATATGGTTTATCTATACAGTGTAATACTACATGGCAGTGAGAAAGAATGAAATTGGCCATTTGTAGCAACATGAATGGAACTCGAGGGTATTATGTTAAGTGAAATAAGTCAGGCAGAGAAGAACAGATACCATATGTTTTCACTCATACGGGGAACAGGAGAAACTTAATAGAGGACCATGGGGGTGGGGAAGGGGGAAAAGTAGTTAAGGAGAGGGAGGGAAGCAAACCATAAGAGACTCTTAAATACTGAAAACTGAGGGTTGATGGGGTGTGGGGAAGAGGGGAAAATGGGTGATGGGCATGAAGAAGGGCACTTGTTGGGATGAGCATTGGGTGTTATATAGAAACCAACTTGACAATAAACTATAATTTAAAAAAATGAAGTGAGTCTCTTGGAGACAGCATATATATGGGTCTTGTTTTTTAAATCCATTCAGCTACTCTGTGTCTTCTGATTGGAGAATTTAGTCTATTTACATTTAAAGTAATTATTGATAGGTATGTTTTATTGCCACTTTGTTAATTGTTTTCTGGCTGTTTTGCAGTTTCTCTCTGTTCCATCGTTCTCTTGCTTTCTTTTCTTGTCTTCTAATGATTTTCTGTAGTGTTATGCTTAGATTCCTTTCTCATTTTATTTTCTGTGTATCTACTGTAGGTTTTTGCTTTGTACTTACCATGAGGCACATTTGACAGCCTATGTATATAATGGTCTATTTTATAACAAGTTAATAGCAAGTTAAGTGTGGACCCATTCTAAAACCCTACCATTTACTCCTTTCCCCCAACTTCTTTGCTTTTAATGTCACATTCTACATTTTCTCTGTGTGTATCCCTTAATTAATTATTGTAGGTGTAGTTATTTTTACTACTTTTGTCCTTTAACTTTCACACAAGCTTTATAAGCGATTAACCCACTACCTTTACTATATATTTACATTTACTGGTGAGAATTTTACTTTCATATATTTTCTTATTACCAATTAGTGCCCTTTCTTTTCAGCTTAAAGAAGCTCCTTTAACATCTTGTAAGGCTTGGTTTAGCAGTGATGAGTTCCTTTGGCTTTTATTTTTCTTAAAAGCTCTCTTCTTCAATTCAGAATAATAACCTTTGGTGGCATAGTACTCTTGGTTGGAACTTTTTCCTTTTAGTATTCTGAATATGTCATGCTACTCCCATCTGGCCCACAATGTTTTTGCTGAGAAACTTGATAGTCTTATAGGGGTTCCTTGTATGCAACAAGTTGTCTTTCCCTTAATGCTTCAAAAGTTTACTTTTTTT
>NC_043714.1:27744246-27753689 GCF_006229205.1 Suricata suricatta
AGAAACCATATGTTTGCACTCATAGGTCTAAGAGGAGAACAGGAGAAACCTATTGGAGGACCTGGGGGAGGGGAAGAGGGAAAGAGAGTTGGGGAGAGAGAGGGACGCAAAACTTGAGAGACTATTGAATGCTGAAAATGAACTGAGAGTTGAAGGGGAAGGGGGAGGGGGGAAAAGAGGTGATGGTGATGGAGGAGGGCACTTATGGGGAAGAGCACTGGGTGTTGTATGTAAACCAATTTGACAATAAACTATTAAAAAAATTCTTAAAAAAATAAATAAAATAAAGTAAAATAAAATATTTTGCAACTTAAAAAAAATGTGTCTCTGTTCCTAACCAGAATTTCCCCAAGTTACTTAACCATAGTGTTATTTTCTCCTCATTCTGGATATCTCCCTAATAGTAGCAAATAGCAAGTAGCAAGTAGGTACAAGAGTTTAAAGGTACACATTTGGGCTACACATCCCCATCGACTGAAAGAATAAAGAATGACTTCTTGACCAAACAAAAGTACAACAGATCCTAGACTCGAATGCAGAGGAGAATGGGAAGGGCAAACCCGCACCTCAGAGATTCTTAGCCATATCAAGTTAGAGGTGGTGCAAGATGATATCACTGTATTTTCAACACAGCTGCTTTTATTTTCTAAATATTTTTAATGTTTATTTTTGAGAGAGAGAGCAAGAGAGAGAGTGTATGTGTGTGGGGGGTGAGGGGAGAGGCAGAGAGAAAGAAACAGAATCCAAAGCAGGCTCCAGGCTCTGAGCCGTCAGCAGAGTCAGACATGAGGCTTGAATCCACAAACTACGAGATCATGACCTGAACTGAAGTCAGACGCTTAACCAACTGAGCCACCTCTTTGGATAGTAGCGTCTATTCTAGTAGAAGAGCTATCGATCTGAACAGACTATGAACCTAAGAGACAGAGTATCTCTGTCCTCTTTGTACAAGTAGATAAATGACTCACAGCTTCCTGAGATGAAAAGGAAGATTCGAGCTCGCCACATATACAATGGAACCAGAAAATTCAGATGAACGAAGTCACTTCAGGAAGGAGTTCTATTAAATACCTTGGTGGCACGTATACAGAGAAGTCTGTAATAGTCAAAATAACTGCGGGATTTTTGTATCCTTGAACAAATTTTGTAAACGATTCCTTTCTGAAACCATAAAGGAAATAAATTGGCATCCATTTCAAATTTAAGGAGGTCTTTGGGCCATATTCAATAACAACAGACAGTGATAAGACAATATTATCCGAATTTTATAGACGCTAACAAAGCATAGAGACATGAAGCAACTTGATAAGCCATCCAGCTAGCAAGTGGAGAAGCCAGAATCTGAACCCAGACCCTGTGTTACATCACTTCTTGATCTAGAGAGAGCTAACAGTGGAGTGAGGGGTAGCTAGCAGGAGCACCAGCTCTCCTCTAGCCTGTTCCCTCCTGTCTCACTGAAGAGCCCACAATAAAGGTCACACTCACAGACTAAAACCATTCTGTCTGCAGGTTTTATCAAACCATATCTCAAGGCACACAGACTCTTTAACATTTGGATTTCATTTACAATGTCGGGGCGCTTTTGACATTTGCTTATTTTGACGAGCCATCCCCAATTAGTCTGAATCAGGGAGACTTTACTTTCACTTAACCTTCCGTTATGACAGAAGCATAAGGAAAACAAGTGTGTTACTAGTAACCGTAGGGCAGAGCATCAAGACAACACCCTGTAAGGCGGTCCTCATGGAGCGACATAAAGGCAGGACCCCTTTATTTCTTTGTACCTCAGGCCCCTTGTTCTGCAAGATGAATGTACCCCTCTGGTATGTCACTGCTAACGTCTTCCTCTAAACTTACAGACCTGCCTTCAAAACTCCAGAGTTGAGCCTGTTTCCCTTACACTGGACTTTCCAAAGCAGTATCTTCAACAAAACATAAAAATGTTATCACTTTAATTCTTCTACACATATCTCAGAGTGACACTCTGTTCCATTTCATCCAGTCAGTGAGAGCAACCAAGGTTATAGGCCAAATCCAGCGCCGTAAACTCATGCTTGCACTAGCGACTCAGAAATTACCTCCTGGCCAAATCACACAATGGTCTTCATATAGATTGTTTGGCTACAGTTGCTTTAGGGTAGGTGTCAAAATCACATTCCCTTTTGTGGTAGCCAAGTGAAGTCTCTCAGCGGGTCTAATTTTGGTAGGAGTCTGTTGGTGTGCAGGCTCCCTGAAAATAGGTCTTATTCACTGTTATTTCCCATATGTGTATTAGAAACATGATAAGCAATAGCCCCCAATAAACTTCTACTGAAGGAATGGACAGGAACATGAACAAACCCAAAGAAAATCCTCATTTCAGTGATCCAGATTTGGCTAGGCCAGAAGGCTGGTTATAAGAACTCTGAATATTTTCAAATACTTTAGAAAGTCTAACGGAAACCAGGCATTTACCTTAAGATGAGATTGGACAGGGCAAATTTCCTTTCCTGTAGCAGACTTTGTATCAAGGCCCTGCGACAAGACCAGTTGCTCAGGTCAGAAGTTCTGACATTCCCCCTGGAAGGGGAAGGAAAACACCCCCGTGCCTCTCCTCTCTGAACCCTCCTTGTGGTGGACGACACAGTAGTCTGACGGGGACAGACTCACAAATGAGCAGTATCTCTGTGTTTTAAGAAGTCAAGCACACACAGGGCTGCCTTCTACTTCTCACTGAGAGTCAGAGGTAAGGAGATTCAGGATAGGTCTTGACTTCTCGTGTTTCCTCCTCTTTTCTCTATCAAATTTTTTTTATGTTTTTTATTTATTTTTGAGAGACAGTGCAAGGAGGGGAGGGACAGAGAGAGAGGGAGACACAGAATCTGAAGCAGGCTCCAGGCTCTGAGCTGTCAGCACAGAGACCAATGCAGGGCTCGAATCCATGAACCCTGAGATCATGACCTGAGCTGAAGACGGACGTTTAACGGATTGAGCCACTGAGGCGCCCCATCCCCCTATTCCTACCAATGCTTCTACAATCAACTAGGAGTAACATTTTGGTGAAGGCAGAGAGGTCCTAGTTAAGGGCCGAGGACACATGTCCTTGGGAAACTGCATGGGGATGGGACATTGGCCCAGGCAGGATTCTCAGGGGTTCCTGCCCAGCCAATCACATGTTCCCACAGCCACCATGAGGTCACCTCTGCCTGAGGTACTCTATGTAGGAAGGAAGAACATTCCAAAAATAGAAGTTAATAAGCAGTGGCAGATCACTTCAGAAAGTTGTGGTTTCTCTATCCACAACTCTAAGGGAGTGAACTGCAGAACATTCCCAGGCACAAGAAACTAACCCAGAAAGGAGGGCCCTGACTTGAGCTTGGCAGAATCGGGGTGCTAATCCTAGCCCAACCAAACTCACTAAGCAGCCCTAGCCTGACAAGGCGTTCCACCTTTCATGGTCACAGTGTCCTTAGTGGCCAAATGAGGGTATGGGATTACGAGATAATCTCTGTTTCCCTTCCAACTGCAGCAGTCCATGGTTCAGTGAATGACAACTTTGTCTGGTATCTTAAGCACATGTCTTTCACTCGAGCCAACACAGACCATTTGTAAGACACATGCTTGTTAGCAAATTGGAATTCAGTGTTTGCTGCACAGACTCTGCCAAAGGATTCTTAAAAGTCATCTGATACAGTCTAATAGATGTGTTAGCCCTCCTTGAAGAGCTGGCACCTAGGAAGCAGATTCCATTCAATTCATATTTATTCAGCACTGAAAGTAGGAGCTTGGACATATATTATCTCACTTAAAAGTCTTCATAGTTGGAGCGCCTGGGTGGCTCAGTCAGTTGAGCATCCAACTTTGGCTCAGGTCATGATCTCACGCTTCGTGGGTTCAAGCCCCGCATTGGGCTCTATGCTGACAGCTAGCTCAGAGCCTGGAGCCTGCTTCAGATCTGTATCTCCCTCTCTCTCTGACCCTCCTCTGCTTATGCTGTCTCTCTCTGTCTCTCAAAAATAAAAACATAAAAAAAATTTTTTTAAGTCTTCATAGTTTTTCAATACATGAACTCATGTCCAGTTTTTTCCTAAGGCCATTATGCCAACAAATGATCAGTCTCTTCAGATGCTTCAGTTCGTGTCCCTACCCCAAGGCACAGGGTCATGGAGCATAGCCCTGGGCCTTGTTATCTCTGCCCCTACTGTTTTGCTTCACTGAATACAATTTACTATTGAATCATTCCTCCATTTGACATTGTCCTTGAATTTTTTTTTATTAAACTCTGGGTAAAGATATTATTGACTGTGCTCCTTAGTGTTCGAGATATAGGAGCCTAGGAGGTTCACATTTTGGAGGGGGGGTGGAGGGTGGAATCTTAACCACTGTGCCTAAATATGTAAGATTCCTTTGACCAGAAACAGAAAATTGTAATACAAAGTTTGTTATCTCATTTAAAGCCTAAATTAGTATCCATTATAATAATCAAGCAGTACATCTCAGACACTTCATAGCACCTTTTCCTCAATCTCCTTGCCATCCCAAGACCTCCTGGAAGTAAACCCCTAATGAATTATGGGAGATTCCAGTTCAGTGACTTGAACAGCTCAGGCCATGGATGAGAACCATGCTCCCAGTAGGGGCCCTACTATCTCAGGTGTGGTATTTCATCTCTGGGTCAGTATCCTCAGTTGTGAAGAATCATAATTTCTAATGAGAACCTCTTTCATATACAGTATTTAGTATAGTTCTTGGCTTATAGATATTTGGCAATGTTCATTCATAGTGATGATATTTTAGAACCCAAACTGTCCTGCATTTCATTCCCAGTGTTTTATTGATTCGATTGGTCAACTCTTGGTTTTCCCCAATCCACTGACCTATGTCCTTTTCACCATCCCTCACCCTCCTCCTGTCCTTACTTTTCTTAAATCCCCTAGTCCATCATTATAGTCAGAGCTGTATCACCTTCCTTAACAGTATGATCTTCCCTTTCTTTCCATTGGTCACCCAACTGGCTAAACCCTGATGAATCCTGCTCTCTGCTTTGTCAACATGGAGACAATATAGTATAAGGAATAAGGGTGATAGCTCTGGAGTTCAACATCCTAGGGCTCAAGCACCTGCTCTGCCTCTAACATCTGTGCATCTTTATGCCACTTGGCACGTCCGTAAATAAGGATAATAATAATAATAATGACTGCCTCATGGATATGAAATGAAATTGAAATGAGACTATACATTTAGACTTGTACTGACCATACTAGGCATTCAATCAACATTATTTTTTATTATGACTCCATGCATGAGTCAGTGGGGTGAATTTGGGATAATCACATACCTAGACAGACCCACTTGTGCCATAAATGGAAAACCACAGCCATCAGATGGGTCCTTGGTACTATCTGGCAACTCTATTTGCTTTCTCAGTATATTTGCTCTCCTACTCTCCCACAGTGCTGTGCCAAGCCTTCAACTCTCCTCTACTCTCTGCTGATGGCCTCCCCTCCTGCTGCACGGGGAAAATAGAAGACATAAGACAAATACTACTTCATTTGACTATCATCTAATATGCAACTACCCACATCTGGGCCCATGTTCCCTACCTTCTCTTTAATTCAGTGGAAGAAGGTTTCCTTGCTTCTGTCAAAGGCCAACCCTGTACTTGGGTTACGGGTCCTCAACTATGGCTTTCCCAAGGACTTTCTTTCTGCAGTTTCTCTCTTCTCTCTGCATCTTTGGTTCTTCCCTAATGTGATCCCCAATGATCCCTGACCTCCTCCAAGGGTATTCATGCCCTTCTATATACCCTTCTGTTAAGTGTAGGTGGAACTTATGACCCAGTACTAACCAATGGCAAAAACGATGAAGTATTGTTCCTGTGATTACAGTGAATTATATGAGAGTCTACCTTGCTAAGACAGACTGGCACCAAGATTCTCCTTGCTGGCTTGATAAAGTAAGAGGCCATGTTGAGGAAGTTCAAGTGACAAAGCACTATGGGAAGTAGAGGTATAGGTGGGGGAAAGGGATTCCAAGCAATAGCCAGCAAGAAGCTGGGACCGTCAACCTGCAAATGCATGGGAATGAATTCTGCTCACAACCTGAATGGACTTAGAAGTGCATTCTTCCCCAGCTAAGCCTTCTGATGAAAACACAGCCTGCTTAACACCTTGATTACAGCCTCGTGAGACTCTGCAGTGACCTAGTTAAGTAGAACCTAAACTCTTAACCCAGAGATAACTGTGAGAACTGCCGTAAGCCCAAAGGTTTGTGGTAATTTGTTACACAGCAATAGGAAATGAAGGCCTCCCTCTCCCCCACAAGAAATTCCCATAATGCTGTAGTCCTTACACTAGAGTCTACTGGACCTTACCTTAAAAAAAAATCAGGACCATATGTCCTCCAGATATTCCCCCTTCTCTCTGCTCTCTTTTCCAATAAAACTTGTTAGGAGAGTTTTCATATGGATCATTATGTCCTCACCTCCCATTCACTGTTCTGTCCACTGCATTCACACCACTGTCTTTGTATTCTTTGGTCAGGAATACCAATAAGCTCCTCATTATCTAATCTAAGTGTATACGTCTCCATGCCTATCTTACTCAGCATCCCAGTAGTGTTCTACAGTTCACCACTCTCCATCTTTTAAACTATTTCTTCTCTTGGCTAACGGGACTTTACGTTCTCTAGTGTCCTTCAGTTTATTGGGCTGCTGCTTCTCATTCATCTTTGCTGGCTTCTTCTCCTGCACCCAAACTTAAAGAGTGTTGTGTCCAAGTCTGGCCCAAGGTTGTCCTCTTTTGACCTACTGCATTCCCTTTCTAGTCCCCAGCTTAAATGACATCAACATGCTATTGACTCCCCAATTTTTCTCTCTAGCCCTGACCTCTCCCTCAGCTCCACATCCTACAGCCAGCTGCCTAATTGCATTCCCATTTGCATGTCTAATTGTCATCTCAGGCTTAACATGACCAAAAAGAACACTTGATTTTTTCTTTCACAAAATCTGTTGTTCCCCCAGTTTTCCCACTCTCAGCAAATGGCACATTTAACAAACCTCCACATTGGGACCTCTCATTCCTTCACCCGCCTCCCCTAATCCATCAGCAAGTCCTTACAGGTGGATCTTCACAAAGGCTCCTGACTCAGTCCGCTCCTCTCTCACTCCACTCCTGTCAACCTAGTCCAAGCTGCCCTCACGTCTCACCTGGACCGCAGCAGTAATTACCGCTGGGTCTCCTCGCTTCTCCCTGCTGTCTTCTATACTCTACACAGCAGGATTTTGTTTGTTTGTTTGTTTTGTTTTTTAATGCAAACCACCTTGTATGCCTTTACTGCTTATGACTTTCCAAAGACGTCATACTCTACTTTAGAAAGGCCTGGCAAGCCCTATGTTGCCGGCTCCTACCTGCCTTCCCGACATGTCTCGTACCTGCCATTTCTTCCACATTCACCTCATTCTTCTTCCCACCTCAGGACTTTTGCAATTGTCATTCCCTCTGCTGGAAAGATCTTCCCAGGAGGCATGTCACTCTGTGACATCATTATTTCCCTCACAGTATGCAATCACAATCTCAAGTGCCATACCTGTTTGTCCCTACGACTCGTCTCACTAGATGTGTGCATATGGAAGGCGTGCACTGCTATGTTCTAGAAGAACAGCTGGCACGTTGGAGGTGCTCAATAAATATTTGAATAAATGAATGCATCAGCATAGGTATAAGTTGTTGACATTTTATATGCATCAGAATATAATATTAGAATAAAATGACCTTCTATTAGAAAATCTCTTCAAATGCAGTGTCAAAATATCACTAAAGCAGTAAAAAAATAAAAATAATTATACCTCAAACTATTCAGTAGATACATTACCGCAAAGCTGTGGGCAAACAAAAATGCTATAAAATGAAGCCCATTTTTAAAGAATTTAACAGAAATTTGTCCGGAGATGTGAACAATCTTTTTTGATAATGTGAATCATCACACCCTAGTTATTGTTTCCACAGGTTTGATTTTTTTTTCCTACATTGGGTTTACTTTGATCACAGAGCATAAATTACAATTAATTTTTCTGTCAGTATTTCTGGGCAAAAACACTGAAGAATCACTACTCCCGTTACTCAATGTCACTGATGCATGTGACTTAATTCCAATCCCAGCTATACAATGAAGGCTTTTTAGCAGACCATGGTAATGAGTAGCTCATGGTCTGGATTCCAACAAGCAACTGTCAAAAACTATCATCCGGAATGACTACTTGCTGAAAATTTCTCACTCCCAGAGCTGGTACTTCCAGGGTGGTCTAGGAAACAAATTTGTGCTATGTCTATTCTGGGATATTCTAAATGCTGATGTTTAGCATTTCTTTGGAATTGCAATTTCATGCTTTGAGGAGTTTTTTTTTTTCCCAAGCCCCAGAAGATAAATCGTCTCCATTAAGCTCACTTGTTTATGTATTTCTTTTCCTCCTGATACACCACTATCCTCTGAAAACTCCAGTAAATAGTTACTCAGTTGATTTTAAGAACCACTCTTGAGGAAAAACACTAACTTCATCGCTTCCCACTTGCTGCCCTCAAAACTTCTTAGCAACATACACTGTGCATGAACCTCAACGTGGTTTGCTTTGTCCAATCGCATGCCTGAAAGCCCAGCCAGTCAGTTGTGTAATAATAAACCCTTTATCTCCTGAAGATACACAAACGGAAAAATCTCTCGGTGCCTCAGTGCACAAGAGACTTGACTAGAATTCTCAGCTGAAATTCACATCCATTTTAAATGCCAAATTCACCCCCCCCGCCCCCGCTTTCCCCAATTTCCTCTTTTTTCTGCATATGGATGCAATTCCGAGGAGGGGGGGGGAACACCAAATGCTAAACAAGCTAAACGACGTCGAGTTTAAATGGGGGGGGGGGCAGGAATGCCAAAAGCTGCCAGCTAAATGCAGGTAAGAGATCAAGGGCTCGGGTTTTGCTTTGGGCTTACCCATTCCCTTACAAACATCTGTGATGGAAACTCATCAACAATTGTTCTTGGATGAAGAAGGGATTGAGAGATTGACATGAAAAGCTGCTGGCTAGTTTCAGTAAGCTTGGCTAGCCCTCAGAATACGGAGGATACTCCTGCTTCCTTGGCGAAGAATACAATCTCACTCCCTTTTACCTCGCGCGTTCCCACCGGGCGTAAACCCGCGCCGGCCTCGTCCCGTCTCCAAGTTCCCTACCTCACCGGGGAGAAGTGTCCTTCTCCTGCACCCACACGAGACGACAAACCCGACCCGGCCTTTGAGGAATGGGATAGGCGACCGCCTCGGAAAGGTGCCGGGGACCCGAGGTGCGAGCTAATCAGTTCCCTCGCTCAGCCTCCGGCGCCGCCTGACACACCCCTCCCGGCCCGGCCTCCGCCGGCCGCCAGTCCCCGGCCTCAGCCCGCGTCTCGCCCGGGGGCCCGGGGCCCGGGCCCGT
>NC_043714.1:27753789-27800919 GCF_006229205.1 Suricata suricatta
GCCCGCGCGGTCCGGGCCTACAGCTGCCGTCCCTCGGCGCGAGCTGTTTGTGTTGTGTGTTTTCCACCACCGCCCCCCTCTTCTCGAGCCATTCCTCGCAGCTCTCCGGTCCCCCCGTTCAGACAAAACCCGGACTGGATTTATTTCCCTTACCCGCAGCCTCCGCAGATCTGGTGCTTCTAAGCATTTGGCCCAGACGCTGGGGCAAACGCTAACCCGCAGCTGATTATTCCTTCTGCAGGGTGGCCGGAAGACTTTGCTGGAAGTAAGGCTGTTGGTCAAACTCGGAGTTTGAAGGAAGAGCTTTGCCGCACAAGTCATTTTAGTGGTCTCTGCGTGGTGCATGGCGACAACTCTTGCCCTGATGGGAAATCCTGGAAGGTGAATCAATCTGAGATTTGGGGCCACTTCCTAATGTGAATCATACGACTCGCTTGGGTTTTCAAGATACTATTTCATGACATTGCCTGCCAATCTCAGTCTTCGACAGCACCAGTCCAGGCCCTGCCCATTGAGCTGTCTTGGCACTGTGTTAAGTCTGAAGTCTTTCCGCTTTCATTCCTGCATGTTTTCCTTAAGTGCCTGATTAAAACGGCTTCCTCCCAAGAAGCTTTCGGCTCTCACCATTCAGTCTGGAGACCAGTGGCACTACCGAGGCCTTTGGAGAAACAAACTGGGGCAAGGGCTCAAGATTGCCTGAGTTTGTTATTTTTTAAAGCTTATATGGAGAAAGAGTCTGGAAACCAAACACATAACCAGGTTGCCATAAACTAGTGACACTGAGGATTTCTGAGTGGGACAGAGGTAAGTCAGGTGCTGCTGTTTGGGGTTAGGCTATCTAGGAAACCCTACTCTGTACATACAAATCCTATGCCGAATTCCATCTTCGTCGTTGATGGCTGAGGAGGATCTAACTCATCAAATACTCTGGCAGATAGATACCTCCATGAGGCCAGTGAGGATGATGTGCTCACCTTCAGCTTCCTTTCATTGCTGTAGGAGATTTCACATCGTGTGCCCTGTTTGACACTTGAAGGGAAGTCATTAAATGCTCACTTATGGTGTCTTCCAACTGGTGAACATTTCCACTGGGATGATGACAAAGATTCTAAAATGAACTTTTTGTTCTCCCTGAATCAGATTAGCTTCCTGATGATATACCTATTTTCAGGTAATGACACTCTCATTACAGTCAGTCAGGCCCAAAATAGCGGTATCATTTTAACTCCATTCTCTACCTTATCCCTGGAGGCAATTGGTTGGCCACAAGTCCAATCCACTGTTCTCTCTGAAATGCCTCTTGCATCTACCCCTTCATTTCCATTTCCGAAGTTCTTGTGGCATTTCATGACTTCAAACATGCAAGTTTCTAACAGAGCCCTCTGCACCCAGTTTCTCAGCAGCACACCCTCCCCTGACCCCCCTCTAGACAGTACCCCCAGATTCATCTTCCCCAAACTCCATTTAGGTTATAACATTTCCTGGTTGAACTTTTCATTTGTAGTTATTCCATTCAAGAATTCAGAAAGAGAACATCGTTTGCACATTTTAGGAGATGGGTGTGTTTGATCACAGCATAGAACAGCAGGGCCCAGCCAAGAAGGGAAGTCATCAGCATCAGTGAGTGTTCCTGAAGAATGAAGAAGAGTCACTAAATGGTTTCATCCGAGATGCAAAAAATCTAGTTTGGTCGATTCGGGGGATGATTTTGGAGAGAGGCAGCAGGGTCTTTCTCTGACCAGGAAGAGTAAAGATCAAGGGCAAGGAGTTGGCTGCCAGGTATGGGGACAGTGATAAAAGGGAACAAAGCTGGGGCTCCGGGGCGGCTCAGTTGGTCAAGCATCGGTATCATTTTAACTCCCTTCTCAGGTCATGGTCTCAGGGTTCACGGTTCATGAGTTCAAGCCCCATCATGGTCTCACAGTTCATGAGTTCGAGGCCTGTATGGGGCTCTCTCCATCAGCATGGAGCCCACTTCGGATCTTTTGTCCCCCCTCTCTCTGCCCCTCCCCTGCTCGCTCTTTCTTTCATTCTTTCTTCCCCCCTCTCTCTCTCTATCTCTTTCTCTTAAAAATAAAAGGAACAAATCTGTAAGACAAGTAGGCTAGTGATTAGGTACATGGTCTCAGGAACCATCATGCCTGGGTTTGAATCCTGGCTGTAGAACTTACCAGCTACATGCCTTTACTCACTGCCTCTCTGTGCCTCAGTTTCCTCATCTGTAAAATGGGGATAATAGTAGCACCTACCTAATAAATGTCTTTTGTAGGATAATGAATGAATATGTGCAATTATCTTTGAAGAGTGCCTGGTACAAGAAAGGTCTATGTAAGGACTTGTTATATTCAATGTATTGATAGCGGTATATAAACACAATAGCTTGGGTTACTCTTAAAGGATAACAAGGTAGCTCGCTTTTTAGCAAACTCAGAACCGTCAATAACTACCAAGAATATGCTTTTAAAAGCCTGACTGTATCTTATCAAGGGGCTATGGTCAGGCCAAGGATAAAGCTTTTTATGTCTGAAATTGCCACGGCTGAAAGAAAAGTACATGTTTTTCTGACAACCGAGCAGAAAAACAGTGAAGTGAGTCAGTGATTGGCATTTGTGGATTAGTAGAAGAGGTACTAGTTTACACCATTGTACTTTCTTTCAAAATTGCTATATATGCTTTGAAATCAGCTGGTTCTTTATCTCAGACCACCTCAGCAGAGCTCATCCACACCTATTCCCCGGCCCCATTGGGACTAAGTGACTGCCCTCTGAATGGGAGAAAAAGATTGGCCTTAATATTGGGACCATTAAGTGAAGGGTAATGTCACAAAAGCACTTTGGCTCAATCTGGGCTTTGAGGGATGAGAAGGTTCTAGATGGGCAGGAAAAGCAGCATTGTGCAGGCCACTGAGGACCAACCTCACGAAATAAAAGGGCATTTAGTGGGAAGTAAAATCAAATTACCTAATTCAACAGGAATCAAGAAATGTCTCGTGAGGGGACTCGTGACACACTGTGCTCATGGGCTGAGAAGTCAAAATATGTCTCATGAGGCCAAGCAAATGGGGAGAAATCATGGCCGTTCTGTCCCCCATGTTCCCTAAATGTAACACATTTTTACTTCCCAAGCTAAGAACGCTTACCACTGAGGATGAGGTGTGCCTCTAAGTCGTAGGCTAAAGAAGGAACATCTTCCAGACCGTCTAACTGAACACATCTGGAACATTCCAGCATTCATTCAGTATGGATTTACTGAGCCCTGCCGAGGGCCAGGCCTTAATCTGGGCACTGGGATGCAGCAGTGAACAAAATAACCCTCAGTGGGGAGGGAAGTAGGCAATAACCAAAGAAAATAAATGAATTATATGGTTTCATAGATCCAATAATTGCTATAGAGAAAAATAAAGCAGAGGAGGGGTAAAGAGTGCTAGAAGTTTAACATAAAGAAATAATAACATTTAATATTTACTTACTATATCTAATTTCTTGTTTGGTATTATATGACAATTGCATTTATAGTTATCTATAATTATACTTATTACAACTTATCACATGGATGTAGTATGTATAATATTTCATATATATTAACATAAATGAATGTATTAAAACAAACATAAGAATAACATGAAGTATAATGTAAAATCTGAACGAAAACTTGCAGCAGCATATGTGTCAAGGATTACATTGAACTCCATCTTCTTAGCCTTGGATAAGATCTGTTCTCCTCTGGATCCTCTGTGCTTTGGCCGAACAGTTTGAGAAGCGCCGACCAGGAAGACGGAGAACGGGTTTCGCAGTAAGTGTCACTCTATAACCACAGAACAACTGCTGCCTCGTGCCTGATTCTTCTAATCCTAAAGCATTCTTTTTAAAAATTTTTTAAATCTTTTTTTGCTTATAATTTATTGTCACGTTTGTTTCCATATTACACCCAGTGCTCATCCCAACAAGTGCCCTCCTCCATGCCCCTCATCCATTTCCCCCTCCCCCACACCATCAACCCTCAGTTTGTTCTCAGTATTTAAGAGTCTCTTATGGTTTGCCTCTCTCCCTCCCTCTCCTTAACTATTGATTCTTATTATCCTAAAGGATTCTTAAAACTTTGAGTTCTGAGCCCCAAAGATACCCAGAGCAATTTAAAAAAATGTTAATGTGTATTTATTTTAATTTTTTTATGTTTATTTTTGATAGAAAAAAAAGAGAGAGTGAGAGAGCGATAGAGAGAGAGAATGAGCAGGAGACACAGAATCTGAAGCAGGCTCCAAAGCTGTCAGCACAGAGCCTGATGCGGGGCTCGAACCCACAGACCCTGAGATCATGACCTGAGCCGAAGTCGGACACTTTACCGACTGTACCACCCAGGTGCCCCCCAGACAAATTTTTAAATATATGTACCTGAGACACTGTACCAAAAAAAACTCATGCTTAGTTTGGCATTCTATTCAGTGATTTTAAATTCAGTTTTCAGAAAAACAATCATCATGCTCCCCCAGAAATACAACAGACTTTTACTCATCAGCAATAGCTCTTTCTTGTCTTTGTGAACCTTAAATAGTTGGATTCTTTGAGAATAGTAGCTCCTTTTAAAAATTATTTTAAAACTAAAAGTAAAATTTGGCACTGTAAACTGTTTATAAAAGTAAGATTAGGTTAGTTTTTCCACACTTCTGGGAAACTTAAAAATAATTTCAAATGATGACTGTCATCCCACCATATGAAAAATAGATTAAGGCTAAGAGAATTCCTCATTTATTACAACCTTCAGGCTGAAAGTCTGTGTAAGTGAAGCATAAACCTCCACCCAGATAAATGTTTGTTCCCTGAGCAATTAACTTAAACCCTCTTTAACCACATAATACGCTGTCAACACGGCTCTTTAAAGTAACTCTCAGAGTCTTGAAATTTTTCTAAGTGCGTATAGATGTGATAGAATAACTGTCCTTTTAAATATAAAATATAAAAATAACTGTCCTTTTAAATATAATGCATGTGTGTGTGCGTGATCACTTTCAGACATCTCATATTGGCACTTGAAAGCCATGGGAAGAACACAGGACTGGGTCCCAGAGACTTGGGTCCAAATAGTGTTCTGGGGATTCCTAGCCATGAGATGCTAGTCAAGTCCCCTAATCTCTGAAGGGCTCACAACCCTAAGATGAACAAGTTATACTCTTTCAGGTCTTCCACTTCTTGAGTTCCATGATAAAAGCTATTGACCTAAATTCTGTTTTATGATTAAGCCAAATGCCCGTTATTACAATCCACAAATGGAGTCTAGTATGTGTCACTACAAAGGTGTGTGCATATGTTTATTTATACACATCTCTTCTAAGCTAGTTTGAGGTGCCGTATCAATCTAAAAAAATTTTTTAAAGTTTTATTTACTTTTGAGACAGAGAGAGACACAGCATGAGAGAGAGGCAGAGGGACCAGGAGATACAGAATCCAAAGCAGGCTCTAGGCTCTGAGCTGTCAGCACAGAGCCTGACAAGGGGCTCGAGCCCACAAACGTGAGATCATGACCTGAGCTGAAGTTGGAGGCTTAACCGACTGAGCCACCCAGGCGCCCGTGAAGTGCTGTATCTTAAGGCCACAATCTGTTTCTGTCAACATCACCCTTAATTTCATGCCACCCCCGCTTTTCTGGGAATGCAAAAATTATGAAATTATGCTTACGCTTGCTACCATCTTATTTTACCAGTTATCTCTTTGGTAATAAGATGCTCTAATGGGTACAAACCAAGTAGTTGCTATTTTATATCATTTGTATTAATGTCCCTTTCTACAAAATGAGGATTGCTGTAGTCTAAATGTATATTTACTTCCTCCTAATGATATTTGCATACCTCTGAAGCTTTTCTCTCATCTTCTTTTTCATGTATGCTTCTTTTCACCCAGGCTCCTGCTGGTACAAGTAACTGAAATCCTACTCACCCTAAAGGAAAAAAAGAAGCGAAGGGATTAACAGCCCTGGGTAACTCAACCGCAGGTGAGCAGGAGCTTGGGGAAAATTAGATCGCAAACTTATGTAATGTGTCGTCCTCTGTCTTTCTGTCTCCTTCTGGGTGTTTGTGTGTCATTGTGCTCGTTATCTGGTCACCTAAAACCAGGCCTGTGGGCGGTCTCGGCCACACACCTGCCAGCCATGGGCGGGTTGGGGGGGGGGCTCGTTGCCATTTCAGGCCCACCTTGTGAGCCCACCTCTGTGGCCCAGAGGAGTACTCTGATTGGAGGCCTCCACCAAACCTCGCGGCAAAAGGGAAAAAGGATGGTCATTGTATTGGTCACTCAAGAAAACATAAAAGGAGGCGCCTGGGTGGCTCAGTTGGTTAATCTAATCGGGTTAAGCTTCCAGACCCTTGGCGTCAGCTTAGGTCATGATCTCATGCTTTCCTGAGTTCAAGCCTGGCACGGGGCTCCACCTCACAGGGCAGAGCCTGCTTGGGATTCTCTGTCTCCCTCTCTCTCTGCCTCTCTCCCACTTGCCCTATCTCTGTCTCTCTCAAAATAAAGAAAGAAAGTTAAAAAGAAAAGTCTGAAGGACCATCAGGTGTTAATAAATACAACCATTAACATCCCAAATCTGAAACATAGAAACAGTCAAAAGGAAAACAAAAACCAATTCTAGTCTCCCTACCCAGAGACATTTCTGTTACTGCTTTGTGCTTTGATGTATTTATTTTAATTTCTTTTCCTTGTATCATTGGGTTTTTTGTTTGTTTGTTTGTTGTTAGTTTCATATTGTTTTCCACCTGGTTTTATAATGGAAGCTTTTGTCTCACACACGGCTCTATCACTTGTAGATGGATTAAGAACTAGTAGAAAAAAAAACTGTGAAAGTATTATAAGAAAATGTGCATAGATATTTTTATGATCTCTGGGGAATGACAGACATTTAAAAAATGATACAAGTCAGAGCCAGGGCAGAGCTGATAAATTTGATCACAAAAAACCATTTAAACTTTATAACAAAGGCACCATTAAAAAGTTTAAAGTACATGAAAGATGATTAGAAAACATTTTTTATATAAAACCAAAAATTAATATATACCAAAATACAACTATTTAATAATACTGATCATTAAAACAATTAGATATAATATTCACCTGTCAGAAAGAAATCTTAAAGCTTTGATAATATCCAGTGTTACTGAGAGTGGATAAATAGGAATCATAGATACTGTTGCAATAGCAATCATAATTCTAAAATGCACTTGTCATTTAAAGCCAGCAATTCCACTTCTCACTAAGTATCCTGAAGAAACATCGGTACGTGAGCACCAAGGAGCACAGAGATACTTACTGCAGCTCTGATTCTAAGAGCAAAATATAGAAAACAACATAAAAAGTCAGCCAAAGGATACCTGTTTAGAAAGAAGCCTTTGACAATGTGTGGGACACAATGCAGTGGGTGAAAAGAGTGAGGGAAGTCATTGTGTACAGTAAGAACAAGAGTCCAGGTTTTGAAGTGAATAGGGAAGGTTATAAAATAATAGTTAAACATGATCTCATTTATGTGGAAATATATGATATACTCCTACATAGTGTGATTTCAGATGGAGAAATGGATAGATGGATAGGAAAGTGTCCAAAGGATATCTTCCAACCTCTAGGAGGTAAACAGGATTGAGGGAAGAGGCAAAGGAGGTCTCCTGCTTTCTGTATTTTTGACTTCAAAATAAGAGTTCACTTTGAAATAAAAAGTAAAAACTATTCACGGCATCATTCTTAGTACAGAATTTTCTGTCAAGCCAGTGTGCCATGATTTCACCACATCTTGCTATTTTGTTTTATTTTATTATTTTATTTCATTTTTTTAATGTTTAGTATTTTGAGAGAGGAAGACAGACAGAAACAGAGTGATAACAGAGAAGGGGCAGAGAGAGAAGGAGACACAGAATCCAACACAGGCTCCAGGCTCTGAGGTGTCAGCACAGAGCCCAATGGGGCTCCAACCCACACACTGTGAGGTCATGACCTGAGCCAAAGTCAGGGGCTCAACTGACTAAGCCACCCAGGTGCCTGCCATCTTGCTATTTTACATAGGATGCCATCAACCTTGGTATAGAAAGTATTATACATCTTTTGGATTCTTGCTTGAGGATCAGAGCCAGAAGTGGAATTAGTGCCCGAAGACTGTGCACATTTTCTTGCTACATTTTCCTAGATGGCTTTCGGAGGGCATTGCCACAATTTACATTCTGACATCCATGGGAAAGTGGCAGGTTTCCTGCACTTGCCCTTGCTTTGATCATGTCACACTCTTTCCATCTTTCCTTCTCTTTGCTGCTCTGACAAATGTTCCATCAAACCTCATTTTTTAAAAATTTTATTTCTTTGATCATTAACGAAGAAAAGTACTTCCCCATGTGTTCAAGTTTTAGTTCCCCTTCTGTGAATTCTTTTCTTATCCTTTGTCCATATGCCTGCAAGAGTCTGGATTTTCCTTCCCACTTGTGTGAGCTCTCCACAATAAAAATCCTATTGTCATATTTTTTTTGCAAATACTTCTCTAGTATTTTGCAAATAGTTGCCATGTTTTTTGCAAATGTTTCTCTAAATTTCTTCCTGTTATCTTATCCAAAGCTCTAGATTTATTCATGGGCTCTTCTTTCCCCTTTTTTTTGCTGATTTTATTTACTCATATCACTGTTTACCCTCAAATTTTGTACTAATAGCCTCTGCTAGATTTCATCCCTTATCATTTTCCATTTTTGTTTTCTTTTTAAAAAATATTTGCAGCAAACCTTCATTTTAATTTTGTGTATATGCTTATCCAACATAAGAATTTCCTTAGCGTACAGGATGTACTATTGCTGGGAAGAATTCTTAAAATTAAGTTTTCAGATTTGATTATCATTTACTTCATTGTTAATTACATGACTTCCTGTCTGTACCTTAATTAAAACCTCCTGTTTAACGTTCCATCCTAATAGAAATATTTCTAAGTTTAACTCAGCATCATCACTACCATAAGATCTCTAAAATAAAGCTTTTCAAAATATTAAACCTAACCCGTTTCACATTTTTATCCTAACATGAGAGTCAGCACACAAATGTTTTATCTGCAACAACAGAAGTTATTGCACCGCACAATATGGTAGCCACTAGCCACATGTAGCAATGCAGCCCTTGAAATGTGGCTAGTACAAATGAGGAACTCAATTTTTTATTGTATTTAGTTTTAATTAAGTTTGATAACTCTGTGTGGCTAGTGGCTATGTTGTCTGACAGCACAGGCTCAGACCTTTCCCGAACCCTTTTGCACTTTTCAGATTCATTTTTAGGTGAACCTGACTAACCTAATTAAGAACACATACCCATACTCACGATACTTTGCCGCAAATCCAAAATCAATACTGCCATGTTTTCTCATCTACCTACCTAGTTTTCAAAACCTATTATTTTTCAATTGTTAGCTCATATTTAACAAATCTCATTCATTACCTTCATCGGGCTTCCAATTAGGCTATTTTCAGGTTTGAGGGTGGTGAGGTGTTGAAAGCTCCAGGGCTATTTTTATAGACCCCATTTTAGTTCCTATGTTCTTATTTTATTCTCATATTATCCCAGGGGAAGAAGTACCTGAATTAGCCCCCACAACCTATAATAAGAGTCTTGAAAACCATAAAACATAATGAGACGTCAGCGCATACTGATATAAATACCCCAGGGATTTCTTAAATGCTAATTGTAAATTTCTTTTGCTTGTTGTTATTGTTATGCCTGTTAATACGGGGGAAATGGGAAAAGGAATTTTGCAAAGCATCTAAAAATTCCTCAGTGCTCCCCATATCGAACTAGGCAATAGACCCTTCCCAAAACGTGGTAGGCACGAGGACTGTCCATCTGGCCCCCAAGCAGGAGGAGGGCGGGGGACGTGGAACGGCAGCCTTGGTCGTCTACCATGTCTTTCACTATGGATACAGAGGTTACTTGCATTTTTCCTGTCATCCCTGTTAAAGCCATGTCTGTCCCACCACCTCCTATTTATAAACCCCACTCTCCTCACGCCCCTGGACTCTCCATCTGTTTACCTAGTCACAGCCATGACCAACACTCCATGTCTTTGCTTCCTCTTGCCAAATGGCAGGCAAAGCTTTCAAGACTATTGGCCTTAACTGAAATTGCAAACAAAACCTCATACAAATACTGTTGTTTCTTGTTCCTTCCCTGAGGTTCGGGGGCGGAGGGGATGAGAAACAAAACAAAACAAACAAACAAAAAAACGAAGAGGAACAGAAAAGGAAGAAGAAGAAAGAGGAGGAGACAGGAAGGGTGAGCCACAAGAAAATGTAGGAATATTCTTGCTCTTTGGTAATTTAGTATTTATATATGATAATCCACACAAAAAAGGTTTTCTTCTATATAGCCTAAGCGTATCCTTCACAAATTTAGGGTTTTCCCCCCTTATTCAATTCTCAGTGAAGAGTAAAAATAGCTAGTCATGATCTTGGATATAAAAATAATGATTTTTATTCTTTACTTTTTTTTTCCTAAATCTTCCCCAAAAGGTTTTCTTTTTCTTCCCCGCCCCCTCCCACATAGGTTTTCAATATAGAGTTTCAACCACCAGGCCATAGTCATTTCACCCTTGTTGTTTTATGAGGTTTTTTTTTTAATTTCCACATTATTATTATTATTATTATATATTAGTGGTATTTTCCTATTGCTTTAAATACCTTTCTCCCATTCTCACTTCATGTTCAGTGTATTGTCCTCAGTGGCTTCTCTATCCCTTTTACATACCTTGCAAATCATTAGTCATTCCCTACCCAAGATTTTCTAGACTCTAAAACTCTGATGTCACTCTAAGTGTATGAGCTACCATCTTTCAGTTCGTGTTGTTTAGGCTCATGGATATTCCTGGCCAGGATTTGCTGCATAATTTGTGGGCCCCAATGTAATATGATCATGTGAGGCTTCATGCTCAAAATTATCTCAGATTTCAAGACAGAGACAGCAGAGCATTAGACCACACATGGGCTCTTCTAAGCATGGGGCCCTCGGTGACAGCTTGCATGCCATGACATGAACCTTATTTCGTGGGAAGGATGCGTACAATCACTCAGGGCAAAATTTCACGTCTTAGGGGTCTCTTCCATTTCCATTTATCCAGATTCTTCCTTCCCTTTCCTTGGAGAAGGAGAGTCCAATGTTTGGAGCTGAATATTATTTTGTGCTTGGGCCTATAGCGATTCAGAACCTGCCTGTTCTACAAACACTGTGGATCTTGTTGGGGAAACCAAAGAATTTTGAGCAGTGGAGGAATGTGGTTCAATGTGCACGTTAGGAAAGTTATTTTGGCAGCAGCACAGAAGATAGAAATGAAGAGAGTCTGAACAAAGCTGCAACAGAGAGTGAAGTGAAAAGAGGGTAGTTGTGAGAAATACATACAAAGCAGAAGTCAACCAAACCTGGCGTCCAGTAGGATTGGGAGCCCCAGAGGAGGAGCCAACAGCAACTGTCTGGTTCAGACTCAGGGAACGAGGTTGATCTCAGTGATGGTCACAGAGGTACGAGAAGCAGAGGGAAGCAGGCTGGGTAGAGAAGATAGCACTATTGGGGAAAATATTGAGTTTGTGGTGCTCTTGGGCATTAGGATCAGGTTGTACAATAGTTTTTTGACGTTTAAGAGCTCGATTTAGAAAGGGTCGACTGATTAAAAGCTGTACTGGTCCGTGGCCAATTTGCTAGTGGGTGTTTTCCCTTCTCTGCTCTTTACAGCAGGTTGCTGACCTCTACAGACTTTGTCTCAGGCTTGCTTCTCAGGGGCTGCTGGCTGGGTCTGGCCAGATGTGCACTTGTTGGAGAGAAAAAGGCAGAAACTAGCAAATTGCTCCCCCTTCTCTGCTCAAGGGTGTCCTCCCACTGGGCTCATCTCTTCTAATGCTTCTGTGTCCCCATACAAACCAGTGGCTCTAATTTCCACTAAGGCACCAGGATCACCAGCAGCAGAGGCATAGTATAATCCCACCTTTTCCTGTCATCCCCCCAGCCAGGGGGTGGCAGCTTCCAGTCACCAATTCCCAGGTTGTCTTAACACCCCTTGTTTGTTTTCTCAGCTCTGCATCACCTGTGAGAATGAAATTTCTTGTATGTTTAAATTTAGAATGTTTTCTCTTTTCCTGTCTGATACAGGACTCATTAACATACATAGATGTTTACTAAAGTAATTGAATGTGTTTTGAGACTGTAGATGAAGACTGAAAATTGAGTGAGTTTGGTAACAAGCTGGTAATATTAACAAGAGAATTTCCAGGGGGCCCAGAAGGGTGGAAGCCAGATCACAGCGGGCTTCTTTTTCAAATGTCTGAGAATTTAAGAAGGGAATGAGTACACATGTTGGGTTTTAATTTTTTTCTAGAAATAAAACCACTAAAAAAAGGAATGAAGAAGATTTTTGAAGAGGAGAAAGATTTGGGTATGATTAAAATAAAAGAAAGAAGAAATAGGAATTAAGAGAGGTAAGTGAAGAAGAAAGATCCTAATGGTAGTCGTCAGAAGATCCAGAGCCCAGTAGATGTGTTGACTTTGGAGGGGCAGAGGGTCGTTCATTTGTCTCTTATAAGAGAATGGGCCTCAAGAATGATGTAGATACAGACCTTTTTGGAGGTAGAAGACCAGAAAAAAATTTGATTTAGTTCAAATCCAAAGTTTTCTCTGTGAAATAATAAAGGGGTATATTGGGGGGGGGTTACAGAGAGTGGTGGAAATTGGGGCTAGCCTGTAAGGGGGATGGGAGAAATAGCAGATAAAGGTCAGGGCCAAGTCACTGCAGGACAGTGATGTTCTCCACTTTCTCTCAGAGCCCGTGTAGGAGTGAAGTAGGCACACACATTTGATATGTTGCTGTGGTTCTCCATGGACCAGTGGAATCACCTGGAAACCTACTAGATGTGCAAAATCGTAAGCCACGCTCTTGACCTACTGCATCAGGAAATAGGCGGGTGAGTTCCAGCAGTCTGTGTTATAAGAAGCTCTCCAGGTAATTCTGATACACTCCACCGTTTGAGAACCACTGTGTAGACTGTGGCCACAGGAGGTGTGGTCGGCAGACACGCAGCTAGTTTGAAATGCAGAATCTCAGCCCTTCCTCCCCAGAGATAAGAATCTGGATTTTAACAAGATCCCCAGGCAGTTTGTATGTACATTTAGTTAAGAAGAACTGAACTTGGTAGTTTATACTCACCAGGGGCATTTGGGTATTTATAGATTGGCCACCAGATTCGTGAAGGCCTCGACTGGATAGTAAGTTTTAGTGGAGTAATTTTAGGTTCAATTTAGATGGCAGGCGATACGTCATATTTGGATGCTAAGAACCCCTTCTGACATCATGTGGCTACACATTTCAAAAGACACCATATAACTGCATATCCTGCTTCTTTCTATGGATTGCACATGAGACCAAATTAAAAAATACAAAACAGGATCAAACCAAATACAGCCCTGAAGTCTAGTCCTTTAGCAAAGGTTATTGAGTGTCTACAGGAAAGGCTTTGCTGGACTCTAAGATGGCCAGATTGTCACCTGGTCCCCTCACTCGAGACCTCCCATCTACCTGAGGACACAGACGAAGGAACACATCACTTCAGTGCGTCTGGGGAGGACATGATCCTGATCCACAAGCAGAGCACAGGAATAAGCCAGATGGCCAGGATGGGACGAGGTCCTGCAAAGTTGAGTGTCACAGGGTGACTGGGCTTCCACCAAATGATGAAGTGGCAGGAGGGACATTCCAGAGAGAGACAGCCTGGGGAGCAAAGGCACTAGGCTAGCACGGGGGGTTGGGAATACCACCTGGGGGATGGGAACATATTTATTACAATGCCAGGACACGTTTCGTTAAAATAACCACTCTTTTTTGACATTTTCGGTACAAAGGAAGTCTTGCTTTGGAGGCCAACTTTTTTTTTTATGTTTTATATTATTATTGAGACAGAGAGAGAAACAGAGCATGAGCAGGAGAGGGTCAGAGAGAGAGGAAAACAAAGAATCTGAAGCAGGCTCCAGGCTCTGAGCTGTCAGCACAGAGCATGATGGGAGCTTGAACCCACAAGCCGTAGATCATGACCTGAGCCAAAGTCGGCCGCTTAACCAACTGAGCCACCCACGCGCCCCTGAGGCCAACTCTTTAGGTGGGACCGCAGCTGAGTAGGTGTGAGGGAAGGATGCAGCAGTGACACCCCCGCGCCTCCTACAGGAATCAACATCCCAGAGAGAGGAACGTGGAGATGTGTCAGACGGTCTGTGGAGAAGCCCCTCTCCTTTCACATTCTCTCTTCTCGGTCCACAAGTTGTGATTTCAGTGCCCGAGAAGTATGGGAATACTCATGTTGGAAGCTTTTGACAATCTTATTTCTCCACTCAAATCCACGTGCCTAGGGGCGCCCTAGAGTGTACCCCAGCCGGCAACACCAGCCTTGCCTCTGCGTCTCCTGGGTCATATGGTGTCCGCTGCACTCATGCCAGCATACATCAGAATGAACCTCCAAGAACTGCTCCCCAGGTACGTCAGTGCTGCTCCCTGCTTGGGGGAGGGTCTGAGGCCCAGGGCCCGGATGTATTCTGCCTACTGTGCCTTAACCTTTACACATTCCCCGCAAATCCATGAAGCTTTATCTCCCAAACCATCCCTCAAGAAAGAGGCAGATAGCTTGAATTTGGACTGCACGACATCTCTCATTTTTATAGGTTGCTTACTCAAATACTTAATCTGAACAGTGGAGGCAAAGCAATGTACCTTAGATCTGGATTTTTTCCTGGGGTCGCCAGTGCTGGATGTTGCTAAAAACAAGACTTCTGAACATCACCTTACAAGCAAGGTCACATGTGATTTTGGTGTGGAGCTCACAGCAGCAGGTGGATTTCTGTGGTTGGGATAAAGTGTCCGGAGCAACGTCATACAGAGACCTACACAGCACAGCTGTCGGTGAATATCATGTGCTCCCCAGAAAACCGCTAGATGACCGGAAGTGTGGTTCTAGTGGCAGAAAAGACACTGTTGTAGAAGACCCTGGGGAGGGTCGGGATAAAAGAGATTCAAGGAGTGTGAGAATGGAAAATGCAGTTTTTTTTTTAACTTACATTATTATTTTATACAATGCTTACTTTAAAATATTTTCCTATCAGGGTGCCTGGGTGGCTCAATTGGTTAAGCATCTACTAACTACAGCTCAGGTCCTGATCTCATGGTTGTAAGTTTGAGTCTCACATGAGCTTGAGCCTCGCTCTGGGTGAGCCCAAGGCCACTTCGGGTAAGCCTCTCTTCCCTCTCTCTCTCTCTCTCTCTCTCTCTCTCTCTCTCTCTCTCTCTCTGACCCTCATGGGATTCTCTCTCTCTTCCCCTCTCTATTTTTCTCTGCCCCTTACGAGATTCTCTCTCCCTCTCTCTCTGCACCTCACTCACTTGTGCCCCCTCTCTCTCTCCAAAGAATAAAATATTTGCCTATAATTTATTTAATGAATAGTGTTTTTACTTAGTGACACACATTGTAAAGTCCAGATCCATGTACCGGTCATATATCTGATGCCCTGCTCTCCTTGGACGTTATAATAGGCATCACAAAGATAACATGACCAAAACAGAATTCTTGATTTTCTTGGCAAAGGAGTTCTTTCTACAGTTTTGCTCCTTTCAGTAAATGGCACTGCAACTTACCTGGTACCTTAAGACAAAAACCTAGAAATCATTCTTGACTCCTTTTTCTCCTATATCCCAGCTTTAAGATCAAAACAGATCTTAAAGTCAGCCAAACCAACCACCTCCACCACTAACATGTGTAGCACCCATCATCTCTAAGTTGGACTGTGATACTAGTCTCCTAACTCGTCTTACGGCTTTTAGTTGTGTCTTCCTTTAGGCAAACCTTCTCACAGCAGCCAAACTGTCTGAAACACGTAAAACCTAGTATGCCTCTCTTCTATCCAACAGCCTCCGATGATTTCCCAGCAAACTCAGAAGACATCTAAATTTCCTTGGGAGTCCTAGCGGACCCCGAATTACCAGCCCCGCCCCACTGCTCAGTACCCTGCTCTCCTGTTTCTCTACTATCTCCGCCACCTTCTCAGTCTTCCTTGATCACACCAAGCTCCTGTTCATGTCTGGCTGTCACACTTCCAGGCCTGTCTGCCAGAAGGTCCTCCTCAGACCTCCGCATGGCCTGCTGGCTCTTGTGCCTCCCTCAGTTTCTACTCAACTCTTACCACCTTTTCTCGCCACCCTGCTAAAGCTGCTCTCCAAATCAGATGCATGGTTTTCCCTGAGAGCACTTACTACCAGCAGCTAGAACGTAGGCTCCATGAAGCTGAGATCTCACCCTTCTTGCTCATCCCTCTGTCCCCAGAACAGTGCCTAGAATTTGGAGATGTTCAAACCTTTCTTTTCTAAATTTAAAGGAGTACCTAACTATCCCATTGATATCTCTGTAGGAGTGATTCTCCATGCTAGTGGGCCGACAGATTTATTTTTGCATCTTTTTGTTGGAAGCTCTAGCGGTTCTCAAATTTTACCAAGCCTCAGAATCACCGGGGGAGGGGGGGTTAGTTTATTAAAACACAGATTGATGGCACACGATCTCAGCTTCTGATTCAGAAGACATGGGGTGGGGCTGGAAATTTTGCACCCTAACAACGTGCTGGGTGCTGCTGGTGCTGCGATCCACATACCATACTTTTTTGAGAGAGAGAGAGAGAGAGTATGCCCTACAGTGAGTGGGGGAGAGGCAGAAGGAGAGGGAGAGAGAGAGTCTTTTTTTTGAAGTTTATTTTGTGAGAGATCGAGAGAAAGAGAGAGAGAGCGTGAGCATGAGTTGAGGGCACAGAGAGGGAGAGAGAGAATCCCAAGCAGGCTACGGAGTGCGGAGCCCAATGTAGGACTCCATCTTACCACCATGAGATCATGACCTGAGACAAAACCAAGAGTTGGACGCTTAACTGACTCTTAACTGACCAGGTGCCCCCAAGCACCATACTTTAAGAACATGAGAAACATATGTGTCAGTTGTCCCCTCCAGCATGTCACTCCTTCACACTTTTCTCTTCCTGACCCCACTACCCTTTCTGTAATTGCCAGTAGCATCATGGAAAGCCATAGCACTGTGCCTGGGCCTTGCTCCCCTCTTTAGAAGGACGATCATGTGAGATGAAGCATGTGAGGAGGAAGGCTCCCCCTTCTCCCTGGAGCTGTGGTTGTCAGGCTCTCTTAAAGAAGTCTTTGGGAGGAAATATTTGGGAACCATTATACATCCTAATGATGTCAAAGTTTGTAAAGGAGTGCTTTTCACCCTCGGGCTCTGCCAGGCATTAAGATGGTGTCTTCTGCACCTTATAGAACATCCCAGGGTCATCAGCACTGAGGGCTGTGGTTGGCCACAGATAGTAAAAGGGGGCTCTGTGGTAGCAACTGCAAGTCTGGGCATTGATTTATGGTTTACCTTCTGCCCTGTGCTACTCAGAGGGAACAGGAAGGAGATCCAGTTCTTCAGCTGCAGCAAAGAAAGTTCTTATTATTCCAGTGCGTCACGGGAGGTGGGGGAAGAGGAGAAATTCCTGAAAGGTTTCTTATTTTAAAGGTGTGCACACTATGGTATGAATGTTTGTGTCCCCCAGAGATCATAGATTGAAATCCTAGTCCCCAGTGTGATGGCATGAGAAGGTAGGGCCTTTACAAAGTCATGAGGGCAGAATCCTCATAAGTGGGATTAGTGTCCTTGTAAAAGAGGCCCGAGGGAGTGCCCTTGTCCTTTCCACCAGGTGAGGACAACACGAGAGTGCCATCTATGAGGAAGCAGGCTCACTAGACGTTGAATCTGAATCTGCTCATGCCTTGATCTTAGACTTCCCAGGCTCCACAACTGTGAGAAATAGATATCTGTTGTTGAAAAGCCACCCAATGTCTGCTACTTTGCTATAGATGCCAGGAGTGCCTGGGTGGCTCAGTTGGGTTAAGCATCCGACTTCAGCTCATGATCTCACGGTTGGTGGGTTCCAGCCCTGCATCGGTCTCTGTGCTGACAGTTCAGAGCCTGGAGCCTGCTTCAGATTCTGTGTCTCCCTCTTGCTCCCACTTGGGCCCCTGTGCTCTTTCTCTCTCTTTCTCTTTCAAAAATAAATAAACTTTAAAATTTATTATATAGATCCCAGAACAGAGGCTGTGTGTGTGTGTGTGTGTGTGTGTGTGTGTGTGTGTATGTATTTTAACTTCCACTTAGATTGATCAGCCTGGAGCACATTGGGTTCTATAAGAGGCTTCCATATTTCTTCCTCACCCTCAAACTTTTTCATGCACATTCAAATTTGAGTGCTAATTATGAGCCCCATTTTTCTTCTGCTTGCTCCCTGATAGTCTACCACTCATTCCCCAGAGAAAAATTATTAAAGCTCATGCTGAGAATACACTGATCTTGGTGGTATGTCCACCAATACCCTAGTCAGAATTTATTTGTGATGGGCTAAACATGCACTTAGCAGGTCTTTGAACTCAAGAGACAGAAGGTTTGTGGAGAAAATGGTGGGGAGGTAGGACAGGGAAGGTCTGGGGTAAAAAGTGTCATAAACAAGAGACCCTTGTGACAGGGCTCTTCTGTATCTTGACTGTGGTGGTGATTATACAAAATCCTGTAATAGAATTGCAGGGAACTAAATACACACAAATGACTGCATGTAGAAGTAGAGAAATCTGAATAAGGTGGATGTGTCAATGTCACTATCCTAGTTGTGACATTGTACTATTGTCATGCAAGATGTGATCACTAAGGGAAACTGAGTGAAGGATTCACAAGCTCTCTGCATTAGTTTCTTTTTTTTTTAAAAGTGTATTTATTTATTTTGAGAAGGAGAGAGAGAGAGAGAGAGCGAGAGCGAGCAAGAGGGAGCTTGCATGAGCAGGGGAGGGGTGGAAAGAGAGGGAGAGAGAGAGAGAATCCCAAGCAGGACAGGCTCACTGTGGAGCCCCATGTAGGGCTCCACCCTAAGCCCATAAGATCATGATCTGAGGCAAAATCAAGAGTCGGCTGCTTAACCGACTGGGCCACCCAGGCACCCCTCTGCATTATTTCTTACAACTGTGTGTGAATCTGCAGTGATCTCCAAATGAAAATTTTAAAAAGAAGCTATGGAGAGGACAGATCTGTTGAACTCAGAATGCAGAGTCCTGGGCAGCCAGGGCATGGAAAGGATGTCAGGAGCCCAGACAAAGGGGAAGACCCAGATCTAAGGGAAGAGAGGCCCAGAAGGGAGACAGAGAATGTTCCCAAGGAAAACTTCACACTCCTGCATCCTTTAAACGCCCTGCGAAAAGAATATAATCTATCACCAAGTCACGATTTCTAAAATGATCCCCCTTCAGGTGCTGAAAGCAGAAATAACAATAGCAGACACTTACCGAGTGCTGCCACGTGCCTGCAGTCTCTCCTTTGATTCTTCCGCTAGTCCTTCAGGGTAGGTACTAATTACATATGCCCCATGCAGATGAGGAGACAGGGGCACGGAGAGATGGAGAGACATAACTGGAAACTGGCAGGGCCAGGATTTGTGTGGTCTCAGCAGGTGCATCACCAACACTAACTGTGTGCTTGCTGTGTCCCATGTATTTTATCCTAAATGCTTTCTCTTTGTGAGTGACTATCATCATACCATTCTTTTTTTTCTGGAAAATTCCCCATCATGTGGTGGCATCAAATAACCCCATGTGTTTATTGTACACTTACTAAGTGCCAGCCACTTTCTTACACATATTATGCCATTAGGTCTTCACAGCAAGTCTGGATGTATTGCCTTTTAAAAAATTTTTTTAATGTTTTTTACTTATTTTTGAGAGACAGAGAGAGAAAGCACGAGCAGGGGAGGGGCAGAGAGAGAGGGAGACACAGAATCTGAAGCAGTCTCCAGGCTCTGAGCTAGCTGTCAACGTAGAGCCCGATGCAAGGCTCGAACCAACAAACCATGAGATCATGACCTGAGCTGAAGCAGGACACTTAACCGACTGAGCCACCCAGGTGCCCCGGATGTATTATCTTTATTGATAAGAAAATGGAGGCCCAAGGACGTCTTATCCCACAGCACAAGACCAACACCACAGGACCAGTGGAGGCGCTCAGGTGGGCAGACCCCCGAGCTACCCTTCAGCCCTTGAACTCTGCCTCCAACCCAGAAACTCCAAACTCCAAATCGTTCCATTTTCCCTAAAGGCCAGCAGCTTTTCAATCTCCTGGCAGCCACCGAGCAGGCCTGAATCTGTTTTATTTTGCCTGGTGTGTAACAGATCTTGCCTATTCACTTTGCAAAACACCCTGGGAACTTTGGTTGTCTTGTCAATGCGTTCTCTACTCAAGGCATGGACCAGCTACTTCTATTTCCACGACTCCCTACACCGCAGCGGCTGGAACAATTTGGTGTTGAACAAACCTGCTTTAATGACGGTGACAATGACATTTTGCTTTGAAGGTTTGCAGGAAGCGATCAACATTTCTAACACACAAGCCATCTACTCCTTCCGTTTCTCTCCTATGTGTCACTTCAGAGCAACTGGTCGGGGATGGAGGGCTTAAATGCTTATCAGTCCCCCTGAGCAAAGGAGTGACATTCTCTGTTACTTTATCTCCCTATAATCACAGAGACCATACACACGACGTCAGAAGGAAATTTCTTGCAGGAGTTAACCCAAATGAATGCACAGCATCTAGCCTCGGGCTCCGGTCCAGGTGGCTTCCTCCCCAGCCAGGCTGCACACGCTTTCCCCTTACTCGAGGGGCGCACACCCACTCCGAGCCGACTCCACGTCCTGGTTTTCCCCCTCGCTCCCCTCCCCGCAGGCTGCAGGCTGCCTGTGTACACGCGGGGCTCCCAGAAACGCGCGACCGCGATTGGAGGAGCGGAGCCTGGCCTCCCCTACGCCGGGCTCCGGAGCTGTCAGTTACTCGCACAGGGCGAGCTAGATTTTGGCGCCACAGCTGGGAGTGAGGCTTTTGTTCCATAACAAAAACAAGCGCCTGAATGGCAGGGCTGAGAGCGCCCAGCCCGAGGAGGCAGGCATAAAGGAGCCTGCCTGGTGAATGTTTGTGACCTGTCATTAGAGACACCTCCCTCTGCTTCCAAATGATCACATGGAGACAATGTGGCAAATTATGTTTGTACCAGCCCCGACCCTGCTCCCGCGGTGGAGGTGCATATTATGCACCGGGCTCTAATAATGGGCCTGTTAGCTCAGGTGGAAATGTACATTGCTGGCAACCAACTGAGTCATTTCCAGCGCTTTTTGCCTCGTCTGTCAAAGAACTTCTGTTTTCCCTCTGAGACTGAAATGCTGTGCTTCTGCTTGAAACAAGTTAAATGACGGACTCGTTTATTCTGGGAGGAAAAGCAACGCGTTAAATGTCCTAATGCATTTCACACTACTTGTGGTCCCTCCTTGTAGACAAGTAGATGCAGCTTCGAGTACAGGATGTTTGATTTTTGCGAAGTTAGAACACGTCCAAATCCAGGCGGTTACCTACTTTGAGAAAATCCGTATGTGAAAACCTGAATCACAAGCCAGACAGATTGGGGGGTGAGTATTCTCATTTCACAAAGTATGGTTCAAATTTCAGAAGTGTTCAGAAGACTTGAACAGCGATCCTCTTCCAGAAAAACAAAGCAAGACAAAACCCACCTCAGTCAGCGGCGTTGATGTCTAAGTAAATAAAAATAAATAAATGAATGAATAATAAATAAAATAAATAAATAAATAAGTTAAAATTTATTGCTTCAGCTTTAGACTCAGTCTTGTTGGAATGAAAATTCTTTTGAGGACATTATAAGGTTAAAAGATAGTCATTTACACCTCGGTGTGAATGAGTTTAATCACTTCTTGAGAGCAGGTTTTCAAGAAGGAAAGAGACTAGTTGCAGCTGAGTGTGGCAATGAATGCAGAAAAAGAGAGTTGGGGTGCCTTAGCAAATAGATGTTTGTTGCTTCACAAGACTATGTAAAATCAGCTTTTTTAAAAGAGGTGGGTTTTTTTTTTGGTCTGTTGTTTTGTTTTTATAGCAGTAATAGAACTTTCAGTGATATGGCCTTGCACTGCACTGACCACTAGCCACATGTGGTTATTGAGCATTTGAAATGTACTTAGTGTGACTGAGGAACTGATTTTATTTTTATTTTATTTAAAAAATTTTTAGTATGTTTATTTATTTTTAAGAGAGCCAGGGGGTGGGGCAGAGCAGAGAGATAGGGAAACAGAGAATCTCAAGCAGGCTCCACATTGTCAGCACACAGCCCAACGTGGGGCTTGAATTCACAAACTGTGAGATCATAACCTCAGCCTAAATCAAGAGTTGGACACTTAACTGAGCCACCCAGGTGCCGGAGGAATTGATTTTTAAATTTTATTTCATTTTAATAGCCATGTGTGGCTGATGGCTCCTATATTGTGGAATGTCGCCACAATTTTTCAGGAATAAAAAACTGAGTAAAGTTAGTGTGGTTAACAGCCTCAAAGACAGCCCCCAATAATCCCACCTCATGGTATTCATGACCCTGAATGAGATCTTCTCTCTCTGAGCATGAGCTAGACTTACCCAACCACTTCTAACGATAGACTATGGCAAAATAGTGATGAGGAGATGCTGTAGGATATTTTAACCTCAATACCCGGATTTCATTGTCTTGCCACTTCTAAGAATGAAGAGGTGGGCACAAAATGAGCAGCAGGCAAAGTTTATCAGAGTGTAAGATCGGAAAGTAAGAGTAGTAGGAAAGCTCTCTTTACATTCAGAGTGAATACTGGAGGACGATAGGCAAGGGTCCTTGTTCTAGAAGGGTCCGGTCACTCCCCTTTGCTTCCCACGTGTTCCTTCTCAAGTTCTACCCTTATTGGCTGGATAGCTCTAGGTGCTGGGTTGTCCATTCCTGATTGGCTCGATCCACTGTATGAGGGGTGGCCTATGGCCATACCGTTTTTTGTGGGTCATCCCTTCTTATGGTCTACTGCTTACTTTTAGCCAGGTCTTTTGTCAAATTCCTGAGGGGAACCTGAGGGGGGCAGGTGGGGTCTGTTACACTCTTAAGAAAGACCTTCTGCCCGAGGGGTTTGCTGTAGTCAGACACTTCCAGTATTGTTCCAAAATATGTGTTTTCTCACACCCAGGGACCTCAGGTCCTAATCTTTTCCTCTTTACCTACTAAATCCTATTGTGACCTGTCATAATATCACTTCCAAGATGAAGTCATAAAGAGACTGTGACCCCGTCTTGAGCCCTTTCTTTGGCTCCCTCTTTCCTTTGTTCTGAGGGGAGCCAGCTACCGTGTCATCAGCTAATCAGCTACCCTCCACAAGGAACTGGTATCTCCAGCCAATAGCCAGCCGGGATCTGAGGCTCTAAGTCCAACAACCCCCAGGAAACTAAATGCTGCCAACAGCCACAAGAGTGAGCTTGTGAATAGATTCTCTACCAGTAGAGCCTCAGTATGACCAGTCCTGGCCCACACCTTGACCGCATCCTTGTGAGTCCCAGAACTGGAGACACTCAACTAAGCCAAGCCTGAATTTCTGACTCAAAAAATGTGAGGTGGTAAATGTGTGTTGTGTTAAGTCAGTACATTTTGGGTTCTTTGTCCTGTGGCAATAGATTTTAACAGGATTAAGCTCATTTAAAAAACTGTTTGTATGAGTTAGGGCATCATGAGATTCAAGAGAAACCTGCAAATATCAATGTCTAATGCAATAAAATTTCCATTCTTTTAACAGTCCGATGTGGGCATTTCCATAAAGGGAAGTCAGGCCCTTCTTCCTTTTCAACTCTGCTCTCTTTAACTTATTATGGCTGCTCAGTTTGTCCTGGAAGTCATTTCCATCGCAGCCAGTTAGAAGTGAAAATTGCAGAGTGGATCGTGGGGCTGCTGCGTTTGGTAGGGGAACAGACAGAGATGGTGGTCATTGTTCCTGCCCTCAGTCCCCTGACCAGATCCCGGTCAAACGATCCTATCTACCTGTAAGCCAGACAGGGAGACACACGCTTGTGTGCCCAGGATTAAAGACAAACAGGTTCGGGGATCAGCTGACAGGTTTTGCCCCAGCACAGAATCCTTTTGGGTGGTAAGCGCCTTGGCAAAACAGGCTTTTTCATACCTTGCCAAACCCCAGGATCTCAAAGACAAGGATCATTTCACAGATAACAGTGAGGGTGATGACAGAATGGGAACGAGACTGACTATATTCCCCAGCTCGCGATAAGAATCCACCAAAGTTGTCAGAATGCTCTAAGCCTATAATCTAGTCCATAATTCCCCCAAATTTAACCAAATCAAAATCGTTTAAAGAAAGGCATGGGAGAATGACTATGGGAGAATTGGGAAACAATGTCTGTGCAGGTTCAAAGGGGGCTTCTGAACCATGGGGGGGGATCCAGGGTGGAATTCGATGAGCTGAGGAATCCCTCAGATGTGATTCCAAATGTATGTCAAATTTATTACTGCTTTCTGAGGCCAACTCTGATTTTCAGGGTGCTGGCCTCCCTACCACCATCAGCCTGGGGGTGCATAGAGAAAGGCAAGAAAGAAAAGATTGCTTTACTTGATGTTGTTGTTTTAAATTGAGCAGCTATGGATTGTTATGTATATTTTTTAAACGCCGTTCCTCCTGTCATCTCCTTGGGCCCCACCCCCCTCCATTCACCTTAGACTGAGAGCTTGTTGCCAGCAAATGAGTCAGCGAGGATGGAAAGGTTAATTTTACTTCATATGTATCTGTCAACATTACTTAAAAAGAATCTTTGGCACCCTCACTAGTCACACAACCAAGGAAGGAAGGGAGGAATGGCATGGGGAAGGAAGGAAGAGGGAATGAGGGAAAGAACAGAAAAGACAGAAAAGATAGGAAGGGAGGAAGAAAGGGAGGGAGGAAGGAAGGAAGGAAGAAAGAAGGGGAGGGAGAGGGAAAAAAAGGAAGGAGGACAGAAGGAAAGGGAAGGGAAGGGAGCACAGACCCCTGTGCGGTGCATATCTGAGGGCAGGGCTCGGAGGAGTTGATGAGCTCAGGCTGCAGATGCTCCGTCCCGGGCTGGGTGCTCTCCTCCACGGAGAAGGAAAAGAAGCGGCAGCTCTAGCATGTGCCTGAGGCTCGCAGTGCTGCCTCATCCTGGGGTCCCCTGTATACTCATAATATTTAACACCTTTATTGATGTATAATGTACATAAAATATACCCATTTAAACTGTACAATTCAGTGTTTTTTAATATATTCACAGAATTGTATGAAAATCACCATAATCTAATTATAGTCCATTTTCATTACCTCCTGAAAAACCCTGAGCTCACCCATTAACATTCCCACTCCCATCCCCTGAAACCCAGGAAACCACGAATCTACTCTTTGTCTCTATACATTTGCCCATTCTGGACATTTTGTATAAATGGAATCACATGATATGTGCTTTTTGTGACTGGCTTCCTTCATCCAGCATGCTGTGTATAAGGTTCACCCATGTTGTAGCATATATCAGAACTGTATTCCTTTGTACTGCTGAGTAATAGTCCATGGTATGAATACACCACATTTTATATGTCTAGTCGGCACTGGGTAGGCATCTGTGTTGTTTGTGTGTTCACTTTGGTGTCCATTTCGTATATGCACTGTGGTAGGCATATACCTGCCAGCACCACCCTTCTATCCCCTGGGCCTCCCGGGACAGCTTGCCTTTGGCAGTTGTCAGGGAGCACTGGGACCTGATCTTTGATCCCCTGAGAAGGATATGAAACGGAGGCTGCCCCGTGCCCCACATCTAGACTTGCTTCCAGGTGCCCTGATGGAGGCCTCAGCCCAGGACTAGCCCAATGTAGGTGGGAGTATGGGGGAGAGGAAGAGGGGCAGGGGCCTGACCAAGCCTAGCCAGATGCCAGGGTACCAGGTGCAGGGGCCATGCTAACCATGGTCAGATAGCTGGAGTTTCTTGGGGGCTTGCCCTAGCAGGAGGCCCTGCAGAGTAAGAAACTCAAGGAAATTATAAATGTGGTATTGCTCATAAGCTATAAGAAATTTCTCTACACTATCACTTTTTTTTTTAAGTTTAGTCAACAAAGCTAAAGGAGACTAGATCGTCTACTTTTTCAATGGAAAATTATATCACAAAATTGTCATATGAAGAAATAATAAGAGTATATAGACAGGAGGGAAGTCAGAGAAAATGGTATAGTAAGGAACTCCAATATGCTGTCCTTCCATAAAAGGAAACACAAAGTTAGCAAAAATCCATCCAAATCAACTTTTTCAGAAATCTGGAGATTAACTAAAGGCTTGCACCAACCAGGGAGTGCTTATTTAAGGACAATGTGGCTCTCAGTAAGAATAGTGAGGTTTGTGGCATTTCAACTTAGCCCAGGCTCATGCCCACACCTGGCTCAGAGGTAGCCTTGAAAAGAACATCCTACATTCCCAGTACTAGGGCAACAGAATGGGCCTCATTTGCAAAGAATTATTTTATTTTTATCTGGCAACTTCACAGAAGAACAGTTCAAAAGGCTTGCTCTGATTTAGAACTGGCCTAGTCCAAAAGCTACTGGAAAGAAGAAGTTATTTGTCCAAAGTATTTGCAGGCAAAAGTTTTAGTTGCTGCTGCCTAAGGCTATAGATAACAGTTGGCATAAATCAAAAAGCTTAGGAGGAAAGGCTGGGAAATGAGATGTCTATAAAGACTTTGAAAAATTAACACATATTCCTGGTAATCTAGAATGTCATGCTCAGGAATGACATCAGACAGCCCTAGGGTCTGACCTCTGGCTGACCTTGAGGTTCTGCACAAAGAGAAAGTGAACACAGGCAGAGTTGTAAACTGCCAGGCTGAGTGTTGAAAGCGTGCACCAACACACACACAGAACCCGTTTGGCATGGAAAGTTTTGGAAGTTTTTTTGGAAAGTTTGGAAAGGAACTATATGTCTGATCCTTAGCTGACTAATCTAATAGAGCAGTGACTTAAATGGTCACAAAGAATACTTTATAGAAATAGTTCATAAAAGTCAGTAAACAAATAAACAACAGTAAGTAAAATAAGAGCAAACAGCAAACCCTGGAAAGAGGAATCTTATTTCTGGAGTTGCCACCTTATAATATTCAAAATATTCCATTTTCAACCAAAAGTTATAAAGCATACAAAGAAAAAAAGAATACATGGCCCAAGCACAGGAAAGAAAAAGAAATTAACAAAAGCTGTTCCTGAGGAGGTCCAGATATTGAGCTACTAGAAAAAGACTTTAAATGAATTATTTGAGGGGCAACTTGGTGGCTCAGTCAGTCAAGCATTTGACTCTTGATTTTAGCTCAGGTCATAATCCCAGGGTCATGGGATCAAGCCCCACCACAGGCTTCATGCTGAGCATGGAGCTGCTTAAGATTCTTTCTCTCTCTCTCTCTCTCTCTCTCTCTCTCAAAACAAACAACTTAGAATATGTCAAAAACTAAAGGAAACCACATCTAAAGAACTAAAGAAAACAGGGGCACTGGGTGGCACAGTCAATTAACTGTCCAACTTCAGCTCAGGTCATGATCTCACTATTTGTGAGTTTGAGCCCTGCATTGGCCTCTGTGCTGACAGCTCAGAACCTGGAGCCAGCTTCATATTCTGTGTCTCCCTTTCTCTCTGCCCCTCCCCTACCCACACTCTCTCTTTCTCTCAAAAATAAATAAACATTAAAAAATAAATAAAGAACTAAAGAAAATAATTACAGTGATAGCTGACCAAACAGAATAGTAATAAAAAGATAAAAATTATATATTTGAAAGAACCAAATAGAAATTCTAGAGCTGAAAAGTACAATTGAATTGAAAATTCTCTAGAAGAGTTCAGCAGTAGATTTCATCAACTAGAAGCAGCAGCATCTTGAAGACAGGATTGAAATTATTGAAATTGAAATTATTCAATCCGAGGAACAAAAGAGAAAAAAATGAAACAAAAAAATAATAGAGTCTTAGAAGACTCTAAACTTTATATCAGGCAGCTCTCCTAGGAGAGAAAAAAAAGAAAGTAACAAAAATATTTCAGAAAATAATGTCAGAAAACATATGATGAAAGACATTATCTACACATCCAAGAATATTCATAAACGCCAAATAGAATAAACCCAAAGAGATCCACACTGAGACATATCATTATCAAATTATCAAAAGACAAAGACTCTAGTGCAGCAGAAGAAAAGTGACTCATTACGTACAAGGAGCCTAAATAAGGTTAATGGCTGATTTCTATGTAGAAACCAGAGGCCACGAAGCAATAGGATGATGCAAAATGCTCAAAGACCAAAAAAAGTCAACCAAGAATCCTATATCTGGCAAAATGTATCCTTCAGAAATGAAGAAAAATTAATATATTCCCAGATAAACAAAATGTAAGTTTGTTGCTAGCAGATGTATCCTATAAGGAAAGCTAAAGAAAGTCATTCAGGCTGAAACAAAAGGGCCTTAGATATAGAAGCCATATAAAAAAATACAGATCTCTGATAAAGGTAACTACATGAATTAAAAAAAAAACCCTACATGAGTAACATACTGAGTAAAGACAGTATGAATGTATTCTTTTTTTATAACTTCTTTTTCTATCTATGTATAAAGATATAATTGGTAACAATAACAGCATAGAGCAGGCGAGGTGAGAATTGAACTATGGAGGAGCAAAGATTTAGAACACTAAAATTAAATTGGTATTAATCTGAACTAGATGGTTATAAATTAAGAGGTTAATTGCAATCCCCAGGGCAACCACTAGGGAAAGAACTCAGAAATATATAGTAAAAGAAATGACAAGGGACTTAAAAAGGGGACACTAGAAAGTAAGTATTTAACATAAAAGAAGGCGGCAATGGAGAAACAACAAATATATAAGATTATAGAAAACAAATGGCAAAATGGCAGAAATTCTCCTTCCTTCTCAGTAGTTACATTAAATGTGAATGGCCTCGTGTTACGGTATCAGTTTACATGAAATGACCAGGATGGGCAGATCTATAGAGACAGAAAATAGATTAGCATTCACAGGGGAGAGAGGAGGGGGTGGGGGGCTAGGGACTGACTGCTAATTCCAAACAAATTTTGGGAGTCGATAGAAATATTTTGCAATTAGATAGTGATGATTGTTGTAGGACCTAGTGAATATAATAAAAACCTCTAAATTGTATGTTTTAAAATAGTGAACTTTATGGCATATAAATTTTATCTCGATAGAAGAAGAAAGTATTCAGAGAAAAGATACAGGGAAAAAGTGTTGTAGAGGTACATCTGCAATTAATTAATAATGGTCATGATAAAATTCTTATGTCATCCTTTCTGAATTTTGTGGTGCCTTTCAGCTTTTCATTATTTGTAATTTGTTGGGATTATTTCTCTAACTCTAAATGAATATTCACTTTGGTACCTATTTTGTATTTTTTTTTCCGAGTAGGGTTCTCAAGCCCTCTTCCTCCTCCAAGATGCCCTTCTAGTCTCACTTCTTACAATGCCACCGCCTTCAGGTGGGTTATTATCCGCCACGCAGAGTCAGGCAATTGCCTAACTTCTCTATAGTTTGACCAGCCACTACCTCCAACCGTCCTCCAAACAGCTGCCACAGAAAATCTCGCGGGAGCTTGTAGTAGCCCTCCCTCAGATGTGGATTTTGCTTTCTGCAGTCTCAGGGCCCTGGGGTCAATTACGGTGGGAAGCAGATGATCCTCTTTAAGACCAACCTGCAGAAAATCGGCAGGAGCCCAGCCCTAGGTTGCAAGGCCTACGTCATTTCCCTGGCGTCGACTCAGGGTAGGCAGTTCATCGTCTCACAGCAACGCAAGAAGAAGGGTGAGTACAGTCGAAGATATTTTGAGAGGGAGACCATGCACATAACTTTGTTACAGTATGTAGTTATAATTGTTCTATTTTGTTGTTGTTCGTCTCTACTGTGCTTAATTTATATGCTAACCTTTATGATAGGTATGTATGCATAGGAAAAACACGTGGTGTACATAAGAGTTTGGAACTCTGCAATTTCAGGTGCCTCTGGGGATTATGGGACTTGTCCCTTGTGGATAAAGGGGAACTACTGTGTTCTCTCCCTTCTACTCTCTGCTAAGAAACCCTCCAAGGCTCTTTGCCTGTAGGATAAGGAACAAGTTTCTTAAGAGAGCTCAAGCTTTCTTTCCAGATCCATCTCTTAGTCTTTCCCTCACTAAATTAGTATCTCTGCATCAGAAGTCCTATCCAGCTCTTCCCTCTTCTCCAGACAGTCAGGTTTTTGTTTTTTGTTTATCTCCCATTATCCTCTGTATGGTCCTTCCCTTACCTATGATGGCCTTCCTCCACCTGCTCTTTTTGGGGGGACTTCTTCATCATCTGCTTAGTTCAGTGTTGCCTCTGGAAGGTTTCCCAGCTCCCTCTGTAGCCCTTACAATCCTGTATTGTTGTTGGTGGTGCAAATATGTGTGTCTTCTATACGTTTACATATATGTTTACAAATCAACTAAAATAGTTTGAACTATTTTCCTGTGCATATGAATATATATATAACCTACATATTTGTGTTTTATCATATACATATGTTTTAACACATACATGTATATGTTTCAAGTTTGTTTCCTAAAATACTAAGTGTCTATAAACATATCCAGGGTAGGGACAGTATCACATCTATTTAAGAAACATTTTTCTCTGTAGCTACTGTATTTTCTATACATTATGCATTTACCATGTGCCAAGGACTGATACAATGGAATATATGCTTTTTGAATTTAATTGAATTGGATGTATAAATGTGTGTGTATGGACATGCTTTCCTTAATGACTTTAGGCACTGAATAAAGAAATAAGCACATGAGAACAATTAAGAATATTAGTATTATAAATGAATCAAGCGGTATATTGCAGAACAAAACCTGATGGCCCACAGAGCACAGTGGGTTACGTCATCATCACCACGAATGGGTTAAAACTGGGCAAAGGCAAACTGATTGGCATAGAGAGGATACAGGTGAAGGGTGTTGGTTCAGGTCAAGGAGGTAAAGTGGTTCTCTGTGGGAAGGAAAGAACTTGAAGGCTCCAGCATGTGGGGAGAGAATTTAAAATTTTTCATGTCGGAGACAAAGGAAGTATTTGATCCCTGTAGGAGGCCCTCAAGTAATTTAGTGTTTTCGTTGGATTTACGGTCTTCTTGTACTGAGATTAAGAGACACAATAATATAAGAATATTTACCAGACCAGTGAAAGTTTCCCTCAAATCCCATTTTGTGAGGAAGAAGGAAATGGGGACCCAGTTGGGTACACTAAGCCAATTCATGGAACCACAATAAAAAGTAGGGCAAGGAGTCTTTGTTCTGCTCTTCCGTGTTCTTTCTCACTCACTGAGCACTGTGAGGGCTTCCAGAGAGAGGCGGCCAGCTATGCTCTGCCAGAGACTCATTGGTGAGTTAGTAGAAAGTGGAAAACACTCTTCTCACCTTCTTTTACTAGACTAGAATTCCCTGAAGACCATGAGAACAAAACAAGTCACCCTCTATTTCTGTGTGTGAGAGAAAGATGGGGAAATCACCTCTCCTTTGGCCTGCTGGATGCTTTGGCCTGCTGGATGGAAAGAGATTTGGGGGAAGCATTGGGGTTTGCTTATCACATTTTAATCTAGTGTCTTATGGTTTTCTCTCTCACTCTCTCTCTCTCTCTCTCTCTCTCTCTCACACACACACACGCACACACACACACACACAACCTCAGAAGGTTTGCTTTGATGTCTTTCCCCTTTCTTGCTTGCTCCTCATGCCCCAAAGCCTGCTGGTGGCCAAGGCCATAAACACCACCCTTTGGGAGGATTTGACTCTGCCTCAGTGTGTGTGAACACTGTCATGCCCTGAGGACATAATGCTCATTACCCTGGAAGAAGGCATCTCTAATGGGAGAACTAAAGTCATGAGATGAGCCATGGGAGGTATTTGGGGGATTTAACAGAGAATCTCAAACCTCAGCAACACCAGTGACTTTGATACTTTGTTCCTTCCTTCAGCAAATCATTGAATGTATACTATGTGTTCGGCACTGGGCTATTTGAATGACACTGATGGGTAACTACAAAAAAGAGATAGATCATCAGAGAATCATATAAGTAAGTGCAAAGTTGACACTGTGTGTTAGAAAAGAGAATTTAGAGCTGGGGTGTTGGTGAGTGGAGGTACTGTTAGGGAAAGAGGTCATTAGACTCAAGGCCCTGCAGCCAGAGAAAACATAGCCAGTTGGAGAGATTAAAAGAAGGTCAGTGTGGCCATTACAGATTTGAGTTTTTAAAAAAACCCCTCAGGCGGCTCTATAGATATAAAAGCAAAGTAGATGAGGAGAATTCTCCATGAGGCCATGTGATAGCTTATAGACCCTGAAGTTTGGAAACAGCTGGGCCTCAGGAAAGCCTGGCATCTAGGCCTGAAAGCTTCTGTCTCTCAGATTCCCTTTGTCTCTCCCTCTCTCCTTCTCCTTTTTTCTTCTCTCCTTCTGTTCCCTCATATTCTTTCTTTGCCTCCTTCACATGCCTGCATCATTCTGTGTTCTTTCTGCACCCAGATTAGACCTTACCTTATCTTTCACTTCAAAGACTCAGAGGAGAGAGATTGCTTGGAATCTCTGCATCTCCCCTTCCTGCCCTGGTTAATTCCTTACTGAGTCAGCTGAGGCTCACCACCTGGGGGGAGGAGCATGCCGGGGCATCCTGTGTGATTTTAGTGACTCACCACCAGAGTTCTGAGGGAAGGGGGTTGACTGGCCAGACCCTCATGTATTTTTCACTCATACACAGTTACCCATCTTCAGGTTCATATGCATTGAATTTTAAGAGTCACACGGGGACGCTCTATTATCCTAAGATAGAACAACCATCATTCATTTGGCAAATGTATTGCTTTGTACTAGGCACTGTGATAGGTGCTGGAGAAACAAAATCAGCCCCAGGCCTCAGATTGCTCCTATCTTACGCAGGAGACAAATTAACTGACAGCCCTTCACATCCCTGAGTGCTTTGCAGAATATTTCTTGTCTTCAGTTCATCTTAACTCAATTCTGTAGCCATATTATGGTCACCATGCAAGAAAACACAAAGATCAGTGCCTGGACTCTACCCTCAAGGAGTTCAGAGTCCAGGAAGTGAGACAGACGTATCAACAAATATTAACAATGCAGAGTCAACACTGTATGTGAAAGATTCACAGGCAGAAAAGAGAAAGGAGTGCTTATTACCCCCACCCTGACACACACACATACACACACACACACACACACACACACACACAATCATCAGAGAAGTCTTCATGGAAGAAGTGATACCTACTCTGGGCTCTGGAGGGCATTCCAGGCAATGGGGTTGGGGCACAAAGAACACGGAATGATCTTGCTGGAAGATGAAGTGCTGGCGGGGGTGAGAGGTCGGCAAGGCGGCAATGATGAGATTGTGAAGGCCTTTGTGTTCCCTGATCAGGAGTCATGCGGACGGTGGGCCGCTATAGAAGACCATAGAGAGCAGAGAAATGTGAATGGTGTTAAGTACTCTGGCAGGAGCATGGAGGATGGGTGATGTGGGGCTGGGCTACAGGTGGAGAGGCCATTTGCAAGGTGAGGACAAAAATCCAGATAAGAGAGGATGAGAACCTAAGGCAAGTCCTTGTGGAAAGAGGTGGAGAGGGTAGACATTAGAAAGGTTGGACAGAACTTGAAGGTTTGGTGACTGGTGTGTGTGTGTGTGTGTGTGTGTGTGTGTGTGTGTGTGTTGAGGGGTAGGGTTGGGCATGTCACAAAAAAATGCAGCATGAATCCCAGGCTTCTGCCTCAGGCCGAGAAAGAATATAGAAGGAAGAAGGGCCATGGGAAAACAGGAGAGAGGAGGAAATCAATTAAATTGGAGGAGGTTAGGAAGCATTGAAGTGAAGGGTTTCAGAAGAAAGTTGAGTACATGTGTCTGGAGCAGAAGGAGAAAGCAGAACTAAAGTGAAATATGAAGTTCTCTGGAATTTAGGTGTCAGAACCAAGGGAGAGGTTGAAATCTCCTACACAAACCAGGTAAGAGAACCCAAGATGGGACTGTTAGTCCCTCACAGGACTGGTAGAGTAAAATGACTAAGGGAAAGACCTAAACAAGGAGAGAGTGTGCTTCTCAAAATCGAAAGGAGAAGGTGGGTAATCACTTGCTACAGAGGGAGCGGGAAAGGCTAGATGAGGATGTGGCAGTTAGAAACTTGTCAGCAACCTTTGCTTGGGTATCTTTCCCTGCATTGTTGGGAATGGGAGACCAATTGCAGGGTTGGTGAAGAAGTGGAGTTAAGAGTAGAGATTATTCCGTCACTAAAGTTGACTTTAAAGGCATGGAGAGAGAAAAGTCGGTAGCTAGAAGGGGGGCACTGGGTTTAGGGAAGGGTTTTATGTTTAGAGTCTCGAACGCGCTTATAGATTGAGGGAAAGGTGTCTGTTGAAAGGGAAGCTGAACAGTGAGGCCCCCAGAGAGATGGACGGGATGGATTCTAATGCACAATTGGTGACATTAATCTTTAACCAAAGGAAGAATACCTCTTCCCCTAAAATTGTAAGAATGGCAATAAATGTAAAAAGGGTTTTTTGCTTGTCAGTTGGTTGCTGTAAGGAAAATTTAGAAATTTTAAGTCTGATGGTCACCACCACTGAAATATGAAGAAGGGCGTATTCCAGGGTGAAGAATCAAGAAAAGTGGTGGGCACTGCAGGGTAGACGATGCCCTTTTACATCTGCGGTGGACTTTAGAGGAATGAAACTTATGAGTGGAACTAAACAGCTTTGAAGGCACTGGAAAGATCATAAATTAGCGGAGGTGTCTAGCAGTCCAGGGCCTCAAGTGTCTTGCCCACATCATACTACTAAACCCAAATCGACACAACTTGAACTATTTGGTCTAATTCCTAGAAGAGCAGGGCTCTTTCCTTAGGAGCTAAGTATTCAAGTTAGATGAATGAATGTAAAACAAATGCAAAAACAGTCTAGTAAAATCACTGAATTTGTAGATTCTGCCAGGGGTTACTGAATACAGGTTCTCTAGAATGAGGAGAAAGCTGTCTAGCTGTTGGGTCTCCACTGAAGACTAGACAATAGGAAATGCACTTAAACTGCAGGAATGTGTCAATACAGAAGGATGTTCTAAGAAAGGGTGGGCTGGGCCAGGACAGGGAATGACCTGCCGAGGTGATACTCGGGAATAACTAGGTCTCAGGCGGTTTTACTTCAATTCTGGGAGGATGGTTTATTTTGATTTCCTACATTCCCTTTTAGCTCTATGTCACAGTCTGGTGTTCAGCAAAAAAGAATACACAGTAGCACAAAACATAATGGGAACGGTACATAGTATTTTGTTTTTCTTTGCTTTAGTTTATCTTATTCTCTTATAATCGGCATGTTAGAAGTAGCTACTATGTAAAAATAATCTGGACATTAAAGTAAAATAGTCATATGTAATTATTAATTGTGTCATAGCCCCATCAGAGAGAGAGAGAAGAGAGAGAGAAAGACTCATAAACCCCCAATTCTCTATCCAGCCTTGTTGGTTATCTCTAGCTTGATTAAAGGGAATGATACTCATTTGTAAATGCATTTGGCAAACTTACCCTGCTATTGTTTCCATTATTTTGCAAATTACAGACATTGAGATGAAGGCTCTGTAATTTCCTAGCGTTCCCTTTATTCCTGCTTGGAAAACTGGTGTTGCCCTGGCATACTTCCACTTTGCTGTTATTTCATTTGAATACAGCAAATTCTTTATTATGATTAACAAAGACTTCTGCTCCATTCCTCTTTGAATATCAGTCTGCTCATGGAGATGAGTTGATTTTGAGCCCTGCTGTCTACTTGAATCTCTCTGCCTCGCTGATCTCAAAGATGTTCAAGACAACAGACACCCCAGTATTCCTAAATGACATGTTTTTTGTGTGTTCTCCCTTTTGAATTTGTTATATGTTTAGTAATTTTACCATCGTCTGGAACTTTTTTCTCTTTCAATTGTCTGATTCTATCTTTTTTTTTTTTTTAATTTTCAATTGTCTGATTCTAAACGTCTCCTTCACTCATTACTTAAAAGCCTGAAAATATGCGAGCAGTTGGGTTTGGTAATCTTGCTATTTTTAAGCTTCTTTCTCTTTTAATACTTCAGTTTTCCTTTTTCCTCATACATACATCTCTCAAGGTTTTTACAATATTTTGTAAACAATCTTGATACCAGGAATTTGGGGGCATCTGGAATATAGAGATTGTTTTCCTTGAGCACTATACATTACTAAGTCATTCATTAAACATTGCACCAGGATCACTTTTCCACCAGATCAGGCTCTCCTTCCTTAAATATTGCCTGGATGTCCACCCAATATAATAACTCATGTAGTAGTCCTTACACGTAGAGGGTAGTAATTAAATATTTTCTTCCTAAGATCAGTGGTTTTTAGAAGAAATCACATTAAGAGAACTCTTTGAGGGCTCAGTGGAAAGTGCTGGTGCAGGACTGTGACTTGAGACTATGCTCCATGATTGGACATTAAAGTACAAAATTCTTCTCTAATTCCTTTCTCCCCCTCATTTCCTCTTATCTTCTATATCTCCTCCATGTTGTCAGCATCTCTGGTCACCCCTTGTTGCTTTAACTCAGTTGGGCCAAATATTGGAAGGTGTATGCTGAGGTGGGGGTAGCACAGACCTTTCTTTCATGTTGGGTAGATAGCATTGTGGAAAACGAGGATACGAATAGCAACGACAGTGCCTCACGTTTACTGAGAGTTGACCAGGCACTGTTCCATCTGCTGTATGTGTTTGATCTCAGTTAATCTTCTTAGGAATCTTATGAAGTAAGTAATACAATTGGATCTGGATTCTGATAACTCAGAGAGGTTGGGGAACATGCATAAGGCCCCACAGCTACCTACTAAGCAAAAGGTGCAGGATTTAAACTCAGGACATCTGACTGCCAAGCCAGAAGTACACTGTGCCTGTGCGATAAAAGCACTCAAAGAATTGTTAGTATTTTATGGCAATTATTATTCAAATGTTTATCTTCCCATATACTACTCTATGACCCTTTTGTCTCATTTAATTTAATCACAGTAACCCGTGGAATCATGCTTTCCATCTTACAATCAAGGAAACCAAATCTCAGAAGACTTTCTGTAACTTGCCCAAGATTATTTAGCAGGTAAAAGGGTGGCTCTGAACACTCCAACTAGATCCCCATTTTCATCTCTTTTCAGGGTTTGCTTTGGAGAACATATTGAATATTTCCCCATTGGGCTGTAGAATCTAATGAGAAATCTAACTGATGATAATTACTTGCATGTAAGTGGTTGATGCTCTTACCTCCATGAGCAGTGTTCACACATGCACTGAGGGTTGCTTCTGCTTTGTGGGGCACTGCTGTCTGCACGAGGCCCCCGCCCCTCCAGGGGGGCATGATGACGGTGGTTTGTGGCACATGGGGAAGAAGTTCACACCAGCCTGAATTTTCCCAGTGCCCTGGCGCACTGATGGCTAGAGCTATTATTTTAGTGCTTTTCTAAAAATGTATTTAAAAGAAAAAATAAAGCTCTTTTTAAAAAAAAATTTTTAATAGAGAGATAGAGCATTAGAGGGGGCGGGGCAGAGAGAGAAGGAGACACAGAACCGGAAGCAGGCTCCAGGCTCTGAGCTAGCTATCGGCACAGAGCCTGACGCGGGGCACGAACCCACAAACGTGAGATCTGACCTGAGCCGAAGTTGGAGGCTTAACCAACTGAGCCACCCAGGGGCCCAAAATAAAGCTCTTTAACTTTTCCATTCCAGCCCTTCTGCTGTCTATCAAATTCAGTTATGAGTGTAGGGGGGCCAGGCTAGGGATCATGTGACAGAAGCAATTCTACATTCAGAATCATCCTTCTGTCCTTTGACTAAGGCTTGCTTCCAGGTGGAAGTCATTGAGCCTGGGATCTTTCTTTTGTTGCCATCTTCCAGGAGAGTCCTTTATCAGGGTCCACATCATCAGTTTTCTAAACATGTTCTACACATATTCTGTCAAGTGAAGAGAATCTGTAATGGCTGCTTTTTGGTCAGCATCCAACCTTTCTACCCTAAAGTTCCCATTTCCTTTGAGAAAAATGCCTTTTCCCTAAATTGTGTGGCATGGGTGGAAGGTAATACTTGCCTTTCATTAGGGAAATTGCGGGGCCAGAGGCCACTCTCACATAGCCACGTGTCCTCACGTGACCAATCAATGCTCTCCTCCATGTCTTTGAGCAGCTGTGAGTGACACGAAGGTGAGAGAGGTGGGTAGCAGTGAATGTTCCAGTAGAAATGCTGCTCACTGACTCGGCAGGTCATGCTGTGAGCCCAGAGGCCTGGCCTTCATGCTGCCCTTGACATTTCCAAGCCTCCAGCTGATTCTCTGAGCTCCTCCTAGCCTTACAATGAATCACCTCATATGTAAAATAGCCCAAGAGCATTTCTGTTGCACACCATTAAGAAGTCAGACTGAAACACACAGAAATGTGCAACGTAAATGTAGCAAAGAGCATCTTCCTGGACCTCTTTTCTCTCCTTTTCATTCCCCTCCTTGTTCTCTGCTTCCAAACCCTCATGGACCCTGAGCTGCCCTCACCACTTGGGCTCTCTCATGAAGCTCATTTTATTAAGTTCGCCCTCTCCAGAGCCAAGAGGTCTGCATTTCTTCCCCACCTTTTACCACAACCCAAATAGCAACAACTTCTGTATTTTGTTTGGCAGGGAGCATGGACTACCAGGTCTTCACGGTTGTAAATCCTCGCATACAAAGCCTGACAGGAATAATACGTCTATCAGGTAAAAGAGCAGCTGTCCTGGCCCACACTGACTTTGAAACCCAAGTAAAACGTTTTAAGCCAGGGGCGCCTGGGTGGCTCAGTCGGTTAAGTGTCCGGCTTCGGCTAAGATCATGATCTCACAGGTTCGTGGGTTCGAGCCCCGCATCGGGCTCTGTGCTGACAGCTAGCTCAGAGCCTGAGCCTGCTTCTGATTCTGTCTCTCTCTCTCTCTCTCTCTCTCTCTCTCTCTCTCTCTGATCCTCCCCTGCATGCACTGTCTCTGTGTGTCTCTCAAAAATAAATAAAAATCATAAAAAAGTTTTAAGCCAATCCATACTCCCTTCCTCCAGGAATATTCATAGCTGATGGTGGTTTTGAATGGGCAGCAGAAAGAGTATTTGACTTCCTCTAAGGAAAATTAGATCTTCTTCCATCTCTGCCACCATTTCGTGGAGTTTGAAACAAGTCACTGAACCCTTTTGGGTTTCACTTTCTGAATTTGGAAAAATAAAGGCATTATATTAGATATTATTTAGGTTCCTTTCTGTGCAATGATTTGAGTGTTACCTGTTCCATTGGCATTTGCATTTTAATAAAAGACTCTTGAAGATTTCTTTTCTTTTTAAATTTTTTTTTCAATCTTTATTTACTTTTGAGAGAGAGAGAGAGAGAGAATGGGGAGAGGGGCAGAGAGAGAGGGAGACACAGAATCCAAAGCAGGCTCCAGGCTCTGAGCTGTCAGCACAGACCTGATGCGGGGCTCGAACCCACAAACCGTGAGATCATGACCTGAGCTGAAGTCGGGCGCTTAACCGACTGAGCCACCCAGGCGCCCCTCTTTAATATTTCTTACTTCTGAGTTCCAAAGAATAAATGATCACTATCCAGCCACCAAACTTCGCAAGAGGCTAGAAAGAAAAGTATTTTCGTTTTGCTGGGCTGGGGATGCGAGAGAAAGGAAGGAGAACAGAGGAGCAGTATCTCAAATTTTGGTCACGTTTCCCAGCAGTTGCAACTCCACAACCCATCCCTTCTCTCATTAGACTGAGTCCAGCGACCACACCAGGGTGGTCACACAGCTCACTGTTGTGCTTCCATATTTGGTCCAAACACCAGACAGATGCTTTCCGGGTGTTTGTGTACATTACCCATTTTTGCCCAAATTTAGCAACATCAACTCCCCTCGGAGTCCTTTTGTCCAAAACTCATTTTCTCCTTAAATAAACAACTGCCCCTGCTTGCCACCTTGCATATAGAACAGGGTGGGTTTCCCTATATGGGTACATGTCTTTGTATTTTTGTCCCTTGCCCCGATGGGCATGTTTTGTGTTGTTTTCTCAGTTATAACTCACATCAGTGAATGTCAGCTAAGATAGATAATGCCTGAAGTATAGTTACCATCTCTTCAATATTTACCCAGTGGATACAATGTTTGTAAATAATTTAAAAATATTGGTTTTAACAACTGTCCTAGGGAAATATATTTTTATTTGCATTTTACATGAAGCAGCTGAGGATTGAGAGTGTCCGTCACCTTCCCCAAGGTGCACAGACAGTGACAGGTGTACCTGGGGTATGAACCTGTGCCCAACTGTCTTTGAAGTTCTTACAGCAGAAGGGAATCTTGAAGGCAAAGGACATTTTTCAGAGGGTGGGCGGATCACCTCAGGAATCAGAGGAAGACAAGGGCCTGTCTACCTCTATTCATTTAGACTCAGGCCTGCCTGAAAGGAAGTAGAAGGCACGAGTGTTGGCCTCAATATTGTCAGTTTTTAAAGTTAGAAATTAGCAATCAGCCCCTGTTCACAGAGGGCACTGTAATAAACATTGACATGGGCCCTGCAACTTGGTTATGCCAAGAAAACAGGAAACCAGCGCATTTTCACGGAGCCTTCAGTCTGAGGGCTGCCATCTGCCCACGTGAGGGCTAGGTTTTCTCGCCAATATTGTATTTACTATCCTGGTCACATGAGCAGAGAGAGGAGGATGAGTCACAGTTAACTGACTGCTAAATTAGGCAAATGTAATCCATTTGTTTCCTTCAAATTAGATCCCCCTCCAAAGCATTTTAAAGCTTTTTTCCCTCAATAGTCACAGTCACAACCTAAACAGCTAATGCATTCCCAGTTTGTGCTAATCTGCCTATTAGAAGCAAATAAATTATTATTTTGTAGCATTCTCTTTCTATGTGAGGGCAGGATTTTGAATATATTAATCTTGACCCGAAATACCAAACCTCTGCAGAGCTTCTGCCGTAGCTTTCTTGATGTCCACCCGTCACTACTTACTTGCAAAGCCATCAGAATACCACACGTCACGTTGGATGATTTATATTGTCAGCAAACAGCAATGTAGTCCTTAAGCAATACGAATCACAGATCAGCAGCTCTGTGAGAAATCTGGTTGGCCATTCAATACAGCTTACTAATTCTACAGATAGAGCCGAGACCCAGCAAGGCTGAAGCAGTTGGACGAAATACGGTCTTGGGACTCGGAGTTCCACATTACAACCTCTTTCCTCCTGTTGCATGTGAGCACACCTGGAAATCAGTGGTACTCTGGAAACCCTGGTTTGGAAGTCTAAAATGTGTGATGGTCAGAACAAACCCAACAGCTGAGCTACATATGGTGACAAGGTGGCCAGCACCCAGGGGAGTTCCCTGGGGGTAAAGCCACGGACTGCCATGTCTTCCATAGAAAGTAATTCAGCTGAATCTCCCTGCCTGCACCCATTTGCTTGGTGTCCTTATAAAATTTGCTGCCTTGGACTGGAGCCTCGTTTTTTGTTTTACCCAAATTTAGTAATGAGGTCAGAGAGACCCAGCTTGATTCAAGAAGAGACAAAAATTTGCTGTTTTGATCTTTATTTTCAGGGTGCTCTGTGACTCTCTGGAAACCTCTGATGGTCTTTCTCCAAATGGTCAGGGCTGTGTGGATTTCATCTTGCTCTGCACGGAGGAGGCACATGTCAGCCCATGGGAAGCAGCCTCCCTTGCAGGAATGCGGGCAGGAGAAGGGCACCTCCGGAAACCATCACTCCTCCTGTGTCGTCCTGATCATCTGCATCTCATGCATTTATGCGGGGTGCTCTTGGGGTCTTTACAAGGTTGCCTCACTTAAGGCTCACATGAAATGTTTTATAACTGAGAGAACACTGTTTTGAAAAGGTTAAGACACTTGGCCTGGACCACACAGCTAAAAAGAAATCCAAGCCTGAAAGCAGAAATTTGACTCTGGAACAAGTGGCCAAAGCACTATACCAATGGGCCTTGGCTAATTCTCTTGCAAGTTAAATAGCCCAGCATTTTCGGCCACATTTCCATATTGAAAGAGAGCATCTGCGCGTCATACAGGTCCAGGTTGTGGTTCAGCTGTACCTCCTTTCTCGCTTGCACATGGAAATTGACTTTACTGTTTTAATTTCATCTCCAGTCTAACAGTAATGAAAACGGGAATTGCTGTAAGGGTGAAATGAAAAATTGCATCATCTATGAATATCCCAGGAGCAGCGATAAAGACTCGGCACATTTCAATTTCCTCCCTCCCTTCAGGGAGATGCCTGGACTAATCTAAGGGAATCATTCTTAATTTTTAATTGTGATTTTTAAAAACATTGGAGACCAGTCCTCATGGACAGACATTTTGGGGTAAAAGAGCCCCAGTGTAGACTCACTTTTAGCTATTTTGAGGAAGGAGGGATTTGCATCTTGTGGACCTCTAGTGCGAGAGCAAAGAGCTCAAGACTCAGGTTGCCTGGATTTAAATCTCAGCTTCAGGGTGTATATATAGATGGCCAAAAAGCACGTGAAAAGATGCTCAAACTTTAGCCATCAAGGAAAGTGGTTAGCGTGGGCAAGGAGGTGGAGAAATTGGAATGCCTGTACGTTACCAGTGGGAACATAAGACGGTGTAGCCTCTGGAAAAGAGCGATGGCTTCTCAAACAGTTAGACATAGAATTACCATATGATCCAGCAATTCCACTCTAGGGACAAACCCAAAGAATTAAAAACAGGCATTTAAACAAAAACATGGATATGAAATTTAGAGCAACATGATTTATAATAGCCAAAAGATGGGGAAAAACCCCAAATATCTAGCAACGAGTGGATAAATGAACAAAATGTAGTATATTCATACAACAGGTTATTGTGTAGCCATAAAAGACAATGAAGTACTGAGACATGCCACAACATGGATGAATCTTGAAACTATTTTGCTAAGTGAAAGAAGCCATACCTAAAAGCTACATAGTGTATGATTCAGTTCATATGAGAAATCCAGAATAGAAGAATTCATAGAGACAGAAAGCTGATGAGTGTTTTCACAGGGGAATGGGAGAGTGACTGCCTCCTGGGTATAAGGTTTCCTTTTGGGAGTGATGAAAATGTTCTGAAAATAGATAATGATGACAACACCGTGAATGTGCTAAGTGCCACTGAATTGTGTGATTTAAAATGATTAAAATGGTAAATTTTATGTTATATGCATTTTACCACAATCAAAAAAAAATCATGGTAACCCATTCCTCATAAAATTATTTTAAGTCTTTTTTGATAAAAATTTTTAAGGTTTATTTACTTTTCAGAGAGAGGCAGAGACAGAGTATGAGCAGGGAAGGGGCAGAGAGAGATGGGAGACACAGAATCCGAAGCAGTCTCCAGGCTCTGAGTTGTCAGCACAGATCCTGATGCTGGGCTTGAACTCATGAACCATGAGATAATGACCTGAGCCGAAGTCAGATGCTTAACTGACTGAGCCACCCAGGTGCTCCTATTTTAAGTCTTAAAATGTACAGTAAGCACAAAATAATTATTTTCAGTGATGGTATTGACAGGAATGGAGGATGGGAGAAGATAGAAAGGAGGTTATAGAAGTCAGGATTGGAAAGGTGGACGAGGGAAGAAACAAGTTGAGGCCTGGTGGTAGGAACATAAGAGATAAGGATAGGACTTGTGTAGGAGGACACGGAAGAGGTGGTGTAGATGAGAAAAATGTATATACATGTATATTAAAGGAGGGAATGACATTTCAGCTTTTTCATAAAATTCTAAGCAATTGACTATTTAACACAAATCCCAAAGTCAATGGTATGGTTAATATTTTGTGGTTACGAGAAAGTCAATGGATTTATTGCCACATGCATAGCTTTATAAGCTCTGCCTTGTGAAGAAATCAAGTTTCAATTTTAGAACGTGCATATCAAGGGACGTTTTTTTTTTCCCTCCTTAACATTTCCAGGTACAATAAAGAAGAGTAGTCAAGGGCACTTTGGTGAGCATGGACACATCTGTTAGGCAAGAATACAGATTTCAGGAGATGAGGCTGTAATACTTGGCCCACTTCTGTTGAGCCGCAGCTCTAATTCTAGAGTATTCTCCAAAAGGACCTTCTGTTGGTTTGTTTTGCTTGTTTCTGAGCTTGCTCTCTCTCTTTGGCTTTATTTATGTATGTATGTATGTTTCTGAGCTCTCTTTGTCTTTATTTGTTTAAAATATAGATTATTGTCAAGTTGGCTAACATACTGTGTATACAATGTGCTCTTGGTTTTGAGAGTAGATTCCCAGGTTTCATTGCTCACATACAACACCCACTGCCCATCCCAACAAGTGCCCTCCTTAGTGCCCATTGCCCATTTTCCCTCCCCCGCATCAACTCTGTTTGTTCTCTGTATTTAGGAGCCTCTTATGGTTTGCCTCCTTCCCTGTTTTTAACTATTTTTTCCTCTTCCCTTCCCCCGTGATCTTCTGTTAAGTTTCTCAACTTCCACATATGAGTGAAAACATGTGATATCTTTTTCTCACTGACTTATTTCATTTAGTGTAACACCCTCCAGTTCCATCCACGTTGCTGCAAATAAGATTTCATTCCTTCTCATTGACAAGTAGTATTCCATTGTATGCATAAACCACATCTTCTTGATCCGTTCATCAGTTGATGGACATTTAGGCTCTTTGTTGAAAGTGTTGTTAAGTGCATTGGGGTACATGTGCCCCTATGATTCAGCACTCCTGTATCCTTTGGATAAATTCCTAGCAGTGCTATTGCTGGGTCATAGGGTAGTTCTATTTTCAGTTTTTTGAGGAACCTCCACACTGTTTTCCAGAGCAGCTGCACCAGTTTGCATTCCCACCAACAGTGCAAGAGGGTTTCCATTTTTCCACATCCTCGCCAGCATCTGTTGTTTCCTGAGTTGTTAATTTTAACCACTCTGACTGGTGTGAGGTGATATCTCTGTGCGGTTTTGACTTGTATTTCCCTGATGATGAGTGCTATTGAGCATCTTTTCATGTGTCCGTTGGCCATCTGGATGTCCTCTTTGGAGAAGTGTTTGTTTATGTCTTCTGCCCATTTCTTCACTGGACCTTCTAAGTGTGACTCCAGGGGAAAGATAATGGGCCCATGGCCAGTACGGCAACCTACAATGACTCCCACTTTCACATCACACCAACCTTTCTTTACCCCGCAGTATTCTGGCCATGTTAGGCTGGGTGTAAGTTACCTACATTGCACACAAGAAAAAGCTGTGATTCTTAAGGTCAAAACATAGAAGAGAAAAGGAAAGGAGAATAAGGTATGAACTGTTAACAAACCCCTGGGACTCACACTTATTTTACCACTTGCTCTTTGGAACTTAGAAGCTTCTTTCTGGCAGATACTCCCTTGCAAAGGGAACTAAAATGCAGATTTTCAGCAGGCGAGGGTTCAGGAAGCCTTGACAGGCACTCCGGGGAAAGTATGGTGTCAGCTGTGTTTGTAGCCGTGCTTTTGTCCTGTAAGTGTGGTGGCTCTGGCTGTTTACCAGTGAAGGTTCCCACTTTCCTCCCGCCCACACCCTCACCTCATCCACAGATTCTGCTCCTCCCTTTCCTCCTCCTAAATGACAATTCCGTCGGGTTCCTGGATGGTTCATGAGGCAAAATTGGGAGAATGGAAGAGGAAGGCCTAAATGAAAAAGGGGCCAGAGAAGTCTGGATTGAAGTGGAAAGTTCAGAAGAAAGGGAGTGGGGTGGGGAACATTGTTTAGAGTGGCAGTGATGATGCATAATGAGGAGAAGGGGAGAGAAGGCATGTGGGGAGGGAAAAACCCAATGGCCTGTGCTGGCGAGGGAACTGTGAATTTGTCATGTGACAGGTTCTGCAGGAGTGGGTGAGACTTGTAGGTAGGAAAGAAGGGCCTTTGGGGCCTCTTAATTAGAACCCCTGAGGGAGATGAAAATAGGTTCAGATCCTCTAAAATTGCTTTTTGCAGCTGGACTGATGTTCTTTGAATATAGAGATGAGATCACAGGAGGGCAGCTTTGGGTTGGGTTACACAGGAAAAGCAGAGACTTGACTCTCCTCTCGTTTAAATTGTCCCTTTGTTCTAAGAAAGGAACCCAAATGATGCAAAGACCATTGACTAAACAAAAATTGATGAGAAGCCAATAGCTTTAAGAAACTGAACTGTCCTGTGAGACGTTGTGTATGATTTAGACCCAGAGGCTGCAAGGTTTTGCTGGTCTCGGCAGCAGCACTATTTGTGTGAATGTGTGTGTGTGTGTTTAGTTTGTTTATATATTTTTAGAGAGAGAAAGAGCTAGTGGGGAAGAGCTGAGAGAGAGGGATACAGAGAATCCCAAGCTGTCAACGCAGAGCCCAACGTGGGGTTTGAACTCATAAACCATGAGGTCATGACCTGAACCAAAACCAGGAGTCAGATGCTTAACTGACTGAGCCACCCAGGCGCCTTTCTCTGGTTTTATCAGATGGAGCTGTATCCCTGAAAATCACCTGTTTTTTTTTTTTTTTTCAGAGAAATCTATCCGCCCCCACAGGGAATATGAGTTAAAATGGATACATGGCTATTGAAACAGCGAAATCCTGGGTAGCTCAAAAGCTAAGAGAATTCTTAAAAGATCTTGAGACCAATTAATTTAGGAAAATTACATTCGAGTGACATTCATTCACCAGTTACTTCCTCCTCACCCTCACAATGAAATTTCAGGCAAATTTAAGTTCTTGTAAACTAGGTAAGAATTTCATTTAATCCATTCACCATCCTGGTCATTTTTGAAGTATCCAATTTTTTCCCCTTGTTTTCAAAAATGGATGCTTTCTAATCTAAGAGAATAAAGCCCCTCAGAAAGTAACCCTCTAGTTACTGTTTTTAGTCTTTCAAAATGTTACAGTGAGGTCATCTGAGCCCCTGTTATGGTGAAATCATCACTTCTTCAGATAGTTTCTAGCCATTGTCTAATCTATTGTGTGATAAAAGGGATTGCTTATGATGAACCTCTTTAAAACTGAGGCAAAGTGAGGGAGCCACAAACCGCCCTATAACTGTGGACTGTTTATGAGGCCTGAGTATAATAGACTTGCTC
>NC_043714.1:27801019-27831979 GCF_006229205.1 Suricata suricatta
CTCTTTCTTCCTTCCATGAATTCTGAGGAACAACAACCAAACCAAACCAAGCCACGCCATACCACACCACGCCAAATTCAACTGAACCCAACCCAACCCAACCCAACCCAGAACTGTGGTTTGAATTCCATTATCTTTCAAAACTTCCAAGTCAGAGAAAATTGTTTGCAATGATTTACCCTAACACAAATACATGTTAAGGGAGAGGGAAGGAAGAAAACTTGCCAGCTCATGAGATCACTTTTCTCTACTAACTGCCTGTTTTTGCTGATCTGACAAAAATATGTTATTTCCTTGTAGAGTTTCTGACATACTTGTGGCAATATTTTGAAATAGGAAAAAGTCCTCTTTGCTTCCACACGCAGGCCTCTTGGACTTTGGCTCCCTGGGTATGATCCTGAGTTTGGAGGGGCTCCAAGTGACAGAAAATTGGCGGTTCCTCATCACTGATTCCTCACTGGCTCTTTGGGTGGGGAAAGGAGTTCTGCCTGGGACTTGGCTGAGCTCTTTGCTTGGCATTCCAGCCAGTTACTCCGAGTTCAAGGAACTTGACAGACAGAGGCTGTTTGTCTGGTAAAAGATGTGAACGGGCCAGGTTGAGCCTGCCATTTCACGCCAGCACATTCTGTCTTCTTCTGGGGAAGCTTAGTTTCTGACCAGGCTCAGTATGGCTTTGCGGGAAGACGGCCCACCAGGGGTAGCATTGGTCTTGAGATTGGGACGAGCCCTGGGTCCCTCAGGTATCCCAGCCCATAGGGTCTCCCAGTGACCTACAGCAGTGTGTGAGTGTGTGCGCGTGTGCGTATGACAGTTAAATAAGAAATTGTTAAAAAAAAAAAAAAAGACAGAAGGCTTAGACAGTGTTCCAGGAAACAATGTGTGTTAGGCTAGACTAGTAAAACCCAGCCAGTTTAATTTCTGAATTCGTGATTATTATTTCAGAGCTTTGTACTTAACCCCCTATAAAGAGTTAAAAAGTGAGAAAAACTATGTATATGCACCAGAGTTTCAAATGACCAGCCAATTTCAACTTCTGTTGGGCATGAGGGCATCAAGAGAGTTAATATTCTAAGGATTAGAGATTATATGTTGTTTTTATTAAAAAATAACCTTTATGTGAATATTTTAATCCTATTTTTTAAGTAGGAAAAACAGCATATGACATCGTTGAAAATTTAGGAAAGAAAATAAGCAAAAAGAAGAAAACTAAAGTCATGTATAATCTCCCCATCGCGATAGAAGATTACACTATTTTGCTAGGCACGAACTGGCTTTGAATTAGGTAGAACAAAACTTAAATTACGGTCCTAACCATGTGACTCAGAGCAAGTTCATCTCGCTGACCACTGATTTTCCTCAGGGAGGCACCTATCTTGCAGGGATGTTGGAGGATTGTGGGAGAGCTTTGGGCACAGAAAATAATTGCTGATTGATAATATCTGTATTTTATGTCTTAGACTACTGATCATAGCTCATTATTAATTTTGTACCACATTACAGTTTCAGAAAATGAGCTCATTTAATTAGTCTCAGACTCCTTTCTTTCCTATATTGCTGTTACATGAATTTATGGTTTCAGTGTTCTCATTATTGCTTCTATTGCTTATACTTGTTTAGGAGGCGATGTATGTAGGGCCATATTTTATAGTGAGCAAGCCTGACTTCGTAACTCGATTATTCTTGGCAGTGAATGATGTTGAGGCAAGTCTTAGACCTACTTGATTTTCTTCCTTATATGTGGTGTATTTTGCCTGATAGATGCCTGAAGATTTTCATCAAGTTCAGTGGCATACTTAGGATAAACTTTGGTATTGACATTCTAATTTAATTGTTCATGTCCCTGGAACATATTATTCATTTTCGTCTATAACTTCAGTAATATCTTAAAATTCAGATAATTCTCCTGTATTATACCTTTGAATATATGGTCTATTTTGAGTTTTTTCAGCTCAGATGTACTAATTGTTCTTATATTGGATTATATTTATCTACCATATATTGTTTTTTATACAATTGCTTTGTTTCTTTCATTTGCATTCACTGGGTCAAAAATTTAATTTTCAGTAGGTTTTATTCTGTTTGAAATTTATTAGCTCTAAAATATTACTGCTTTGTCTTTCAATCTTTTTTCTTCATCTAGCAATTTATTTTTATCTCATTGCTTTGCTATATTGCAAATATTATTGGATATTTCGTATTCATTCAATTATACTATAGTGAGAAGAGAGTGCTTCTGTTGCTTGAGTTAAAGTTTTATATAAGTTAAGCTTTTTGTCTTTTGTCTGTGATGACCTCTTTTTTCCCTTCATTTTCTTCTCAATATTTTTTAAGTCAAAAGTTTTTATTGTATTTATTCTATTATATATTTTTAATTAAAATTCTTGTTTTGAGATACTTGTAGATACACATGTAGTTGTAAGAAATAAAAGGTATGAAATCTCTCTGTATTATTGTCCATTTCCCTCAAAGAAAATATGTTGTAAAAAACTATAGTACAATATCACAACTAGATTTCCCCAGTTTTACTTGTATTTCTGTGTGTGTGTGTGTGTGTGTGTGTGTGTGTGTGTATTTCTATGCAATTTTAGCACGTGTAGGTTGGTTTATTCACCACCATAGTTCCATCACTAAAAAGATCCCCTGGGTTGTCCTTTATAACCAGAATTTACCTATTTTGGATATTTATATAGATGGAATCATATAGCATGTGATTCTTTGTGCCTGGTTTTTTTCATTATGTTTCAAGATTTATATATATTGTGGCATTTATCAGTACATTCTCTTTACTGCTGAGTAACATTCATTTTATTGATATACCACATTATATGAATCCATTCATTGGTTGATGGGACGTTTGGGTTGTTTCTACTTTTTGACTATTATGAATACTGCTGTGTACATTCATATATAAGTTTTTGTGTGGATACATGTTTTAATTTGTCTTGGATATATTCCTAGGAGTGGAATTATTGGGTCATGGTAACTCTGTGTTTAACTGTTTGAGGAATGGCAAGAGTATGTTCAAAGTGGCTGCACCAATTTACATCCTCAACAGCAATGTATGAGTCTTCTTCTTTTTTTCTTTTAAGTTTATTTCTTTTGAGAGAGAGTACGAGTCGGGGAAGGGCAGAAAGAGAGAGGGAGAGAGAAAATCCTAAGCAGGTTCCATACTGACTGCAGAGCCCGACACAGGACTTGAACTCACAAACTGTGAGATTTTGATCTGAGCCAAAATCAAGAGTCAGATTCTTAACTGACTGAACCACCCAGCTACCCCAATATATGAGGCTTCCTTTTTTTTTAATAAAATTTTTTTAAATGTTTATTTTTGAGAGAGAGAAAGAGACAGAGTATGAGCAGGGGAGGGACAGGGAGAGAGGGAGACACAGAAGAAGCAGGTTCTAGGCTCTGAGCTGTCAGCCTAAAACCCAATGTGGGGATCAAACTCGTGAACTATGAGATCATGACCTGAGCTGAAGTCAGATGCTTAACGGACTGAGCCACCCAGACACCCCTCCAATGTATGAGGCTTGTAATATCTCCACATTTCTGCCAGAATTCATTATTATATATTTTTTATCACCTTTTTTTTTTTACTTTAAGCAAAATTAATTCCAGTACAATGAATATACAGTGTTATGTTCAGGTGTCAGAATGTTTCATGTACACTTGAAAAGAATGTACATTTTGCTGTTTTAGGATGGAATGTTCTAAATATATCTGTTAAATCAATATGGTTCACTGTGTCATTCACAGCCACTGTTTCCTTGTTGATTTTCTGTTTGTATAGTCTATGCATTGATGTAAGTGGGGTGTTACAACCCTCCACTATTATGTTATTTATTACTATAGATTAGTTTTTTTTAATGTTTATATTTTGTGATAGATAGTATGAGTGGGGAAGGAGCAGAAAGCGTGGGAGACAGAGGATCCAAAGTAGGCAGCCAGCCCCATGAGGGTCTCAAAACCCACAAACTATGAGATCATGACCTGAGCCGCAGTTGGATGCTTAACTGACTGAACTACCTAGACGCCCTACTATCAATTAGTGTCTTTATGCTTGTTTTTAACTATTTTTTGTATTTGGGTGCTTTCATGCTGGGTTCATAAATATTTACGGTTGTTATGTCTTCTTGTTGGATTGTCCCCTATATTATGATTATAGTGTCTTTTTCTGTCTTTTGTTATAGTCTTTGTTTTAAAGCTTTTGGTTTCATATAAATTTTGCTACTCTGACTTTCTTTTTACATCCATTTACATTATAAATGCTTTTCTATCTTTTCACTTTCAATCTGCATAGTTCTTTAGGTCTGAAATGAGTCTCTTGTAGGCAGTATATAGATGCATCTTGTTTTTTAATACATCCTGTGACCCTATGTCTTTTGATTGTAGCGTTTTGCCCATTTACATTTAAAGTAATTATTGATAGGCCACTTATTGCCATTTTATTACTTATTTTATGGTTGTTTTTATAGTTCTTCTTTGTTCTGTTCTTTTCTTGCTCTCTTCTCACGGTTTGCTGGCTTTCTTTAGTGACACACTTGGATTCCTTTCTCTTTGTTTTTTGCATATCTATTACTAGTTTTTGATTTGAGGTTACTGTTAGGTTTATATGTAACATATTAAATGCATAGTTGCTTTTTGCAACAACTTAAATGATAGTTGCTTAAGTTTGAACCCATTCTAAAAAGCACTGCAGTTTTACCCCTCTCCCCCTAACAGTTTTAGGTATATACTGTCATAATTTATATCCTTTTATTATATGAGTTCTTTGACTGATTTGTAGAAATAAACTTAAATTAACTGCTTTTGGTTTCCTAATTTTCTTTTTCTTACCAAGGCCTTTATTTTTCCAAATTTTTATTTAAATTATAGCTAACATATAGTATAATATTGGTTTCAGGAATAGAATGTAGTGATTCATCACTTGTGTATAACACCCAGTGCTCATCATAACAAGTGCCCTCCATAATACCTATCACCCAATTAGGCCATCCTCCACCACCTCCCTCCGTCAACCCTAAGTTGGTTCTCTGCCATGAAGAGTCCCTTATGGTTTGCTTTTCCCCCTCCCATATTTTCATTTGTTTTGTTTCCTAAATTCCAGATATGAGTGAAATCATATAGTATTTGTCTTTCTCTGACTGACTTATTTTGCTTAGCATAATGCACACTAGCTCCTTCCACGTTGTTGCAAATGGCAAGATTTCATTCTTTTGGATGGCTGAGTTATATTCCATTATATTATTCCACATCTTTTTTATTCATTCATCAGTTGGAGGACACCTGGGGTCTTTCCATAGTTTGGCTATTGCTGACAATGCTCTTATAAATATCAGGGTGTATGCAGCCCTTTGAATCTGTATTATGTATCCATTGGGTAAATACCCAGCAGTGCAATTTCTGGGTCATTAGGCAGTTCTATTTTTAACTTTCTGAAGAAACGCCATACTGTTTTTCAGAGTGGCTGCACCTGTTTGTATTCCCACCAACAGTGTAAGAGGGTTCCCCTTTCTCTGCATTCTTGCCAACACCTGTTCTTTCCTGTGCTGTTAATTTTAGCCATTCTGACAGATGTGAGGTGGTATCTCCTTGTGGTTTTGATTTGTATTTCCCTGATGATGAGTGGTGTTAGCATCCATTCACGTGTCTTTCAGTTGTCTGGATGTCTTCTTTGGAAAAATTTTTATTCATGTCTTCTGCCCATTTCTTAACTGGATTATTTGGGGGTTATTTTGGGTGCTGAGTTTGATAAGTTCTTTACAGATTTTGGATATGTCATTTGGAAATATCTTTTCCCATTCCTTAAGCTGTTTTGTAGTTTTGTTGACTGTTTTGCTGTGCAGAATATTTTTATGTTGAAGAGGTCCCAATAATTCATGTTTGCTTTTGTTTCCATTGCCTCTGGAGATGTGTCTAGTAAGAAGTTGCTACAGCCAAGGTTCAAGAGGTTGTTGCCTGTGTTCTTCTCTAGGATTTTGGTTCTCATGTATAAGTCTTTCATCCGCCATTATGATTTTATTTTATTTATTTATTTAAAAATTTTTAATGCTTATTTATTATTGAGACAGAAACAGAGCATGACTGGAGGAGGGGCAAAGAGAAAGGAATGTATATTTTTGAGAGAAAGACAGCATGATCTGGGGAGGGACAGAGAGAGCGAGGGACACAGAATCTGAATCAGGCTCCAGGTTCTGAGCTGTCAACATAGACCCCAATTCATGACTGGAACCCATGAACCATGAGATCATGACCTGAGCCGAAGTTGGACACTTAACTGACTGAACGACCCAGGTGCCCCGCATTTTGAATTTATTTTTGTGTATGGCATATGAAAGTAGTCCAGTTTAATTCTTTTGAATGTTGCTGTCCAGTTTTCTAAACACCATTTATTTAAGAGACTGTCTTTTATCCATTGGATACTCTTTTCTGCTTTGTCAAAGATTAGTTGACCATATAGTTGGAAGTCCATTTCTGGATTTTCTATTCTGTTACATTGATCTATGTGTCTGTTTTTGTGCCAGTACCATACTGTCTTAATGGCTATGGCTTTGTAATATAGCTTGAAGTCTCGTATCGTGAAGCGTCTAGCTTTGCTTTTCTTTTTTAAGATTTGCTTTGGCTATTCAGGTTTTTTTGTGGTTGTGTACCAATTTTAGGATTCTCTTTTCTAGCTCTGTGATAATGCTAGTGGTATTTGGATAGGGATTGCATTAAACATGTAGTGTAGATTGCTTTGGGTAGTATAGACATTTTAACAATGTTTGTTCTTCCAATTGCCAAGTATGCCATTTTTTCCCATTTCATTATGTCCTCTTCAATTTCTTTTATAAGTATTCTGTAGTTTTCAGAATACAGATCTTTTACCTCTTTAGTTAGATATACTCTTATGTATCTTATGGTTTTTGGTCCAATTATAAATGGGACTGATTCCTTGATTTCTCTTTCTAGTGCTTCTTATTGGTGTATTGAAATGCAACAGATTTCTGTACATTGATTTTATACACCATGACTTTGCTGAATTACTAATTCTGTTAATTGTTTTGGTGGAATCTTTCTGGTTTTCTACATAGAGTATCATGTTTCTGTGAATAGTGAATATTTGCCCTCTTCCTTGCTGATTTGGGTGCCTTTTTCTTGTTGTTGTTGTTGTTGTCATCTAAGTGCTGAGGCTAAGACTTCCAGTACTGTTAAATGGTAATGGTGAGAATGGACATCCCTGTCTTGTTTCTGACCATAGAAGGAAGGTTTCAGTTTTTCCCCATTGAGGGTGGTATTAGGTATGGGTCTCATGTATTGCTTTTATGTTGTTGAACTATGTTCCATCTATACATACTTTGTAGAGGGATTTTATCAAGAATGGATGCTGTATTTTATCAAATGCTTTCTCTGTATATGTTGAGAGGATCATATGTTTCTTATCCATTCTTTTATTGATATGGTGTTTCACACTGATTGATTTGTGAATATTGAATCACTTCTGTAGACCAGGAATCTCTTGATTGGGCTGAATAATTCTTTCAATGTACTATTCAATTTTATTTGCTTCTACTTAAAAAAAATTTAATACTTATTTTTGAGAGAGAAAGAGAGAATGGGAATGAGAATGAGCAGAAGAGGGGCAGAGGGCGAGGGAGACACAGAATTTGAAGCAGCCTCCAGGCGTTGAGCTGTAAGCACAGAGCCTGATGTGGAGCCTGAACTTATTGGAGCCATGACATCATGACCTGAGCTGAATTTGGACATTTAACCAACTGAGCCACCAGGTGCCCCTGATTTGCTACTATCTTGCTGAGATTTTTGCATCCATGTTTGTCAGGAATGTTGGTTTGTAATTCTCCTTTTTAGTGGGGTCTTTGTCTAGTTTTGGAGTCGAAGTAATGCTGGACTCATAGAATTAGTTTGGATGTTTTTCTTCCATTTCCATTTTTTGGAACAGTTTGAGAAGAGTAGGTCCCAATTCTTCTTTAAATGTCTGGTAGAATTCCTCTGGGAAGCCATCTGGCCCTTGACTTTGGTTTATTGTGAGATTTTTTAAATTACAATTCAATTTCTTTGCTGGTTATGGGTTTGTTCAAATTATCTATTTCTTCCTGTTTCAGTTTTGGTAGTTTGCATGTTTCTAGGGAATCTGTCCATTTCTTCCAGATTTCCAATTTGTTGGCATATAATTTTTCATAATATCTTAAAATTGCTTGTATTTCTGTGGTGTTGATTGTGATCTCGCCTCTTTTATTTGTGATTTTATTTTATTGGGTTGTTTCTCTTCTTTTTTTTGATCAGTCTGGGAAGAGGCTTATCAATTGTATTAACTCAGAGAACCAGCTTGTAGTTTCATTGATCTGTTCCACTGTTGTTTTTTGTTTCTGTATCATTTATTTATGCTCTAATCTTTATTCCCCTTATTCTGCTGAGTTTAGGCTTTATTTGCTTTTTCTAATTCCTTAAGATGTAACATTAAGTTATATATTTGAGACTTTTCTTGCTTCTTGAAGTAGGACTGTATTGTAATATACTTCTTCTTAGGGCTGTCTTTGCTGTATCCCAAAAGTTTTGGACTGTTGTGTTTTCATTTTCCTTTGCTCCCATGTACTATTTTACTTCTTCTTTAGTTTCATGGTTAACTCATTCATTCTTTAGTAGCAAGTTATTTACTCTCCATGTATTTGTGCTCTTTCCAAGTTTTTTCTTGTGGTTGACTTCGTTTCATAACATTGTGGTCTGAAAATATGCATCGTATGATCTCACTCTTTTTGTATTTGTTGAGGGCTGATTTGTGACCCAGTGTGTGATCTGTTCTGGAGAATGTTCCCTGTGTACTCAAAAAGAATGTGTATTCTGCTTTAGGATGAAATTTCTGAATATATCTATTAAGTCCATCTGGTTCAGTGTGTCATTCAAAGCCACTGTTTCCTTTTTGAATTTCTGCTTAGATGATCTATTGCTCTAAGTGGGGTGTTAAAGTCCCTTACTATTATTGTTTTATTATCAATGAGTTTCTTTATGTTTGTTATTCATTGATTAATATATTTGGGTACTTTCAAGTTGGAGGCATAAATATTTACAATTATTATATCTTCTTGATGGATAAACCCCTTAATTAATGATACAGTGCCCTTTTTCATCTCTTGTTACAGTCTTTGATTAAAAATCTAGTGTGTCTGATAGAAGTATGAGTACTCCAGCTTTCCTTTGGCATTCATTAGCATGATAGATGGTTCTCTATCCCCTCACTTTCAATCTGCTGATGTCTTTAGGTCTAACACGAATCTTTTGTAAACAGCATATAGATGTGTCTTTTTCTTTTAATCCATTCTGATACCCTATTCCTTTTGATTGGAGCATTTATTTCATTTACATTCAGAGTGATTATTGAAATACATGGATTTAGTGCCATTGTGTTACCTGTAAAGTTAGTGTTTCTGGTCTGTTTCCTTACTAGTCTTTGTTGTTTCTGGACTTTCCCCCCCACTCAAGAAGTCCACTTTAGTATTTCCTGCAGGACTAATTTAGTGGTCACAAACTCATTTAGCTTTTTTTTGGTTTGTTTTGTTTTTGTTTTTTTGTCTGGGAAACTCTCTCTTTCTATTCTGAATGACAGCCTTGCTGGATACATTATTCTTGGTTGTATGTTTTTCCCATTCAGCCTGTTGAAGATATCATGACACTCCCTTCTGGCCTGCCCAGTTTCTATGGACAGATCTGGTCCAAACATGATCTGTCCTTCTTTGTATGTCAATGACTTTTTTTCCCCTTGCTACTTTCAGAATCCTTTCCTTGTATTTGTATTTTGTAAATTTGACTGTGATATGTCTCGGTGATGCCTGGCTTTTGTTGAATCTAATGGGAGTTCTCTATGCTTCCTGAATTTTGATGTCTGTTTTCTTCCCAGATCAGGGAAGTTTTCAGCTATAATTTGCTCAAATAAACCTTCTCCTTTTTCTTTCTCTTCTTCTGGGACTGCTATGATACAAATATTATTACACTTTGAGGAGTTACTGAGTTCCTTAAGTCTACATTCATGATCCAGTTCCTTTCTTTCCCTCTTTTTTTCAGCTTTATTATTTTCCATAATTTTATCTTCCATATCACTGACTTGTTCTCCTTATTCATCCATCCTTATTGTCAGTGCATCCATTTGGTGTTTCATCACCGTTACAGCATTTTTTTATTTTGGCCTGACTAGTTTATGGTTCTTTTATACATGTAGCAAGGGAATCTCTTTTGTCTTCTGTGCTTTTCTCAAGTCCAGCTAGTATCCTTAAGATTATTGTTTTAAAAAAATTTTTAATGTTTATTTTTGAGAAACAGAGAGAGAGAGAGAGAGAGAGAGAGAGTGAGTGAGTGCGTGAGCGTGAGTGGGGAAGGAGCAGAGAGAGAGGGAGATACAATCCAAAGCAGCCTCCAGGCTCTAAGCCATCAACACAGAACCCACTGTGGGGCTCGAACTCATGAACTGTGAGATCATGACCTGAGCTGAAGTTGGGCACTTAACCAACTGAGCCACCAAGGGGCTCCTGATTACTATTTTGAATTCTGGTTCAGACATCTTACTTGTATCTGTATTGATTAATCCCTGGCTGTGACTTCTTCTTGTTCTTTCTTTTGGGATGAATTCCTCTGTCTTGTCATTTTGTCTGGGTCACTATTTTTGTGTGTGATTTTTAGGAAAGCCTGTTGTAATCCTGCTCCAGAAAGTAATGGCTATAATAAGAAGAGGTCAGAAAAAAAAAAAAAGTAATCTAGATCGTATTTTGCCTAGATTTGATGCACTCTATGATCAGTAGACTTGGTGCATGCAAGTGGTTTGTGCTAGCCTTCTAGGGGCAGGGACTGCTCTACTGATTCTCAGAAAGACTTGCCCTTGTGGAGATACACCTGCGGGGTGCAGGGAGGTGGGGCTTTGTGTAAGCAACTCTGGCCTCCACTGCATGGTGGTGTTTTGCTCACTGAAGTTGATTAGTGCTGATCAGTAGGGGAGGAAAATGGCATTGCCCTGCTTTCTCTACCCTAGAGCTGGGAGTTTGTGCCTACCACTCTTCAGAAAGCTCTGACAGAAGAGCAAACAATCACCTTGCTTGTGTTCCCAACTTCTATCAGATCCCTGCCTTCACCCTGCCTACATCTGTGCTGTCTGCCTGCCAGGTGGCACAGTACTCCTGTGTTTTATCTCAGGCACGTGGCTGGGTTTCAGAACTCAAATTTTAGAAATCCGCATGGTGTGGACTCAAGCCGATCTCTGGGAAAGGGTCTTGCTGCCCTGTGGCTGGTGTTGGTTTGTCCCAGAGATCTGTTGTACAACCAAGTTGTGCAACCAAGCGGTAGTTTGGAGTTCATGGTAAAGTGCAGGAAAAAGCTGGCACCAAGGTTTGCTACCCTCAGCTGTTGTCTTTGTTCCTATGCTATGGAAAAGGGCAGATGAGTATTCCTCCCCTCCCCCCTTACTCCCCTCCCTCTGCCCCCCTCCCTAGGCTGCACTACCATTCCCAAATGTACTTCAACCAGGGGAACGGTCTCACCTAGTGTGACACAGAGGATCTTTAGACCACACTGCTTCTCTCTGGGTCTCTGCCCTCCGTGACCGTGGAGATGGTGCAGATCCCCGAAACTTCGGACTTTCCCCTCTGCTGCTTATAAAAACTTGCAGTAGTCAGCTCCTCTTCTTTTCCCAGTCAGTGGTTTTGGGGAAGAGTTTATCTAGTGCGGTCCCCTGCAGGTACTTTCGCTCTTTCTCTCTCTCATTTCTGTCTCTCCTCTCTCTGGGATCAGGGCCCCCCCCGCTTTGCAGTACGCACAGTTCTTCCCTCCACCAAATCACCTCTCTGCAGGTCCTACTTTCCATGAGGCGGCTGTCTTTCTACCCCTAGTTGTACGGTTTTGTTCTGTCAGTCCTCAGGTTTCTTGGGTGTTCAAAATGATATATATCTAGCTGTGTTCAAGGGACGATGTCAGCTTGGGGCCCCCCTTCTCCTCCCCCATCTTAACTCCTTTCCTGTGCCTTCTACTTTTCTTAATCTTGCTCATGGTCTTTACTTTTCACTCAGTGTTTGCCTTAACATTTTTTGTAGGGCTGGTTTAGTGGCCATGAATTCCCGTAACTTTTGTTTGTCTAGAAAACTCTCTCTCCTTCTCCTTCTATTCTGAATGATAGCCTTGCTGGATTCCGTATTCTTGTCTGGAGGGGTTCTTCTCTCCCTGGTACTCAGAATGTATCATGCCCCTTTCTTCTGTAAAGCTTCTCCTAAAAAATCTGATGATAGCCTTATGGGGTTTCCCTGTTTTCTTTTCTCTTGCTGCTTTTAAACTACTCTCTTTATTACTACTTTTTGCCATTATAATCACTGTGTATTCTGGTGTAGGCCTGCTTGGATTGATTTTGCTGGGGGCTCTCCATGCCTCCTGGATCTGGATTTCTCTTTTCCTTCCCCTGATTCAGGAAGTTTTTTTTTTTCTAATTTTTTTTTTTAATTTATTTTTGAGAGACAGAGAGAGACAGTGCGAGCAGGGGAAGGTCAGAGAGAGAAGGAGATACAGAACCGGAAGCAGGCTCCAGGCTCTGAGCTAGCTGTCAGCACAGAGCCCGACCCGGGGCTTGAACCCACAAACTGTGAGATCATGACCTGAGCCGAAGCCAGACGCGTAACTAACCCACCCAGGCGCCCCTGATTCAGGAAGTTTTCAGCTAGTATCCTTCAAATAAATTTCCTGCCGTGTTTTCTCTCCTTTTTCCTTCTGGGATCCCTATAATGTGAATATTATTACACTTGTTGGTGTCACTGAGTTCCTTTAATTTATTTTCATTTGTTATGAAATAATGCTTTTAGCTTTATTCACTTTACTTTGTCCTCCAGGTCACTGATCCATTCTTCTGCTTCCTCTGGTCTACTATTTATTCCCTTTAGTGTATTTTTAATTTTAGTCATTGGGTTTGTCATCTCTGGTTCTTTTTCATGTTTTCTATTTATTTAGGCTCTTGCTGAGGTCCTCCACTCTTTTCTCACATTCAGTGAGAATCTTTCTGACCATTACTTTAAATTCTCTATCAGGCATATTACTTCTCTCTGTTTCATTTAGCTCTCTTGCTGTGATTTTGTGCTGCTCTATCATATTCTTCTGTCTACTTAGTTTTGCCCAACTTTCTGTGTCTGTTTCTATGTGTTAGGAATGTCAGCTATGTCTCTGAATCTTGAAAGCAGCGGTCTTATGAAGAAGAGGTCCTATAGAGCCCTGCAGTGCAATGTCCCCTCTCATCAGAACTTTGCACTTCAGGGGTGTCTCCGATGGGTGTTGCGTGCATTCTATAGTTGTGGCTGCGCTTTTTCCTTCAGGCCGGTAGTCTGCAATGGTTGTCTTTGCCTGCGTGGGCAGGGTTTGGTCCCTGTGTTTTTAGTAGGCCAGCCTGGGGCCAACTGTGGGCTTCAGTTGTGTCAGACCAGGTACTTACTTGCCAGAGCCACGGTGGGACCAAAATGCAGGGCCCTATTCCCTGTGATGTCCCCTGAGGAGCTTTCATTGTTAGGCAAGACCTACAGTCACATTCCATGTCTGCCCCTAGCCCATGGCTAGGGCTGCAGTCAGCCTGATGTTTGTGGCTGTCTTCCCATCTTGTGGCGGAAGTCACTTTGGAGTGATGCTGGTCCCTGTCAGGGCTGCTTGCACACTGCCAGCTTTGTGGCACCACTTTGGACGGACTCCTGGGGAGGGCATGTCAGAGAGCATGTCCACAGGAGAATGCAGGCCAGGGCAAGTTCGCAAGACAGGAGGATCGTGTTTGTGCTGTGCTGGTTTCTGCAGGCGTCTGTGTAGCCAGGCTGCGGGCAGGAGGCAGAAATGGTTCCTGCCAGCCCTTTCTTCCTGGAAGAGTCCCCCCAGGGTCCCTGCCCCTCTAGCACATGCTCTGACGTTAGTGAACAAATCTTCCTCCCACATACCGCGGGTGTGTTTCTAACTCCTGCTTCTGTGGCGTATCTGGTATCTCAGCGGGCCTGTTTGTTATGCTGTGTGTTTAAGGGTGGGGACTCGGTTTCCTATCACCCTCCAGCTTTTCCAAAGGGAAGCCTGCTGATTTCTGAAGTTCCAGGTATTAGGTTCTACTGATTTTAAGAATTCCTAAAGTTAGGTCCCTCTGGTTTTCAAAGCCAAATGTTATAGGGACCTGCTGGGTCTGGGATGCCTGGGGGTCTGCTCCCCGCCCCCACACCGTCCACAACGTCCCACCCTCCTGCAGACAGTCCTGTGGGTCAGTTTGTGTCCCCACGATGTCTTGTCCCCTCCTATCCCCTTCACTGTGGTCTCTTCTTTACATTTAGCTGCGGAGAGTCTGTTATGCCAATCTTGTGGGCATTTTCTGGGTCATTTAGGTGGATCTGTGGGATGAGATGAGCCTGGACTGCCATTGTGCCATCTTCCCCAGTAGTCTAGTATCTACATTTTAAATTGGAGACGTCCTAATGTGTGTGCAGTGGTGTGTCTTAAATTTTAATTTGCGTTTCTTGATGGCTGACAGTGTTGAGCACCTTTTCATGTGCTTTTTGGCACTTCATGTATCTTCTTTGCCCAAGTATGTATTCAGATGTTTGCTCATTAAAAAATTTGGGTTATTTCCTTATTATTGAGTTATATGAATGTTTTATATATTCTAGATATGTCTCTTTTTAGTTACATGATTTAAGAATAATTTCTTCAATTTGCCTTTTTACTTTCTTGATGGTGTCCTTTGAAGCATAATAGTTTTTAATTTTGATAAAGTCCAATATGTCTATTTTTTATTTTATTGCTATTGCTTTTGTGTTATTTAAAAAACCCATCATCTATTCCAAAGTCATAAGGATTTATGCCTATTGTTTGTTGAGTTGAATTTTGTATCGAGGGTAGAGTAGGGGTCTGAGTTCATTCTTTTGCATGTTGATGTCCAATTGTTTCACCACCATTTGTTGAAATGACTATTCTTTGCTCACCGCATTGTCTTGGTATCCTTGTCAAAAATCAATTGACCATAAATATGAAGGGTTTCCCCCCCTGAACTCTCAATTCTGTTTTATTGAGCTATATGATATCTTTAGGTTAGTTGCTGATGTGCCTTCCCTGCCTGTGTGTGCATGTGTGCACTTTTCCTCAGGCCCCCGGGCTTCTGGTTTATGTGACTACTTTCAGATGACACATTTCCTCTCCCTCCTCTTCCTCAATCCCTGCTAACTGTTCTACTTTCTGTCTCTAGGAATTGGCTGTTCTAGCTACCCCATGTAATTAGAATCATAAAGTATTTGTCCATTTGTGGCTGCCTTCTTTCACCTAATATAATAACTTCCAGTTTCACACATGTTGTAAGATGTCAGAAACTCCTTCCTTTTTAAGGGTGAACAATACTCCATTGTACATACATGACACATTTTGTTTATTCATCTGTTGATGGACACTTGGGTTGTTTCTACGTTTTGTTGGCTGTTGTGAATATTCTGCCACAAACATTGGTGTACAAATATTCAAGTCCCTGCTTACAGTACAGTGTGTGTATATATGTCCAGAAGTGGAATTGGTGAATTATGTGGTAATTCTGTGTTTAATTTCTTGAGCACCTGCATCAGTATGTCTTAGTATTCCCTAGGTGACTCCAGAGTGTAGCCAAGTGGACTCCCATTGTCATTGAGTCTTGCCTGATTCCTTCAGCTAATAGTAACCTCTTCCTCTTCTGATCTCAGCTAGCATCTTAATGAACTTTGCTTATGGCGCCCATTTATTTTTGTATTATTTATATTGTTATACATACTACTTGTACTAAATGCTGAGTATGTGATGACAGGCACTCTCCCTCCAAAACTCTGCTTTCATGAAGCTTGCAGTGAAGTGGAAAAGACAAATATTAACTATGCAATCATATAAATGTATAATTATAAGCTGATATATAATATATAAATTGTATCTGCTACAAAGAAAACATGGTTCAATGGAGGGCAAATTAACAAAGAAAATGACCTAGACTGGAGGCGGGGGTTGGCGTCTTCCCTAAGAAAGAAATGCTGGGGTTTAATTCTAAAAGAGAAGGAATTATGTAAGTGAGAAGTACATGTAGTGAGAAGGAAGGTCATTCTAGGTAGAGCAAACACAGGTTTGATGGATATAAAGAAAGTCAGTTTGGCTAGGATATGGGTAGCTAGGGGCCAGGGCTGCAAGATGAAATTGGCTACTTGCACAGGATTGAATGATTTTGGTCTTTATGCTAAGAGCAACGGGGAGCCATTGAAAGGTTTTGAGCAGTGGGGTGAAAAACACCAATTGGCATTTTGGAAAGGTCTTTCTGCTGCTGTGTGGAATAGGGATAGGGATTGAGTGGGGTTCGAGTGGTCCAGGGGAGAGAGACTGGTTCCTTGGACAAGAGAGGCAGCAGTGGTGATGGAGAAGTATCAGAGTTGAGAAATGGTTAAGATCAATGGTCCTTGGTGATGGATATAAGCAACGAGGTATCAAGGATGATACCTACTTTTCTGACTTGCCCAAAGCTTTGAGATTGTAACTATGCTTGATAGCAAACTGAATTAAATTCAGGATGCTTTCTTCTGCTATAGTCAGCACTGTACTAGGCACTGGGAATACATATATAGATAACATATTATCTGCCTATGGGTAGTTCTGAATACAGTGGAGAAAAAGACATACAAATAAATAACTACAACAAAATATAATTATAGTAATAAATGTACACTTGAATTGCAGAAGAAGTACAGAGGAGGCAGTGATTAGTTTTTTCCTAGGAGAGTGGTTAGGTTCCCGTGGCAGAAAATTTTTAATAGTTTATTGTCAGATTGGTTTCCATACAACACCCAGTGCTCTTCCCCACAAGTGCCCTCCTCCATCACCACCACCTCTTTCCCCCTCCCCCTTCCCATTCAACCCTCAGTTCGTTTTCAGTATTCAATAGTCTCTCAAGTTTTGCATCCCTCTCTCTCCCCAACTCTCTTTCCCTCTTCCCCTCCCCATGGTCCTCCATTAGGTTTCTCCTGTTTTCCTGTTAGACCTATGAGTGCAAACATATGGTATCTGTCCTTCTCTGCCCAAGGCAGAAATTTAAGTACACATATTGCAAGTGGTGTTTTTTTTTTTTTATGTACATAGATGTTTTAGGGAATGGCAAGCTCACTATGGTCAGAAAGTTGGCAGAATCACCAAGGTGGGGAAGTGGGTAGGAAAGAGGAAGGAAGGGAGAGAGATTTGGCCAGGGGCCTGAGCATATCATGGTAGCACAGAGGTGGGAAGAGTGCGGAGGCCAAAGTATGTTCCATGGCACACTGGCTCTAAGGTATTTTTCTAAGTCAAAGATTTCATGGTCAAATAACTTTGGTAAACACTGATAATTACATCTTGAAGAGGTTTGTATGCACATTGGGATATGAAAGGCTCTGCAGAATAGAAATTAGTTTTAATTTGTTCAATACAGTATTTCTCAAATGTATTTGATAAAATTCTTTCTCTCTCAAATACATATCACACCTACCGACATTCTGAATAGCTAAGAGTTTGGCAAATGGTGTATTGGACTGTAGATTAGCGATGGTTTAGGTGGTCTTGCTGTCATTAGGGTTAAGATGTAGAATATAATCCTGTACTGATGAGTATATTTGGTATTATGATAAATCTTTCAGATGGAACGCTGAGCTGAGCAGGGCACAGTATAGAGCATGGTTCAGCCCTGCTAGCAGGAGGCAAAGAGGAAAGCCACAGAGTGAATGTTTACTAAAACACACAACATGCTGCTTCAAGAGTAGCTAGAAAAGACCGTGTGGTTAGACTCCTAACTACTAGTGGCCGTGTAGGTAGAGGGTTGTTTTACAGACACTGTGAGACATTGTTAAATGGAAGTAGTGACCATCTTGTGATTATTGCTAACTTATTTAGTGTCACTTTTTACTCTTAATACCTTTGCCACCCAAAATTCTAGTTTTGAAAGAGTTCCAGGAATAGAAATAGTTGAATTGTTGTTACTTCCTTGATACAGTATTTGAGCGACACCAGACTGTCGATCCCAGTTCCTAGCAACCACTCACTGGGAAGATGAGCAGATCCAGTCAGATGGGCAGAGCTCAGGGGCTAGCAATCTAGGCACATGGCTGTTGTTTTTCTGTGTCCAGCATCCATTTCTCCTTCTGGTAAAATATCATGATTTTCCTTTTGGGAATAGCTTCCTGAAATTTGTTGCAGGTACTTGAGTATACAAGAGCCATCGTACCCCTACATGGGAGAATAGACATCTCTCTCTTCCTTAAGCTTCTCTATTGCTCTTCTGTTTATAAAATCATTTGCTATCCAGTGACTCATGCGTTTCTCCTATGAAGATTTTGTCCTAGGGAGCAAAGCCTTTTGACATTTTACAGGAGTCTTCTGATGGGCCCTAGACGGTATGTGTCACATTACTCGAACTAAGAATAAGTGAATTAAATGACTAGATCTAGCATAAAATATCTCTTCTATCAGTTACAGAATTGCTAAGCCACTTCACTGCAATGTAAGGAAGTATAGGTGTGCACACCAGACTCCACCCAACTCTTTTATTTCCTTTGAATATGAAGACATAGGTCTTTTCTTTCTGGCTTCTTTAGGATTAACCGTAAATTCAGATCTGATGGCACTCTGGCAGCCTCATTATTATTCTGCAAAAAAAGTAATATTATCTTGGAATTTCACTCACAGAAATTTGCTTTTCCTTTTCCTAGAGTTATAGTTTGCAACTCTTAGTGTGCTTTCAAATATTTGATCTTTTGAAGCTCATGTAGCCATTTTAGGTCCAGAGTAAAATAATTCTTCATTCTTTCCTTAGATTTTTCTTTAAAAACAGAAGAAATTTTTATTTTATTGTCCTCTATACCTGAAATATGGCTGGGAGCTCATCTAAGAAGATAAATTCTATCTGCAGAACTTTGGTTCCATGATATTCATCTTTCCTTTACAATTCTAGCATCATCCAAACTTCACTTTACATTTAAATTCTCTCACTTGGGTGAGACAAATTTATTCAAAATCATATGTACTTTTAGATGAGTCACATACATTTTTTCCTTAATTCAGATACCACTATGTTAATAGAGGCAGAGGAATAGAACTCCACTAATCCACTAGGAAGGGTCCTTTTCCCCCCAAAGTAAAATGAAAAAGAAATGTAACAAGTCCTTGGTTCAATAGAATAGCTTTGATTCTCACTGTTGGGAGTGGCAAAAATCATAATAGGGAGGATGTTAGACAAGCACAACTTGTTTCAATAAAACACACTGGCATTTAGGAAGAGAAAGCCGTGGCTTTATAGATGTCTGAAAATATTGGAAAGTTATAGTGCCAAGGTAAACAGAAAACAGACACAGATGTCATCTTAGTTTGTGTGTGTGTGTGTGTGTGTGTGTGTGTGTTTAGTCTCAGAGAAGTTTACCCTTCATGCATTTGTATTAGAGTGCAAGGATGGACTTGATTCTAACTGGCATGTAGGCAGGGAAACAGAGAAGACAAATCACAAACACAGAAGCTTCCCAGACCAAGACTGGATTAAGAAGGATATTAACATGCTGTACTTTAAATGAGACAGCAGGTCATTGATGGGATCCAAAGGAAATCTATAGGATAGCAGGTGGAGTAACACCCCTATTGATGTGAAATCAATTGGATTTTCCTAAGAAAAAGGAAAAATTTCACCCTGTTAAAAAAAATGTCTAACTCATTCATTAAAAAAAAAAAAAGGTGAAATTCCTACAGGCACGGTTGTAGGTGCAGAAATAGAATGTGAAGGGACACTCTCTGACCTTGTGTGGTTCACATTCCAGCGGTAGACAAATAATTTATATAAACTAAACCAATTATTTTTTCTTATTGGTAACAGTCCTTATTTGAGTAAGAAACAGAGAAACAGGATGGAGCATGACTAATAATGGCAGGAGTGAAGTGCAGACGTGGTAGGGACTACCGAGGCTGGCTAAGGAAACCTCTCTGGTGATCCCACTGGACTGACGCTGAATGATGAGACGTGGCCTGTCCTGCCAAGGGTAGCGGTAGAACATCTTAGGTGCAAGAGCAAACACTGAGGTCAAGACTAAACGAAGGCAAATAAGACTAAAGCAGAAGGATAGAAGGAAAAGGAAAATGGAAAGTGACCCATTTAAGTACCAAATTTGGATGGATTTTTCGGTCAATTTTATTGAAGTATAATGTACATAAAATCAAATGCACATCATCTGAGAATGAAGTTCTGACATAAGTGTTCACTTTTGTTTCTTCCAAGATCTCATAGATTTTCTCTGGTTTCCTTTCAGGAGTTCTATAGTTTCAGCTCTTACGCTTGTGTCTATGATCTACTTTAAGTTAATTTTTGTGCTTAGTTTAAGACCAATGTAGGAGTACCTGGGTGGCTCAGTCGGTTAAACGTCCGGCTTCGGCTCAGGTCATGATCTCACAGTTCGTGTGTTCGAGCCCTGCGTTGGGCTCTGTGCTGACAGCTAGCTCAGAGCCTGGAGCCTGCTTCAGATTCTGTGTCCCTCTTTCTCTCTGACCCTCCCCTGCTCGCACTGTCTCTGTCTCTCAAAAATAAATTAAAAAAAAAAAGAAGACCAACGTAAATGTTCATTCTTTTCTTGTAGGGTTATCTAGCTGTCCTTGTATTGGTTGTTAAAAAAGACTATTGTTTTTCCATTGAATTACCTTGATATCTTTGGTAAAAACCAGTTGAGCCTATACATGTGTCTCTGATTCTACTCTGAACCATTGCTATATGGATTTATCTTTGCACAAATGTCTTGACTACTGTAGTTTTATAGTAAGTCTTGAAATTAGGGAGTATAAATCCTCCAGTTTAATTCTTTTTATAATAAAACAGGCTAGTTGAGGCTTTTTGATTTTGTGTATGAATTTAGAATCAGCTTATCAATTTCTACAAAAAAATCCTGCTGGGGTTTTGTTAGGGGTTGGATGAAATCTATAAATCAGTTTGTGGAGAACTTATATCTTGAGACTTCTGATCCATGGACAACCTATAGCTGTCTGTTTATTTGGGTCTTCGTTAATTCCTCTTGCCAACATCTTGAAATTTTGGACTCATATGGCTCATATCTGTTTTAAGTTTATTCCTAAAAATTTCATGTTTATTTATACTACTGTAAGTGACGTTTCTTAAAAGTTTATATTCCAATTTCTCATTGGTTGTATATAGCAATACTATTGATTGTGAGTGTCTACCTAGTATCCTACAGCCTTTCTAAATGTACTTACTTGTCATGGTGGTTTTTGTTTGTTTGAAATGGATTAGAAAATGTGTTTATGAAATGTTCAAGCTTACATGTTTGTAATTGAGGTTTTAGGCAAGAGGCAGGGTGTGATAGTCAAGGTTCAGCATATCGGGGCCCATCCAGAGGCCTACATAGGTCTACCTAGGCCCTTGGCCCAGTAGGGTGGCTGGGTGCATATAAACCCAGGAAGCCTCCTGGGAAAGTTCTCAATCAATAGAGCCAACTGATGAGTCACATTTGGTTCAAGGATTATGAGTTTTTGAAACAGAGACACTGATAAGAAGCAAGATCTTTATCTGCAGTAAAGACTGTAAAAGAGCTATTTCACTAAAACCTTTTAAGGCCGATAATCCTTCATAAACCATTTGGGATACAAGGTAACCACAACTATAAAGACAAAGATGGGGATTTCATTTTCCTTCTATGGTAGTGTGTGTGTGTGTGTGTGTGTGTGTGTGTGTGTGTGTGTGTGTGTGTGTGAGAGAGAGAGAGAGAGAGAGAGAGAGAGAGAGAGAGAGAGAGAGAGAGGGAAAGGAAATTTAATTTAATGAGACTTTAATGAGATAGCAGGACTAAAAACTAATTGAGGTTAAGTAGCTGGCAGAAAATCCAACCCTACTCTACAAATATTGCCTACCACATACACATACACTACAAATGCTTAAATGAAGTCTCTTATATCAAAATAATATAGACTTCTGTTGTTGTTTGAATAAAGTTCATAGATGATCGCAGAGGCATGAATCAGAGCCAGGAGTGGTCATGAGAATAAAAAAAAAATGGCAGAGTTTTCGCCCTCTGCAGGGCATGGAGCAGGGTCAGAGTGACCTCACTTACAGCACCCGGGCCAGGCAGCTCCAAATAGCACTTGGAACTGACAGCAACACAGCTGTGTCTTCCTATCTCACCTTTTATCTTCATAGCCATGTTGGAAAATGTGCACATATGCAATTTTGGAGATTTTTTTGTTAGCATAAGATGGAAGGCAATCCCACAATTATGGAGTCTTGGATTTGCTGGTACATTTTCCACCTGCTGGGGAAAGAGCTGCTCTTAGAGTGTCGCACACTCTCCCTAGGGTCATTATAATGTCACGTCTGAGACTATGCCCAGATTTTCTGTCCATTCAGGCATTTATTCACTTACTAATTTTAAAAAGTTTTGAGGGACTGCTATATTCCAGGCATTGTCCTAGGGAGCATTGTGCTGGTGGTTCAATGGTATATAAAACAGACAAAATTATCTGCCTTCATGGGGTTTATATATATTAAATACAATATGTTATATTAAACTATTACTTCAACACCCACTTGTTGCACTCGGACTTGGGTCTGATTTCAATTTCACTAGGGGGAGGAGAAAATAACCACATCATACAGGGTGATAAATGCCAAGACAGAGGTAAGCACAGGGTTCTGTGGAATTAGCGAGCCTATCCCGGAGGATCAGGGCAGGCTTCCCACAGGTGATGGTAAGTATGGAGGATAGGCAAAATTTTCATCCACTCCTAAGGGCTCCAGCTGGGACTGCCTTAAGACAGATTAACAGGAGAAAAATATAGGGACATTATTTAAATGCTCATGGGAGCCTCCCAAGAAAACTGAAGAAGGTGAGCTTGCCTAAGTGATTATGTACTAGGTTGAACACAGAGTAGCGGTTACGGAGAGTAACTCAAATACTTGAAAGGAGGGGGCCCCTAAAGAAAGGAAAAATTATTTTAATAAGGTCTACATGTCCAGATTTCTCTTGGCCTGGACTCCCTGTCTCTGATAAGAATGCTTCTTTCTCCTGTTATGGGAGGGCCCGTTCACATGGGAATTTTAGCTGCGGCTTTTAGGAAGAGAAAGGAAGGTCAGAGTGTCCTTCTTGCACCTGCTGTTTTCTTAAGGGTCTTTAAAAAATAATCAGTGTACCAAAGTGGTGTATTTTGGGGTGGCAGGTCTTGAACTCCTACAGAAAGGAGTCAGCTAGGTGAGGAAGTGGGGTGGGTGCCCCCAGCTGAGGCCGGTAGTATATGCTGTGGCCTGGGGGACACCCGGCATGGCTCTGGTGCCGGGTGGGAGAGGAGGGGTGGGGGCAGCTGAAGCTAGAACGTAAGCGGAGTTGCATCCTTGGAAACCTTGTATACGATGGTGTAATCACTTCTTATTGCTGCTGCAACGTATTGCCTAAACCCCAAAGTACCATCCCCTAGTTCTGGTGCTCAGAAGTCTGGTGTCTCAATGGATAAAACGGTGTCTACAGGGCTGCCCATGTTCCTTTCTGGAGGCTCTAGAAGAAAACCGTTTTTTTGGGGTTTTTTTTTTTGCCTTTTCCAGCTTCCTTTTGCTTGTGGCTCCTTCTCCATCTTCAAAGTGGGCAGCATGGCATTTTCATGGCTCTTGGTGCCTCTGCTTCCTCCTCCTGCTTTGAGGGACCCTTCTGAGGAGGTTGGTCCGGTCAGAATAAACCAGGGTTATCTCCTCATTCCAAGGTCAGCTGGCGAGCAGCTTTCATTTCATCCGCAATTTTACCTCTTCCTTGGTCATCTAGGCTTCTACAGATTTGTAGATTTGGGGGATAAGGGTGTGGGCATTTTGGGGGGAGTGACCATTCTGCCTACCACAGACGGGGAGCTACTGAGGGCATAAACAGGAGCAGTATGACCAGGTTTAGAGGAAACGCAGTTGGAGGGGCTGCCGTGTGGCTGGGCCCGGGGTAGGGCTGGGAAGGGCAGGGCACGACGGAGCTGCTGGGGACAGAGGCTGTAATTAAAAAGCCTAGGTGAGTGACAGATGATGAGCGTCTGTATGCACATACTTGAGATAATTTACCCCTAGAATCCTTAGAAAATTTTAATCTAATTAAGCTTGAGACACACCCCATAGTGTGGAGGAAAGGAAATTGATTTTTAATCCTGGTTTAAGGCATGAATAACTTTGGAACAAAGGCTATGTCCTCATACCGAATTTCCTTGCTTTTCCCAAGAAGGAATATTTTCTGAGGTTGTAAAATGGGGCTGTTGGATTGGATTGCCTCTAAGGTTTTCTCTGTGCAACTTCTCTGACTATGAAAAGGGAGATGGGGTTGTTTCTACCTTCTTTACATTGTGACTTTAAGGTAAATTAACCACATGACTGAAAAGACCTATGTGAATATAATAGAGCTAATGCTAAGTGCCATCATTTTACCAAACGATAGGAGACTTCCTCAATGTAGGAAATATGAACTCTGTGAATCCCAAGAGCTGGGAATCTCTGAAATCTCCAAGGTGTGTTTTCAAAAGACACACAGCAGGGTTAACCTCAATTCTTTTCATCTTTGCTGGTGGGGAGCATGGACTGAGGAGTGGATTCACGATGTGTCCATCAGGACCCTGGGCGGCAGTTGAGAGGAGCTGATTCTGCTTTGGGAGGATCCCAAGGGTGCAGAGTGGCTGGGGGCTAAAGTCTGGGCTGAGAGGACCATCAGGAAGCAAGGGAACATGGGTGCCTCATAGCTAGGAGCACGGACGACGGGGTGCGGTAGAAATGTCCAGACATCGTGCCAGTCCGGCTTCTGCCGAGCACCTGCCTTCTGTCTTTGTGTTACTAGCTAGAGGGGCAAAGCCCTGGGAGGAACATCTGATTGGTCACGCGTCCACTCCTTTAGCTGGGGAGGAAGAGTCCGGCCCCTGCAGCCCAGCCTTCTGTGTAGCCCGCTCTTCACACTAAGAAATCTCCCATGAGGAAGAACAGATTCCAATAAGTGTGTGTACATGGTGGGAGTGTTGTGTGTGTGTGTTGTGGGGGGAATGGTTGGCCACCAGATAGCAAAACAATGACAAATGTCTTCTAACCCAACCATCTTGGCTTTTCTCTCTGGCCCCTTGGCTTCCTCTTGGCTACTTTTTAGTTTGTTAACTTACTCTACAAATGCCACATCCATTTAGACGGGTGATCAGTTGCCAGAGTGAGTTAGAAAATAAGATTTGAAGAGTCACTTTGAATTTTTTGAGAATGGCATTCTGCCGTAACACCTTTGGTGCTGCAACTCTAAACCCCGACCAAGGTGAAATTTTTTAGCAATTTCTAATTTGTCTGTGTGGTGCCAACATAGATTCTGACTGCTTCCAAGCTAAGGCTGTGGGGAAAGAATACGCACCAAAAAAACCCATGGAGAATAGTGTGGAAGGACCCTTGCTTTGGGAGGAGGGTGCATTTGCACTAGTGATGTTTGATTGCAAACCCCTGACGCCATCCAGTTCAGTAGGATTCGTGTGTGTGTGTGTGTGTGTGTGTGTGTGTGTGTGTGTGTGTAGTAACTCTTCTCATCAGTGCTCAGTGACAGAGGTTAGCTAAATGGGCTGCTTTGTTTTCTGGATGTGTGTGTTTGCTGCTAATAGGACCAGAAAGGGACAGCCTTAGTACTCAGTTTCACTGCCATATTGTTCCAAGGTGAGAAAAATAAGATGAGATCCAGCTATCTGGGAAGGAAAGGTCTGGCTTTCTAGGGACCCCTCCTTGTGCATCTCTGACCAAGGGGCTGGGACACGCTTGCCAGTACGACAGGGGCCAGAGGGTCAGGCTGTGTGACTCTGGCTCTATGGTTGTCCTGAGGTGGGGAGCAGAGAAGCAGATGGAATAACTACTTTGCCCTCTTTCTAGACTCCTTGCTTGGTCTGTGGGTTTCTGGCCGGGTTCAGCCAGTGGGACACATGGGTAGGAGATCGGGGGGCAGGAGGCAAGAAGGAGCTGGAATGTGTTTCTCTTCTTGGTAATAGCTATAGCCCTTTTTGTGGGGGCTCAATAAAGCACCCCCACCCCGGCTCTGCCTGGGCTCTTGCTTCTGCCCGGTGCCCAGCTTCTGATAACTCTGCCTCCGCCCCTTTCCCTCCAGCCCAGAGATGGGAGTGCCTTTTGTGCCACTGAGAGTCCCCAGAGCACCTCACCAGCCCCGGTCTGGTGTCTCAGCAATTCTGTAACATAATCAAGTCCCTTCAATTCCATCTTGGGAAAATACTTAGGTGGTTTCTGTTTTCCAAATCAGCCCCTGACTGATACGGCCGAGGTGAGGCCGTGGGGAGTTCCTGGGGGCAGGAACTGAGAGGCCAGTACACGAGACTGCCGCTGGGGCAAAGCAGATGTGCCCTTTGGCTGCAGACTCCCCCCTCGAATCCACCTGGATGCCTGCCACGATAGAGCACTGGGACTGCTGGGACCGCTGGGACCGCTGGGACCGTTGGGATGCTGGGTTGAAGGTGTTTTCCTGCTTTCCTTGTGCCCCCCTTTGCCGTGCTTTCACTCTCCCTCAACCCCCAGAGGGGCCTGGAGTAGCAAGCAGAAGTGAGAGCCAGAGAAGCAGGGGTGGGTGAGGAGAGGGAAGACAGACTCTCCTACCACCGCCGACCCCAGTGAAGAGCTATCAGTCAGACGGGGTGCTTCTAGTGAGTCTGGGAGGGATCCGTAGGTTGGAAAATCGTGGTCTAGGTTATAGTGACTACGAATCTAACTCAGGGTTTTAAACGGTCTTTATAAGGTGGGATCACACATGAACATGGATAACTGACCACATCATTTCCATTCATGTATTTATTCATTTCACGAATATTTATTAAATAATGTATCAGGTGGTGGCCAGATCCACAGAACAGATCTTTCTGTACTTAGCATTGCGAAAGGGCCAAGCTCCTTCCTGGCTTTCTGTGGCTGTTTGTAAGATTCCCGCAGTGGCTCTCAGAAAGATCAATCTTACTGAAACACGAATGTGTCCTTTCTCTTCATTATCGGCATTGTTTAATCTGAAATGCATACTAAGTTGTCTGATTTTGTATTGAGGAGGGAGCATCTTCTTATTATACATTGGCAGTTTGTTTTCTAAATATTTCTAAACACACCAAGGACCCAGAAATGGTGAAACTTTAATCTGAATGTTGCCCGATGGGTTCAGAAGTAAGAACAGGACTCACCTCTGTGTCGCTGCCTTCGATCCCCAGGACAAGGAGGCTGGCTTCTCCCCTCTCTTTGCTAAACTACAAGTTAACCACTTTCCACAGCTGAATTAGAGCCTTGTACTGCAGCCAAAACACAGTGCAGATTAGACAACTAAAGATGTCTTTTCAAAGTGAAACAAAGAAATTAATTAAAGCCAGACAGGAAGCGTCTTCGGTGTGGTGTCTGGCGTTGTAGCTTTCTCGGGCCTGCGGGCTCTAACGGGGAGGGTGCGAAGTGGCAGGTGGTTATTGGGGACCGAAGCCAGACCTTGCAGTTAACAGAGAACCCCTCATGGGATCCGTGGTGGGCACCCCACGGTGAGCTGGGTGAGCAGGCGGGGTGGCCCCGGCCCTAGGGAGGGAGCCAAAGTTGTGTGTGCCTGTGGGAGAGCTTCTGGAGGGCCTGTGTGGCGGAACGAAGAGAACATTGAGTCGTGACCAAGATAAATGGGAACTTTCTATTCCCCGGGGTAGAGGGACAGGGTCTCTGAAGGAAGGAACAAAGAAAACTAAATGTGTCAGCTAGGATAGTCAGTCAGGCACTTGCATCCATGTTGTTTCATGTCATCCTTTGAGGTGAGCACCGTCACACGTTCCCAGGTGAGACCGAGGTAGACACAGTGGCTAAGTTAACCTGACAAAGGTTATATGGTGGGCAGGTGGCGTTGCTGGGATTTAAGTTCTGGTGTTTGCCACCAAGCAAGCCTGTAGCCGGCCCGCTCCCCACGCTGCCTCTCCAGGGCCTTCTTCCCACAATTCCTCCCAAGGGGTGTGTATCCTGGCCACTTCCTCCATGGAACTCAGGAGCAAAAGCGCTTTGCCTCGTGGCTTCATCTGTAAAAGGAGGCAGATGAATTAGGTGAGCCCAGATTCCTTCTGGCTGTAACTGTTTCCAGAGCCCGAAGGATTTCAGGAGAGACGGAGGCGTGACCTGGACTCTAGATGAAGTTAGTCGTGGTGGAAATCGTCCCTTCTCAGCAACTCCAGACACACAGTGGCATTTAGCTTCTCAAAACTGACTTGGAATCGGACACTAATCCCCACTCGCTTCAGCTGCAGGACTGCTGTTTTTACAGGGAGATACAGTGCCTGGCACATTAAAAGATTAGTTATTATCTGGTGGATGAAAGAGTGAGTGGAGGCCAGCACTCTTGTGGCCAAGCACTGTATGTGTGGGGGAAGGGAAGGAGGTGTGTGCAGAGGAGCAGAGAAACACGTCTGTACACAGCAGACTGTTAAATATTTGCTCCCAGGATCATGCGGCGAAGTCCGGATTTTTTTTTCTTTTTTTAAAGCAAAGCTCTAGTTTCAGTGGGTTGGTTAAATGACTTCCTTTGATGTGGCTACTTTGTAGACCCAGATACGCAGCTCCTCAGAGGCTGTTGTGTGGAAGAGAAGTGAACCTTTAAAGCTGCTGCCTGTTTATCATTTCTGAGAAGAGGGAGCAGAGTGGGTGATCTTTTGTATCCAGGAGGCTGTTAATTAGTCTTAGAATATGTAATGGAAGGTCTGGGGCTCAGCTGGGCGTGCGGAACGGGACTGTACAGCATGTTCAAATGAGGAACTTGGGAAGCCGGTGTGTTCGGAGGGAGAGCATTGCGGTGGACGCCTGCGGTTCAACTGAGATGCTTAATATTCAGGCCTAACTTTTTCCTGCAGCAACATCTGTTACCTTCACAAACGCTCTGTGTGAGCGATTTCCAGGGACATGCAAAAGCTGGGCTCTGAGTCGCCGCAGAACAGGAAAGAGAACAGTTGTAGGAGCTAAGAAGACAGCAAGATGGGTGGTTTAAGAAGGAGCAAGAGCCATGCCTGCCGAAGGTCCCTGGCACTCCACAGATACCTTGGGACAGTCTTGGACTTTGCACTGTATATGGGAGCCATTTTGGTTAAATTTAAGAGAGCATGACCTTAGCTGATTATAAGGTCTAGACTGTGGGGGGCATCGCGAAGGCAAGGAGAGAGGGGCATTTGATTTAGAAAGCAGACTGAAAGCAGGACCCACAGTGCACATGGCTGCTTTATTTCAGGACTCAGTGGGAAACCACTGGTGCCAAGGGATATGAATATTTAACATTTTCTCAAGGAAACAGTCAATCTGTTAGTTTCACCCTTCCCCATTTAACAAGATGTGGATGATAAGCAAGTGAAAGACATTGGGGACAACTGAAGGTCATGGATCCAACTAGTTATGACAAAGAATGGAGTGAGAAGCACCAGGGGACTGAATACCATGGAGGGAAAAAATGCTAATAATGATTGTAATTGACAACAAGAATCTCAGAACCAAAAACGTGTCATTTTCAAACGCTTCCCAGTAATTAATGAGTAATGAATTAAAGGAGAGAGGGGGAAATAGGGTTTCTTTTAAATAAGAAAATAGTTTTTGCCTCAATTAAAAAAATTTAATTGTGTGTTACTGGACTGATCAGTAGTGATAATTCACTAGCATTCTGTCTTCCTCTATCTGCTGACCGGGTCTACTTCACTGAGTCTCTCTTCAGTTACTATGCTAGTCTTCATTCAAGTGGTGGTGGAATTTGTCATCCAGCATTGGCTGTGATCATAATATAGCATAACACTTACTCACTGGGACTGGGGTTAATGTAAACTAAGTTAATGAAAAACTGAGTTTTCAGTAAGCCCTCCTGCGGAAGGACCCACTGATTTAACTCATGTCTGGTTAATCACGATTCAGTAGAAACTCCAGTTTTCCAATTTAGTGCAATTGGAGAGTTTAAATCTCCTTCTTTCCTCTACCCCCAACCTGGTACATGACATTATGTAATATCTTTTACTAGGAAGCTCAAAGCAATATTATTGAATAATTAGAAACCAGTAGGAAATAGGTGAATATTATATTACCAGTCAAGGAAATGGAGAGGTGGATATTCTGAACTCAAACTGAAATTGTTATCCTCCCCCTTCTCACTCTCTCGTTCTGTTTTGTAGTTTCATCAATATTATCATCCGTCCAGAAACCCGAGTTATCTTTCCATCTCTGTGCCTCCAACCCCTGACATCTTATCAGTTGCCGGATCCCTTCTGTTCTACTATCTACTTTCGTCTAGAATTAGCATGTTTTTCCTACTCCCTCTGCCCTGGTCAAGCCCTCATCACATCCAAACTGGTCTCTGGCCTCTGGTCTCGCAGCCTCTAGTGCAAACTCCAAGTGCCTCAGATTGGAGCCTCTCAATGGCCTCCCGTTGGATCTGCAGAAGTCACCTGCCTCACCTGAAAAGCGGGTGCTTAAGAGAACAGAGGGAAATCTGTCTGAGTCACATTTGTGTTGCCAGCACATAGCACAGAGCCTGGAACATCGGCTCCACACAAACCTCCACCCATCCGTCATCCGTCCTTTCCACATATGTTTACTGAGGTCCTGCTATGTGCAACTACACTCATAGGTGAGTGAGACTATGGTAGTGAGTAAATCAGATACCACTGCCCTTACATGTGTTCCTTCTTACCCTGATGCACATATTTCAACTTTTCTAAAGCGGTTTTGTAAATGTATGGGGTCAAACATATCTGTGTTTCCTTTATGATTTTTGCTTTTTGTATATTGGCAAAGACATTCTTTGGTTCTAAACCATAATAAAAATCATGCATAGCACAATTATGATGAAGAACTCAGGCTTTGGGGGGTGCTGGGGTGACTCAGTTGGTCGACCACCTGACTCTTGATTTTGGCTCAAGTCATGATCCCAGGGTGATGGGATTCCCTCTCTCTCTCTCTCTCTCCCTCTCTCTCTC